>NC_041385.1:33080079-33109350 GCF_002162155.2 Triticum dicoccoides | reverse complement strand
CGAACTTTTATATATCATAACATCACAACTCCAAAGTCAGAGGAAAGGAATTGCACCTCACTGAGTATAATGTATCATAACCTACAACAAAGATAGTAAGTGAAAGGCTTAATTGGGGATTAAAAAAATTCGATTTGATGCCAAAATAAATCCTACCGAGATTAAAGAAACAGATAAATCACTAATACATAGAACATGGCATGCTTGATGCATCATACCATTACCCATCAATAATATTGCTGAAAAGGCATGAGAAAAACAGATGCATATATTAGAAATCAAACGCTTGCGTGAGACAAATAGAAAAGTTTAGTATCACACTCTGTAATATAAAAAGATATATGTTGCCTGATGTCCCCATGAAAGTGCAACTTCACGAAGTCCATGCAGGAGCATGTGGCCTTGACTGAGATAGTGGGCGGTGTGGGGAAGTCATACTTGATGATCGAGATGGACTTCTCAATACTTCTCACCCCTGACAGCAGTAGGCTATGCACCATAGCCTGCACCCACATTAAATGCCTGGCCGAAATGTGACCTCACACGGCCTCTGTGAAAGATGTCTGCACGCGAGGCATGTGTGCTGAGGAGACCCGTGTTCGGCACACCTAGCACCGTCCCAAAACGTCATTGCCGACTTTTTTTGTAGATCTGGTTTAAAGAGGGTAGATTTACTTGGCAGTAAACCTACACAAAGATATGCATGCCGTCACGCCATTGGCTCCTTCCAGATGTTGTAGTACTAATTATTAAGAGGATTTTAGTGTAGTTTCTTATTGTACCGAGAGTTTAAAATTTCAGTGAAATTTTGCATATTTTGGTGGGGTTTGAAATACTTGCAACCCTGAAATTTTGAGCCAAATTCAAACTACAATTTAAATTAGCTTAAAAATCATTAAAAAATATAGATTTTTGAAACTCAAAATCCGAAATAAGTTCCGAATTTCCAAAATTTTGCATATTCCGGTGACGTCCAAAAAATTTCCATGACCGAAATTAGAAACCTTACCAACGTGGCTTTTTGGGCAGGTTCATCTGTTGTAGTTACGCTCGGGGTTCCCCGGTTTTAAATACACCGACATGCATCGTGCACAAAATCAAGAGAGGCAACGAAAAAAGAAAGTTTTTTCATGCTCCATTAGCTAGCGTAGTCTTGTACTATCAAGAAAACCAAAAAAATAAATCAAATGTCAGTGAGTCAGATCTAAAAGTCGGGAGTTGTCCAAATGCATGTCATGCCCATCAGTCAACACCAATGGGTTGCCACTCTCGGTCCCCATTCCATTTGTAAAGAGAGGTTTACACTTATAGTGTTCGATGACTTGTTTTTGTTTTAATATCAAAAGATTATTTTGTTAGAAAACAATTTTTTTTAAAAAAAATTGCTCAGAAAGCTCATTCATCTAGAAAAGAATTGTGGCTAGTGTAGTAGAAGTTACTAGCTTTTTATTTGTCAGACTACAGCCCTCAAAGATGGCTTAACACTTTATTATTAGCAATTTAAGCAATGTACAGAGATAAGTTTACCCCTTTGGAAGGAGATGGATTTGATTCATTCCTTAGGAAGACTTTGAGAGAAGATTCATCAGGAGTTGCTGCATGGTTATACTCTCCATGCTGCATCAACATTGTCTAGGTATCTTGCTTGGCAGATTTGTTTGACAGAAGGCCTCCTTTCTTCCTCACTATTCTCCAGTAAACCCGCATTAAGCATCGCTTTGGTAGTATGGATAACATTTCTTGACATGAGACTCAGCTCTACTCCTGACTTGAAATGAAATGCTTGCAAGTTGGAATGACATAACAAAGGAAGAAGATGCATTTCACAACATGATTAACACGAAGCATAATATCCTCCAATTTGAATACAGTACCCAACAATGACATTAAAGATGAACTGCATCTATTAATTAACATCACCCAAATAGTTTCAGATGCAACTCCAAAATAAGCACGAACTGCCTTGAATGCACCGTTTGTTTCCCATCAGCAGCAGTGGACCTAATCACACCAATGCGTCGGACCAAGGGGAGAGCTTATCGATGCGGATGTGCAGGGGAACTTCCATGGATGCCCCGTCTCCTGCTGCTGGCACCAGGTACATTGGCGGCACTGTCAGGAATGTGGGCTCGCCCGCAGCGACCACGGCGCCGGGCGATGAGCTGCTCCTGATGTGCATGTCCACGAGCACCATGTCCTCCTTGCCACAGTTCGCTACTGCTGCCGGGGGTGTCTCCAGGTTGACCCACATCTTGCATGTGAACCGCGGCCGCGTCACCGCTCTCGCCCTGGCGCACACCACAGATACAGCGGTGATGCCGGCGCCGAGCGCGCCCACGGTCATGAGGAACACACAGTTGTCGTCGCCGAGGAGCACCAGCCGCATGGTCGACACCGATAGTTGAAGCTTGCTGACCTTGCCATACTGCACGGCGCGCACCGGCACCAAGTGGACAGTGCGGAGATGACCGGCGAGCACCTGCGGCGCGCCGACGTAGCCGCAGCCGGGCTCAATGCACCGGCAAGGCGCGTACGGGCACACTTTCTGGTGCTCAGTGACCTCGTGGTAGGTCACGTACCACTGGCAGCCGACGTTGGGGCACCCGATCCTGGTGGAGGACACCAAGGTGTCCAGTGTAGGGCAGGGATCGAAGAAGCCACCGCCGTCCACACATGCCTTGCACTGCCTGAAGGGCAGCAGGGCCACACAGCCGCTGCAGGCCGGGTGCCCCGCTTTGCACTGCAGACAGGCATGCAAATCGGAGATGGCCCGTAAATTAGCATGAAAGAATCGATCTATCACCGGCACCAATCGAGGAAGAAAGAAGGAAACAGATAGAGGAACCTGGAAGACCGGGGGCTTGAAGGGGTGGGTGCAGAGGGGGCAATGGAGCATTTGCTTGTCGATCCTCACGGCGAGTTCCACTCGTTGGATGTACGCCGCCCCAACGATGGCGCCCCCATCTCCTTCACAGGCCGCCTCTTGCTTCATGTGGCCGTCGGGCAGATCTAGTCGTGCCTTCTTGGAGCTCTCGTCGGCCTTGTCAGGCGAAGCCCTGCTCCTCCTCTCGGCGGCTGCGGCAGCGCCTTGCATCTTGGCTGGCCTTTGGGGAAAGAAAACTCCTGTGTGTGGGTCTCACGCCAAACTTTTTCAGGAGGTGGGTGAGTAGAGCAGAGATCTGAGAAGAAAAGTTGCCTAGGCAGCCACACTACACTATAAATGCTTCCTCATTGTGGTTTCCATTCCCAAACCAATATGGTATAGATATAAGCTGTGCTCTTAATCAATTTCATTATTGCTAATTTATCCATACATTAATGTTGTCTTTCTTTTAAGTACCTACAAGTGTGCGATAAAAAGGTTGACCATTGGAGATCCATGTTATTTTTAGAAAAATTGAGGAACATAAATGTAAGCACATTGTTTTTTTCGTAGCTTCCTGCATAATTGATACACGGCGGAGTACTTTTGACTCCATCGCCAGATTATAACACCACCAAACACGTGGGAGTCCATAAAAAGAAAATGATACATGTGTAAGCACAAGGGACACGTGTGACCAAATAGTACAAAGGAGCACACAAACGCCACACAACTTTTCACCTAGATCACGATACATTCCGCCTTCCTCACTGTTATCGATAGACACATACGACACCGCTGATGTGCTGGCTGCCACTAGCAAATAACAACAACATGACCACAAGCCTCCAAAAGATCCATGGAATAGGTAGTAGATTTCGGAGGCCCTCGACGCCAAAAATCTTGATTAGCTGCTTGCATGAAGTACGAGAAATAACCCCTTGATTCGGCAGATGCCATCAAGAAGCAATAAGCAGATGCCCTATACGAGATCCTCGTGGTAAGTTTCTCCCGCATACTAGCCAAATCATGCACGCAATGTTTGTTTAATTACTAACTCATATGACTGACTCGTGAAAACAAAATGTGCAGTCCGTGTGCGAGAAAACCGACCAGACCCCTTCGCCGATGCACCAGATTGCTATAGCGGACACGATGAGTTTCATTTGAATGGTCATTAGTTAGTACTATTCACATTTCAGTTGCATCATGCTAACTAAACATTGCAAATGATCTTTCGTGCAACATGCCTCCCACAAAGGATCGACCGATCCTTCTCCGTCTCACCGTGGCGAAACCTTGACCGGCCCTTCACCTCCCGGATTATGGTAAGTTTTCCCAAGTGTTTTGGTTAACAAATGCTTTGTTAGCTAGAAAATGGCATAACAACCTAGGATAGCTCAATAATGGCCTATAGCTAGCTTAGCTAGTTCATTTATGACATAATTAGCTCACTTAGGTAAAAAAATGGCATAACAACCTAGGATAGCTCAATAATGGCCTATAGCTAGCTTAGCTAGTTCATTTATGACATAATTAGCTCACTTAGGTACAAAATGGCATAACAACCTAGGACAGCTCAATAATGATCTATAATTAGCTTAGCTACTTCATTTATGACATAATTAGCTCACTTAGGCACAAAATGGCATAACAACCTACACTACAAGAAATATGTCAACTTGCGGCCATCACTATTGGTCACTGAAAGATCATTGTTTTCATTTGCGACCTTTTTGTGACCAAAAACAGCAGGTCAAAAGCTGGCAGTCGTAAACTGAATTTAACGACCTTCTCTGTGAGAAGGTCGTGAAAGGCAACGACCAAAACAAAAGGTCATTGGTTCAACGACCTTCTATTTTGGTCGCTAGCTATGTGCGCAGGTCACATCGGATCCGACGTGGCAAAATTGCGACCAAATGAAAAGGTCGTTGGTTAAAATCCGCCCAGTCCAATTCGACCGTTGATATGGGCCAAGCCCAGTAACTAAGCCCTTTATTTTATTTTAGTTGATGTAAATTCTGGTTGGCTACATGGGCCGACCCGACATTTCAGCCTTCTATCTTATAGGCCTTTGGCCTTTTTGTTGTCCATTTCTTGTTTGGGCCTCGGCCTTTTTACAATCCATTTTGAAGCAGGTCCCACTCATCCGGTTAGGTCCCACTTGTCAATTTTCTGTTGTTTCTTTCCCATTCTGATGTTTAGGCCCCACGTTTAAGTTCTTTATTTGTGCGATAACCAATAACTAGATTCAATCAGAGCCAATAACACATAATATCTCATACAACAGCCAGACAAAGTATTTTACAATATTGGAGTACCAATAAGGTATTCAGCTACAAAGCACAGCTAAATATTAACATGACCAGCTCCAGTGAGCTAAAAACATTGCTGAATTCTTCTCCTGGAGCTCTTGTACACCAACTTTTGACGAATGAAGGCCAGCATCTGCAGGTTATAAATAATAAAAGTTAGGAACATAATTAAGTATAGTGGTGCAGATAACACTCTCCTAACAGTGAAAAATAGCTGTAGAATGAGATCTAATAAGAAACCATGCATATAACATTCTCGTAATGGCAAAACTACGATATATTTGTAGAAGGGAAAATGATAGTAGCAGTGTAAAGAGCATCCACTAATCACTATTAGCCCTAGTTGAGCATTTAAGTTGGCACGTGACGAAGTAAACATTCGGCGAACATGGAATATCCAGGAGTTAAAGATGGAATAGCATGTAGTGAACATGGAATCTTTCACATACACAACAACTCTAAAAATAGACAATGCATGCAATTCCCAGGACCAACGACACATAAACAACGACCACCCCCATGAGCATCTCAGTATCACTTACATCATAGACTCCAAACAGAAAGCAACATGTACAACGGTGAGCATGTAAATCAGGACACACACTTGCACTGTTGTACAACATCTAGCCATCGTGTCAGAGGCCATGCTGCATGTGTGCCTCCCTTGTGAGTGGGACTGCATCCATACAATTGTACAGTGGAAAAGGAATTAGAACTAAACAACAATTACTAGTATAACAGAAGGCAGAGACTGTACTGTGCTCTGTGCAATTTTATCAGTAAAAGCTAAAGTTATAGAACAAAATTTAACAGTATAAATAGGTAGAGACCGTGCAAGTTTATCAGTACAAGCTATATATATAAACAACATTTAACTGTATAAACAAAAGGCAAAGACTGTACTGCACAAGCGTATCACTATAAACTGAATCTATAAACAAAATTTAATAGTACAGATAAAATGCAGACTGTACTGAGTCTAGTACTATTGTGCTAATTTATCAGTATAAACTGAACTTTGTTCAGTGATGCATCATGTGCTTCGTTGCTTGTTCTAGCTAAGGAGAACCTGTGTAATTGATTACTGGCGTGTACTAGCATGTGAGCTATATACTAGCAACCTGGCATGATTATGTGCATCGTGTAATTGACTATTTGTGCTTCAGTGCCACAGTGAGCAGTGAGCTATGTATAGACATAAACTCTAGTATCCGGCAGATCAGAAGAGGAAGGACAGAACATGAACAACCTTCCATGGCGTCATGTACTAAACCTACAACATTCTGCTTGTCCCATTGGAAACAAAAATTCCATTGGATTAAGCCATGTTTATACTAAACCTACCATATATTCCCATCTAATTTATTCCAATGGATTATGCCACATTAGTACTGAACTTACAACATTCTAATTACCTGCAACAAATCAGTAGCATGCATGACATCAAAGGGATGCAAACTAGATAATTTAGTAGTCTTCTACAACACATAACAGTAGGCATTCTAACTTGCAGCAGCAAATTAGTAGCTAGATGACCACCAACAACACAAATCAGTTCGAACACTCGGTCCTCGATGCGACTGCCAGCAAGTAATCAACCATGGAACCGAGGCCAAACTCTAGCATCACAGAAAGCAGAGGGGAAAAAAGGGGTGGAGGGGCTCACCATGAGGGTGCTGTTGCTGCTCATCCATGGTCGGTCGTGCTACATCCATCCGGCTACAACTGCTCATTCATGGTAGGAAACCACATCACATCTCAGTCAAGGGAATGGAGGGTAAGGGAAGAAGAAGAAGAAACTGAAGGTAAGAAGACCTGGATGGCATCAGAGCATTGATGAAGGGGCGTCCTCCATGGCGTCGGGACAGGAGGACGAAGACGTCGTCCTCCATGGCGTCGGGGCAGGAGGGCGAAGACGGCGTCCTCCATGGCGTCTGCGCAGGGGAACCAGTGGTGGACGTCGCATGCGAGGGGGGAGGCGGAGTTGCCGTGGAGGTAGAGGACGTTCCCGTAGGCCTCCACGCGGAAGAGCGTTGGGTCGAAGCCGGCGTCGCCGTGGTGGTCTAGCTGCTTCCAGAGCAGGTTGGCAAAGCCTGCACGACCAACCACCAACATGGACCGAGGAGCATTGGGGTGTGCCTGCATGAGGAAGGAAAGCAGCATCAGAGAGTTGAAGGGAAGAAATCAAAGATGAGGGTACCTTGAGGAACAAAGTAGAGCAGAAGTACTATTGCCGAGGTTGCTCTGCCTCTTTCCATTGTTTCCTTTTGTGCCGTTAGATTGTTGCTCGTCACCTGTTCATACATATGCCTGTGGGCCTGTGTGTTTCTTTGTAGTCCATATCATGTGATTCACAGCCTGCTCTAAATTTTTTTTTGTGTTGGACAAGTCGGCTACTAATTCCAGTTTGTGCGCGGTTGCGTGTGTGAAGTGGCTGTTGTGCAGTTGAGGTGCGCATCGATTTCCTTTTCATCAAGCTTTACTAGCTTCAGTTTAGTTTCATTTTCGCATTACTTCTTTTCCGTATGGGTTGGAGTGGGAACTATGATATTCTCTTTTGAGTAATGACTATCTGAATGGGTACTAAGCAAACAATTATATTTTTAAGAACAAAACAGAAAAAAGGAAAGGAGTCAGTACAGACCTGACCAGCAGGAAAGCACATGTGGTGAGATGCACTGATTCCTTTTTTTTTCTAAAGTACTTGTTGAACAATTTACACTTATATATCTGGGTGTAAGAAGGTGCATGTACGTGTTATTCACTTATTTGGTTTATGTCAAGCTATGTGTTAGCCTTCTCCTTACTTCTGCTTCTTCTAGAAGCATAATTTTTGCTTGCACATTATATAATTACCAAATGCATAATTTTTGCTTCCAGGCTAAATTCTGTTATATGGTATGTGATATGCAAAATCAAGACACTGTATATTGATAGTGACCCACATGTTACTTAAATCTATTTGAAGTAACATTTCCATTATTATCTCCCGTTCCCACTAAAGTGGTTTCAAAGGAAATAGAGCGAATTGACCAACTTTTTCTATACATATGTTGATAGCTCATCCAGCATGATTGAGTAAGTTTTTTCATAGTTTTTTCAAACACTTGTTTGCAATTATTTTTGATGTATACTCATGGTAGCCGTCCTTCCATTTAGAATTTCTACATATACTCTCCAATTAGGGATATGAATCGTTCGATACTTATGATAAAAACAAGAGTTGTTTTATATGAATCACTGTAAATAGTAATTGAATAGTTTTCAATGCTTATGTAATCTCACTCATGAAAATGTATATTGTAATTGACACATGCCATTTCGATGCAGCTGAATGTTAGCTTCAAACAACTCCATGATGCGAGCAGGTTTGTCCCCTGTCTAAATACATCATTTCGTTTACTGATTTTAGGTCTGCTATGGGTGTTGGAGGAGATATATTTTGGTCCATCAGAGTCTACTTGGAAGCTGACAATACAAGCTATGCGTCTGTTCAGGCACGGGTCCTATTTGGTAATAAAGCAGGAACCATGGTGGTTGGATACAATGCAATACTTTGATGGCTGGCCGAATCAATCCATCCCATGAGTGCAGAGTATATTTCTATAATTTCCTACAAAATATATGGGTAGGCATTCTCACTTCACTAGCTTGTTTATTAAGAGGTACGAGTGGGTGGCCAGCTGCATACTCTTGATGGCAATGTCAAGACCTATGTTATTTAGATTTATGGTAGTTTTTTGATTTCATTTATTTTCTATGGATGGATATTAAGAAATTTTTATATCATCATTCTGTGGCTGGATGAACAAGGAGCTGGAAAAAGTATTTGCAAAAATAGTGGTTGCTTATTACAGGGTAAACCCAATAAATTTGTATGTTGCATTTAGATGACCTTATCTTTGTTTCTGGATTGATTAGTTAAGCCACTAACATATCCTTATGCTATATACTCCCTCTCGGAGTATCTAAGTAAACTAGCATTTCTAACTCAAGCTATGGAGCGACATTGGGGACCAAACAAGGTGGCATAATGTGCTAAGAAAAGATAGGAGCACACAAAAACACCTCAAGAGGCGTACGAAGGTGCGCCCAAACCACTAGTATGGTTTATACCGAGGCTCCTCCCTTATCAAATAGAAGAGATTCAATCAGCTTCCCCTGTCCCACACATCCGTCACACAACACTACACAGGCCAAAGCTGCATGCCTCCTGAGGGCATGAACTGTGGTGGCATATGGATACATATGTCTCGTGAGAAAAAGTAATTTGAGGCAGCTACATTGATTTTTCTCCCCAACACAAGCTATCATTAGTGTGCCTCATCAAGGAATAGAAAGTAGAGACTAGTACACATGAATATCTACTCTCCACTTCAATTTTGTCAGCTTTTTACACTGGACCACACTTTTTCTCTTCAAGCACCCACCTCCCGCAGAGGATCCCGCTTCCCTATCGGAACCTATTTCTCCTGACATCCAATTCTACATGGCATGTGGGGCATCACCCTAGGGCTATGCATTGGCCATGTCCCGAGGCGATGGATCACATGCCACAATAGTAGAGGACAACGTCAGTACAGGAGTGCAGAGGCAACAGCAAGAACCCGGCAAAGTAAGTAAGTAGTACTCCTTCCCGAACTAGCAAACAAAGCAAAACATATGGTAGTGCTAGTGCAGTAGACTACAGACATGACCTGCAAAGTATTTTCTACTCAACTCTCCTTTTGAAACTTGACCCTGCAAAGAAATGAATGCAATGTTGTGAACTGCTTGTGCTTGTCTCGTTGCCATGACGAAATCATGGTATGTCCGGCGATACATGCTACTCTACTTGTTGGTGTCGTTCCCGCCCCTAGAGAAAAATCCCCAAGCCAAAGGATGTTCAATGGATTCATTCTTTAAGTAACTTTAGATGATACCAAGAGAATATTGAGTAACACACAAGAATATGCACACAACCATTTGATACATATGTGGATTTGTGAGAATCCAAAATGAATCCCATTCATAACAAGATTCAAAGACAGGGGAAATGACACTAGGCATCCAAATAAAAAAACATGGTTCAAATACTTGTAAATTGTGGCCCACTCTTACAATTTGTCATGATCCGTAACACTCCATATGAAGAATCATCCTCATCAACATGGAAGTTTTCTTCTACCTATACAAGAATGAGAAGAGAAACTTAGAATCACTAAAACAAACAACCAGAGCTAATTTGGAACAACATTAACTGAAAAGCAAGTATATTTAAGTGTGTGATTACGTATTTCAAAATAATAATGTGACATGGATTGAAGTAGTATATCACAAATACTAAGTGATGCAATATTTTACAGTAAAACTAATTGAAGCGTATTTCGGGTGTAAAGCACGACGTATCCTAAAGCATCAAGCCGCTCCATTGAACACTAAATCCGCAGACATCATCTCCAACAGATAAAGTGGAAAAAGGACTCACCTCCTATTATTAAGTCTCACAAACAAATAATGAATGTATCACCTTTCCCACATTAGACAGGATCGCTATCTCTGGCCATCAATGTTAACTGGATGTGATCTGCTTTCAAGATATTTCTCCCACTGCATGGATGCAAACTAATACATAATTTAGTTCTGCAACCAATGGAGCATCAAAATATTGTACTAATAGGAAACAATTATTTCCGATTCAAAGCAGCGACCTCATCTTCTTGTGCCGGTTCTTCTTGGAAAAGCAAGAAAACAAATATATCTATTTATATATGGTTCTACATTCTGGTAGGAATAAATAAGCGATACGAAAGCGCCTAACAAAGAAACAAGATCTAACAATAATTTACCATGCCTTCCTTAAATGGGCGAGATCCAGCAGGCAAGAAACGTGCTTCGACAAATGAAAAAATTAAGACCTATTATTACAATTAACATCAATGTCTCCAGTTATTAACAGTGAAAATTGAAGCACATATATGCATTGTACATAAGTAATGTATTTGGCCACCTCAGGGAATCATTGCATGAATCAATTAATACGAAAAGAAAAATAGTAGGGAACATATTTAAAGATGTGTTTGTGTATATATCATAGACTCTTGAATTACATATCAGTCGATGGCTTCAAATTTCAACTGATATATAATGACCTTTTGGGAAGGGCACCTCGACATAGCCTGTTGGATGGAGCAAACTGCAAACTTTTATATAATGTTATCAGAAACATCACAACTCCAAAGTCAGAGGAAAGGAATTGCACCTCACTGAGTATAATGTATCATAACCTACAACAAAGATAGTAAGTGAAAGGGTTAATTGGGGATTAAAAAAATTGATTTGCTGCCAAAATAAATCCTACCGAGGTTAAAGAAAAAGATAAATCACTAATACATAGAACATGGCATGCTTGATACATCATACCATTACCCATCAATAATATTGCTGAAAAGGCACGAGAAAAACAGATGCATATATTAGCAATCGAACGCTTGCGTTAGACAAATAGAAAAATTTAGTACCGCACTCTGTAATACAAAAAGATATATGTTGCCTGATGTCCCCATGAAAGAGAAACTCCACGAAGTCCATGCAGGAGCATGTGGCGTTGATAGCCTTGACCGAGAGAGTGCGCGGTGTGGGAAAGTTGTACTTGATGATCGAGGTGGACTTCTCGACACTTGTCACCCCTGACAGCGGTAGGCTATGCACCATAGCCTGCAGTCACATTAAATGCCTGGCCGGAACGTGAGCTCACACGGCCTCTGTGAAAGTTGTCTGCATGCGAGGCATGTGTGCTGAGGAGGCCCCTGTTTGGGACACCTAGCACCGTCCCAAAACGTCATTGCTGATGTTTTTGTAGATCTGGTTTAATGAGGGTAGATTTACTTGGCAGTAAACCTACACAAAGGGGGCATACCTTGATGCCATTGGCTCCTTCTAGATGTTGTAGTACTAATTATGAAGAGGATTTTAGTGTAGTTTCTTATTGTAGAGAGGGTTCAAAATTTCAGCGAAATTTTGCGTATTTCGGTGGGGTTCGAAATACTTGCAACCCTAAAATTTTGAGCCAAATTCAAACTAAAATTTAAATTATCTTAAAAATCATTAAGAAAATATTGATTTTTGAAACTCAAAATCGGAAATAAGTTCCGAATTTCCAAAATTTTGCATATTCCGATGAAGTCCAAAAAATTTCCATGACCGAAATTAAAAACCTTACCAACATGGCTTTTTGGGGAGGTCCATCTGTTGTAGTTACGCTTGGGGTACCCCAGTTTTAAATACACTGACATGCGCCGTGCACAAAATCAAGAAGGGAAACTAAAAAAAATTCATGCTCCATTAGCTAGCGTAGTCTTCTACTATCAACAAAATGAAAAAATAAATCAAATGTCAGTGAGTCAGATCTAAAACTTGGGAGTTGTCCAAATGCATGTCATGCCCATCAGTCAACACCAATGGGTTGCTAGGGTAACTCTCGGCCGCCATTCCATTTGTAAATAGAGGTTTACACTTATATTGCTTGATGACTTGTTTTATTTTAATATCAAAAGATTATTTTGTTAGAAAACAGATTTTAAATTTTTTTGCTCAGAAATCTCATTCATCTAGAAAAGAATTATGGCTAGTGTAGTAGAAGTTACTAGCTTTTTTTTGGCAGACTGCAGCCCTCAAAGATGGCTTAACACTTTATTATTAGCAGTTTAAGCAATGTACAGAGATAAGTTTACCCCTTTGGAAGGACATGGATTTGATTCATTCCTTAGGAAGACTTTGAGAGAGGCTTCATCAAGAATTTATGCTTGGTTATACTCTATGCTGCATCAACATTGGCTAGGTATCCTACTTGGCAGATTTGTTTAACAGAAGGCCTCCTTTCTTCCTGACTATTCTCCAGTAAACCCGCATTAAGCATCGCTTTGGTAGCATGGATAACATTTCTTCACATGAGACTGAGCTCTACTCCTGACTTGAGATATATATATTGCAACAGATGCAAATGAAATGCTTGCAAGTTGGAATGACATAACAACAGAAGAAGATGCATTTCACAACATGATTAACACGAAGCATAATATCCTACGACTTGAATACAGTACCCAACAATGAATTTAAAGATGAACTACATCTACTAATTAACATCACCCAAAGAGTTTCAGCTGCAACTCCAAAATAAGCACAAACTGCCTTGAATGCATCTTTTGTTTCCCATCAGCAGCAGCGGACCTAATCACACCAATGTGTCTGACCAAGAGGAGAGCTTATCGATGCGGATGTGCAGGGGAACTTCCATGGATGCCCCGTCTCCTGCTGCTGGCACTAGGTACATTGGCGGCACCATCAGGAACGTGGGCTCGCCCGCAGCGACCATGGCGCCGGGCGATGAGCTGCTCCTCATATGCATGTCCACAAGCACCATGTCCTCCTTGCCGCAGTTCGCCACTGCTACCGGGGGTGTCTCCAGGTTGACCCACATCTTGCACGTGAACCGCGTCCGCGTCACCGCTCTCGCCCTGGCGCACACCACAGACACGGCGGTCACGCCGGCACTGAGCCCGCCCACGGTCATGAGGAACATCCAGTTGTCGTCGCCGAGGAGCACTAGCCGCTTGGTCGACACCGGTAGCTGAAGCTTGCTGACCTTGCCGTACTGCACGATGCGCACTGGCACCAAGTGGACAGTGTGGAGGTGACCGGCGAGCGCCTGCGGCGCGCCGACGTAGCCGCAGCCGGGCTCAATGCACTGGCAAGGCGCATGCGGGCACGCTTTCTGGTGCTCGACGACCTCGTGGTAGGTCAAGTACCACTGGCAGCCGGCATTGGGGCACCTGATCCTGGTGGAGGACACCACAGCGTCCAGCACAGGGCAGGGGTCGAAGAAGCCGCCGCCGTCCACGCATGCCTTGCACTGCCTGAAGGGTAGCAGGGCCACGCAGCCGCTGCAGGCCGGGTGCCCCGCTTTGCACTGCAGGCAAGCACACAAATCGGAGATAACCCGTAAATTAAAACGAAAGAATCGACCTATCACCGGTGCCAATCGAGGAAGAAAGAAGGAAACAAAGAGAGGAACCTGGAAGACCGGGGGCTTGAAGGGGAGGGTGCAGAGGGGGCAGTGGAGCACTTGCTTGTCGATCCTCACGGTGAGTTCCACTCGATGGATGTACTCCGCCCCAACAATGGCGCCTCCATCTCCTCCACCGGCCACCTCTTGCTTCATGTGGCCGTCGGGCAGGTCCAGCCGCGCCTTCTTAGAGCTCTCGTCGGCCTTGTCAGGCGAAGCCCTGCTCCTCCTCTCGGCGGCCCTGGCGGCGCCCTGCATCTTGGCTGGCCTTTGGGGAAAGAAAACTCCTGTGTGTGTGTCTCACGCCAAACTTTTTTAGGAGGTGGGTGACGAGTAGAGCAGAGATCTGAGAACAGAAGTTGCCTAGCCAGCCACAGTACACTATAAATACTTCCTCATTGTGCTTTCCATTCCCAAACTTATATTTATAGATATAAGCCATGCTCTTAATCAATTTCAAATTGCTAGTTTATCCATACATTAATGTTGTCTTTCTTTTAAGTACCTACAAGTGTGCGATAAAAAGGTTGATCATTGCAGATCCATGTTATTTTTAGAAAAATCGAGGAACATAAATGTAAGCACATTGTATTTTTTCTCCGTAGCTTCTTGCTTAATTGATACACAGGCGGAGTACTTTTGACTCCATCGCCAGATTATAACACCATCAAACACGTGGGAACCCATAACAAGAAAAGGATACATGTGTAAGCACAAGGGATACGTGTGACCAAATAGTACAAAGGAGCACACAAACACATCACAACTTTTCACCTAGATCACGACACATTCCGCCTTTCTCACTGTTATCAATAGACACATACGCCATCGCTGATGTGCTGGCTGCCACCAGCAAAAAACAACAACGTGGACCACAAGCCTTCAAAAGATCCATGGAATAGGTACTAGATTTTGGAGACCCCCGACGCCAAAAATCTTGATTAGCTGCTTACATGAAGCAGGAGAAATGACCACTTGATTCGGCAGATGCCATCAAGAAGCAATGAGCAATACATTTGTCAACATACCATGCAACTACCTAGTCCAGAGACTTCTAAGCAGGCATCCGCGCCTTGGGTGCTCCAACTCCATGGCCTGCTTTCCTCAAACACAACATCACGTGTGACTTGTACCTTTTGTGTAGCCGGATTGCACACACGATAGCCTTTGGTTCCCTCCTCGTAACCAACGAAGATCATTGGGGTTGATCGATCTGAGAGCTTCATCACTCCAGGGCCAAGTTTCTTGACGTGCGCCACACACCCAAACACACGTAGGTGCAGCACACTTGGCTTGTGGCCATGCCAAGCCTCATATACGGCGTCAGCCCATCCATGCTACGCGTGGGATCTCTGTTGAGTAGGTACCCCGCGGTCTTCACTCCTTCATCCCAGAAATACGCCGGCACGGACATGCTTTTGAGCAGGCAACGTGCCATCTCGACGATGGTCTGATTCCGGCATACAACCACTCTATTCTGCTGAGGGGAGTACGGGGTGGTCGTATAGTGTTTGATGCCCAGCTGCTCGCAGTATTCTATGAACTCAATGGAGTTGAACTCGCCACCCTGGTCAGATCGGAATGCACGATACCTGCAGTTTCCGTCCTTCTCAGCCATTGCCCGCACTTTCTTAAACTTCTGACAAGCTTCATCCTTGGATTTCAGCAGCTCCAACCACATGTACCAACTGTAATCGTCAACTATCAGCAAGAAATACTTACTGCCGCCCAGTGTAGTTGGTGTGATCGGCCCACACAAATCTGTGTGAACAAGCTCAAAGCCTTTCTCTGCTCTGTATCCGGCCACTTGAGGAAAAGGCGCACGGTGTTGTTTTCCCAATGCACAACCAGCACAGTACTCCTCGACGCGGTCAATGACCGGCATCCCGCGTACCATTTCCTTCAAAGACATGGCTCGTAGGGCTCTGAAGTGCAACTGTCCCATCATCGCATGCCAGCGCCAGGTGACATCTTCCATCTTGGTGAGGAGACAGGCCGGGGCGTCAATGGTCGGTACGCCCGTGTACAGTCTGCTCGCTGTCCGTTTGACGCGAGCCAGGATGTGCCGGCCCGGATCTTGGATGGTCATGATCCTATCTTCAATCCCTATCCAGCATCCACCCTCATCCAACTGCCCTACTGAGATGATATTGCTGCGCAAGCTGGGAATGAAATAGACTTCAGAGAGAGCATGTTGATCACCATTCTGGCAGCGAAACACAACGGCGCCCCTGCCCTTGATAGCCACCAGAGAGCCATCTCTGAATTTCACCGTGCCGTGTACACCTTCATCAAGTGTAGAAAACATGTTTCTCTCCCCAGTCATATGGCTGGATGCCCCTGTATCATAGTACCAAAGGCCACCGGGTGAAGGCACGGGAATCACCTTTTCCTCGTTCAGAAACACAGCTTGCGGCGCCACCAGCTCAGGTGTAGAGGCGTTGGTGACCACGACCATGAGCAGGCCCTGATCGTGTTCGGCACGATCTTCATGGACGAGGTTAGCCTGTTCCTTCTTGCCTTGTTCCTTTTGCTTCTCCAGCAGTCATTTTGCCAATGTCCAACCTTGCCACAATAATGGCCTTTTCCCTTCTTCTTGCCGCCGGAGCTGCCGGATTCACCCGCGCTGTTGCAGGATGGCGGCTTTCCTCCACCGCCGCCGCCTTTGCCCGGCGACTTGTCCGACGACTTGCCATTTCCGCTGCCGCCGCCGGATGACGATTCACCCGCGTACTTGTGGTCGCGAGCAGCCCACTCTTCGGCGGTGAATAAGAGACGGCCGTCGGACTGCGCCGTATCATCGAGATCATAGTGATTTTCACACGCTGAGAGATGCTCGGTGAGCTCCTCGATCGACATTATCTTGAGATCGATGAGCGCTTCGATTGCCATTGCCATCTGTAGGTACTTGCGCGGCACGACTCGAAGGAACTTCTGGACGGCCTTGTGCTCGGTGACGGGGTCACCGTACAGCTCGAGGTCGGCGACGAGATCGGAGAGCCGCAGCGTGAAGTCTTCGATGGACTGGCCGTCCTTGAAGCGGAGCTCCTCGAACTCGTGGTGGCGCACTTGTGGCTTGGCCTTGCAAGCGCGCTCACTCCCCATGCGGAGTGTCTTGATGGTCTCCCATGTGGTCTTCGCCGTGTCCTTGGCCGCCAGGACCCGCAGCATCTCCGGCGGTACTCCGGTGAGGATGATCTGCAGTGCGCGCCGGTCGTCGCACTCGTAGGCGGCGTCCGAGGTCACCGCGGACCAGACGCGGGCGACCTGCAGCTTGACCTGCATCACGAGTGCCCACTCCATGTAGTTTGTGCGCGTGAGCATCATGGACGTCCCCGACTCCTCTCGTACGATGCACTCCACCACACGGTACTCACCGTTGCCGCTGCCGGTGAGGCGCACGAGCGACGCCATGGACGGCGGTGTCTTCGATGCGTCCGCCTTCTTGTTCTCCTTCTCCGACTCGCTGTCAGACATGGCCGCCATGGATCAGACACCGCCGGCCACCGGAGCAGGGATCGAACACCAGAGCTTTGATGCCAATTGTCGCTGCCGGACTAGAAGGGAGAGAGAGATCGGACGAGGTAGACGAATGCGAGAGAGACGAGTAGTTTTGGTGCTACCGTAACTGCGCAGCTTTTCCGTCTTTTCTCTTTCCTTATTATCTAAATACAACTCCAGTCTTCCCTCCCGGTCTAGCCGCCATGATCCACGCAGATCGCACTGCCCCGCGATCACGTCCATAGCGAGAGTCTAACGACCAGGAGATTAACAGAAATAGAAAGGAAATAAAAACTAAGAGGGCTTGCTACGTGCGCCTCCACATTCGACTCGCATGCATGGGTCACATCCGACCCAGCTGCCACGATTATTTTAATCGGAAAAACAAACTAACCTATCCGACGTGAGCTTATAGCAGGGCTAATAGTCGGGCAGTGGGCGATGGCGATGGTGTCATGTAACTACGACATGGTGGTGATCCCTATGGTCCAATGGTGCATCATACGTGATTTGGGCATTTAGGGGCCCGTTTGGATTATGCGTGCATCCTCCCTTCCGTAACGTGTGCAAATTCACAGAAGAAGGATGTTGCAGCCATGTGAATACCAATATTTTGGTAGGATAAGTCTTGTCTGCCATCCACTTTGTAAGTAGATTGGTTTGGTGTCGATAACTTGTTTCTATTTTAATATATAAAGATTATTTTGTTAGAAAATGGTATTTTTTCATCTCATAAAGGTCAGCCATAACAAAAAGAATTATGGCCACGTGTAGTAGAAGTTACTAGTTGAACACATCATTTTATTATGCAGGGAATTTTTTTTTCATCATATAGCAATGGAGTACACAAAATGCATGCATTTTTTACATGGGACTGAGCTCTACTCTTGACTTGAGATAGAACCCGTCAGAACAAGTCGCTGTACATGTCCGCGGACATTTAGTGAGGTCCGTTTCCATCAACTTGCCTTAATAGAGTGCAATTTTCACTTGAGCAATAAAATACAATCTTATTTGAAAGGACGATGCATTTGGACTATACTAGAATATAAGAATATGGTTTATACCGAGTGTCATCCCTTATCAAATAGAAGAGATTCAATCATCTTCCCCTGTCCCACACATCCGTCACACAGCACTACACAGGCCAAAGCTGCATGCCTACTGAGGGCATGAACAGTGGTGGCATATGGATACATATGTCTCATGACAAAAGTAATTTGAGGCAGCTACATTGACTTTTCTCCCCAACGCAAGCTATCACTAGTGTGCATCATCAAGGAATAGGAAGTAGAGACTAATACACATGCATCTCTACTCTTCACTTCAATTTTTTCAGCTTTTTACACTGGACCACACTCTTTCTCTTCAAGCACCCGTCTCCCGCAGAGGATCCCGCTTCCCCGTCGGAACCTATTTCTCCTAACATCCAATTCTACATGGCATGTGGGGCATCACCCTAGGGCTATGCATTGGCCATGTCCCGAGGCGATGGATCACATGCCACAGTAGTAGAGGACAGCGTCAGTACAGGAGTCCACAGGCATCAGCAAGAACCCGGCAAAGTAAGTAAGTAGTACTCCTTCCCGAACTAGCAAACAAAGCAAAACATATGGTAGTGCTACTGCAGTAGACTACAGATATTACCTGCAAAGTATTTTCTACTCAACTCTCCTTTTGAAACTTGCCTGCAAAGAAATAAATGTAATGTTGTCAACTTCTCGTGCTTGTCTCGTTGCCATGACGAAATCATGGTCTGTCCGGTGATTCATGCTACTCTACTTGTTGGTGTCGTTCCCACCCCTAGAGAAAAATCCCCAAGCCAAAGGATGTTCAATGGATTCACTCTTTAAGTAACTTTAGATGATACCAAGAGAATATTGAGTAACACACAAGAATATGCATACAACCATTTGATACATACATCATGGATTGGTGAGGATCCAAAATAAATCCCATTCATAACAAGATTCAAAGACAGGCGAAATGACATTAGGCATCCAAATAAAAAACATGGTTCAAATACTTGTAAACTGTGGCCCACTCTTACAATTTGTCATGATCCATAACACTCCATATGAAGAATCATCCTCATCAATATGGAAGTTTTCTTTTACCTATACAAGAATGAGAAGAGAAACTTAGAATCAATAAAACAAATAACCAGAGCTAATTTGGAACAACATTAACTGAAAAGCAAGTATATTTAAGTTTGTGATTACGTATTTCGAAATAATAATGTGGCATGGATTGAAGTAGTACATCATAAATACTAAGTGATGCAATATTTTACAGTAAAACTAATTGAAGCCTATTTCAGGTGTAAAGCACGACGTATCCTAAAGCATCAAGCCGCTCCATTGAACACTAAATCCGCAGACACCATCTGCAACAGATAAAGTGGAAAAAGGAGTCACCTCCTATTATTGAGTCTCACAAAAAAATAATGAATGTATCACCTTTCCCACATTAGACATGATCGCTATCTCTGGCCATCAACGTTAACTGGATGTGAACTACTTTCAAGATATTTCTCCTACTGCATGGATGCAAACTAATACATAATTTAGTTCTGCAACCAATGGAGCATCAAAATATTGTACTAATAGGAAACAATTATTTAAGATTCAAAGCAGCGACCTCAGCTTCTTGTGCCGGTTCTTCTTGGAAAAGCAAGAAAACAAATATATCTACTCATATATGTTGCTATATTCTGGTAGGAATAAATAAGCGATACCAAAGCACCTAACAAAGATACAAGGTCTAAGAATAATTTCACATGCCTTCCTTAAATGGGCAAGATCCAGCGGGCAAGAAATATGCTCCGACAAATGAAAAAAATTAAGACCAATTAGTACAATTAACATCAATGTCTACATTTGTTAATAGTGAAAATTGAAGCACATATATGCATTGTACATAAGTAATATATTTGGCCACCTCAGGGAATCATTTCATGAATCAGTTAATAGGAAAAGAAAAATAGAAGGGAACATATTTAAAGAAATTTAGGTGCCATCATAAAGTACGAATCCTGACACAAAAGGCATGTCCCGGTGACTCCAAAAAGCTGGGAACACGAAGGCATCTAAAATAGATACCGCCACGCACACATGTGTCCATAAGAACTACCAACCTGGCATCATTTGCCAAAAAAATGAGTTAATTCGTGTAACAAACTACATGAGGCAGTCTGAACTATTTCCGTTGCACAACGCTTCGGCGATAGACTGTTGATTCCTTTCAAACTGCCTTAGCCAGATAGAACTGCAGAAGCTATGCATCTCTGGTCCCAATGGTGAATAGTTCATATCTGAAACGACAACTGTATTCTGTAAGAAGCATCCAAAATATAATATGTCAAAAAAAAATGACAAGGAGAAAGGCAAAGCATTAGTTAGAAGTTCCGGCTATGTGGCATTGCTTTGTTGTGCATCTGCCCAAAGAAACTACTTCCGTTTCCTTGCAATGTGCACATCAACAAGTTATGTACGATGATTGTCCGTAGAATAATTCATTAGGACAGACCCACTCACCACATGTCGTAAATCAATGTTAGAAAACTAGAAACAGATTAACAGATCCATGGACGATAGAGGAAAAATTATATGCAGCTTCCACAAGGGCAAGATTAGGGAAAATCCACAATATGAAGAAACGTTCGAAATTTGTTACTACAACGAAATGACCTAGTTCTTCCTTTTGACACCAACTTCAGGTCAGAAAAGAATGACCATGCCACCCAGAAAAGAACATATCACAACAGGAATCTAAAATTACATTTGGCAGAAAAAACATCATGCCCAATCAAAAGTTGAGTGGTGTCAAACATACATAAAAGAGACATTGTAAAACACCAAGACTTCAGTTATGACAAAGTTAATATGAGCACCAAGAAAAACATCTTGCGTCCAGAAATTTAAGTCCACAGAGAAACCAAAAGTCATAGAGCTAACAATGTAACGACAATGTGGTCAAATAAAAAATATTAAGAGCAAAAACCTCATGTGTTCCCACCTTGGCCTCCACCATGGTCTTTCTTTGTGTTCTTCAATGAGAACTGGGCCTGGAAAAGTGTTTGAAATTATAAGTCAATTAAGAAAAAGTTATGTTGTGTCCAAACATGTAAAAGGGTGAATTTTGTTGTGCAAAGTTCAGTACTTTGTGAACTCCCTTCCTTTCCTAAATTGTGAAGTTCTGAACTCTGTTGCCTGGAAGAAGTAACACGTACATAGGCAGTTGGAGTATTTGCTCATTCATTGCCCTGTGCTAAATAGGCATACATCAGTGCAAGCATTCATCCATGTGCTCGTCATACTAAGTTCTTACGGAATTAACAAGTTCCACAAATAAGGATACCTCTGCAGCTTCAGAATTAATTAGTATAGTATGTGTCACCTTAGCAGTTTGGATATCAAATGAGGACAGAAAGAAATCATCAGGCAATCAAAACAAAAGAATGACACCTCTGCACCTTCAGAATTAATTACTATCAATTAAAGAAAGACACTGAGCATCATGCCTACCTTTTGTTCTCGATGATATAACCCTTTTTGACTATATATATGCTAGCTAGCTTTTGCCAGTCTCTAACAGCATCAAGCATTCAGGCAGTCACATGCATATTTCTATATAAGTTGTGGAGCATTAATGTTTCTTTATCTTTTGATAACATATACTTTGAATTTAATTTTCTCCTGTTACGAAATGAGCAGTGAAAAACTAGCAAAGTACAACAACTAATTATATGAGTAAATCATCATCCAACTTAATAGCTACAAATTACAAGTAAGCAACCCATCATGTTTAATTAAATATAGGTAGACATGTCATCATGCTTAATTAGTCCTACTTAATTTCTTTCTCTCTTATAGCAAGTACAGAGCCTACACTGGAATAGGGGTTCTCTCCTCAAAAAAATGATGCAGCCTCCATCAGAAAAGAGGAGCAACTAATTAAGCACGCTCCAATTAAATTTCACTTTACCTTCTTTCCATGAGAAATTAATTGATTAAAGAGGGGCTAGTCCAATTCATCCAAAAACAGTGGAGTTCAAAGAAAGGAAGGGACGAATGATCTAAAATAGAGAAGAGATAGAGCTACCATGTTTGGCTGGATCGAAGAAGGATAACCTTGTGTTTTCCTCCACCTCAGGAGCCTTGTGCTACTTCTCTTCTTATTTGATAAAAAGCCCATTGCCGTCCAGGTTCTTCTAATCTTCCTCGCCAACAGTTCCTTTGCAGCATCCCATTGTCCAGAGTCAAGCTAACTAAATTTCTGTGAATCTCAGAGCTTAGAAAGCATAGTGTGCTGGCGTCTAAATAAAGAGACGGAGGAGGAACTTTTACAATCCAATTTGTAAGCATCAATCTCCAAGAAGGAAGAAATCATGGGAGAACCAGACCACGGAGAAAAAATAGTAGGTTAGACTTTAGAGAGAGAGCAGACCATACGGAGGATGGTAGTCACCGCCGTGTTCTCTCGCTAGAGCCTTCTCCGACAGAGCAGGGCAGGATTTTGCAGTGGCCGGCGCCGCCGCAGCTCGAATCGCCGTCCCCTCCGCCCTTCCACCCCGGTGGCCGCTGACACTGTCGCCTCCTAATCGGTGTACGGGGGAGAGGAGGACATGGGCGACAACAATCTCCGCCGAGCATCACGCCGTGGAGCCCCACCGCTCACCGCGCCTTCCTCGTTCAAAGTAAAACCGCTCGCAGGTGAGCACCTAATTAGTGAAGGTATCAAGAAGTGGGCTGGCTCCTCCGTAATCTTACATCGGTATTGATACAATTTTACATCGGTTGAAACCTGGCCAAGCTGTACCGTGGCTGGGTCGATCGACCGGGGTGAAGAATAAGTAATTCGTCACCCTCGGTTACTAATAGACTTATATATATATATAGGCGTCGTATCTTATGCATCCGGGATGGTCCGTGAATCCCTGTATCCGTTGTCTCCTCGACCGGCCGATCGCCATCCCACGCACGCAATCAAAATCGGAAGGAAATTGCAAATACACGCCCGCAGCAGCTCTTAGTTAAACCTGCTTATTTGCTAATAACCCCTCGGCCAAGCTAATCCCCGCTCGTCTTCCTCCCAATCCCTAATCACGGCCGCAACATGCATCCCATTGGCAGGCACGGCCGGGACGGCATGCATCTGGACGGACAATCGCGACGACAGAGTTCATCTGCCCTGACGATCTCCGCTACGGCCATGCGGGATGCATCTCTGGTTCCGAACGCCCTTTCGGCAGGATGGAAAAATCTTTGTCACGTGATACGCCGCAACTGCTTTTGGCGGCTCCTGCTGTTATGGATGTCCAATAAGCATCAGCAGTGATCCATAGTTCAAGTGCTGGTCCTAAGTATGCCTCTGCATCTAGCCGGTTGGAGGCCCATCTCAGTTTCCTGTTATGGCTGTAGAAACTGTTATGGCTGTAGAAAATACTACTACTGCAGAATACGAATCAGATTTCAGTACTGTACATGGAGCTTCAGGTAATGACCAGGTTGTGTATGACCCAGACTATTTGTGTGTTGTACATGCGTACTACTTGTTATCTAGAGACTAACCATGTTGATGCATGTGCAGTGCAGCTACAGAATTAGGCAAAAGCCTGGAAACTCAAGTGAAGGAGGGAGAATTTGCTACCCCAAGAAAGAAAGAAAGCATTCTTCAGTTTAATAAATTTTCGTTTGCCATGTCCCTGTTCAGTTCAAAGAGATATGCATGATGATGATTATTGTCATTCATTATTTATTTTTTAGTGCTCCTCTTTTACGCAGAGATGTGACGAGAAGTTGAAGCCAGTAGGGATGACATTTGAAGGCCTTGAGGCCGTGGAGGAGTTCTACAAGTCATGCACATCATGCGGGTTTTGAAGTTCGTGTTGGACAGCAAAAAAAGTTGGACAATGATGTGGTTCGGACAAAGTGTTTCATGTGCAATAGGGAAGGATTCAGGTCTGAGAAGAGCAAGGAGATTAAAGTTCAAGGCAAGGGGACCGAGATTGTGCGACCGATGAAGCCAAATGGTGTTCTATGATGGCCCTAGTCTACTAGAACACATGAATTTATATGAGTTATTAATGTTTATTCCTCCATGCACTGGATTATTGTAATTGATGGAATTATGTGTTTTGTGAAACTGTCTTCCTTTTATTTACCCTGACTTGATGTGTATTGAATGGAGTGTAGCAATCAGCAAGAGCACCAGCATACATTTTGTTCACATAAACCTGAAGCATCCTCTGTTCTTTGATGCAAACAATCAGCAGCTATCACCCAAGGGATTAATCTAGAAGAAACTTTGTCAGCCTGTAGCGTTCATCCCTTTATTCAGTTGTATAACAGTAAAAGCATCGAGTTCATTGAGTCGTCAATTATTACCAGATGTATTTACCAGCAGTAGTATGTTTCAGGTGTGAAAGTTTAACAACAGCATATGAATCACGCAAGGAGCAAACTCAGTTGGCAAACCCATGTCAACCTCCACAATAGCATTCATGAAAAAAAATTAAACAGGTGGGCGTTCAGAATATTGACAGTTTGGGAAGGTTGCAGCAAAAGCAACATTTTCTTGTTTGTCAATATGTAAATGACAAATAGGAATGCAGAGGAATGATAAGCGCCAAGTTATACTATGCCCTTGTTCAGCTGTATTGCATCACATATCGCATAACACCACAAATCATCGGGAACTGAGCAATAAGAAATTTGTTTATTTCTGAATTGTGCATTCACAACAAGCTACATTCACCTGTCTCTGAACTCACAAGCTATAGTCTGCAATGAATAAGCTCACAAGCTACAATCTGCAAGTACTTGAAACATTAAACAGGAACAATAAAATTCAGGACGTGGTCCTTGTTTGCTATGCAACGGGTTGTGCTCGCTTCCTACACGAGTCTCTTGCAGCAGGCGGACGTCGTCAGGTGGAGCAGCAAACGGCTGGATGCAGGCGCGGTGCAGTAGATGGTCTGCAGGTTGCGGCCGGTGGCGGACTTGCGTCGGTGACCGGCAAGAAGGTGGACGGGCGCGGTGCTACGCCAAATCGTGGTGGATCCCGCCGTGGCCGCCGAACGGATCCCCGAGGGCGTTAAGCCATTTGAGGCGAACAGGCGTGGAGGCAGGCCAACGAGGGACGACCATCGTCGTTGGGATCACCAGGTCATGGAGCCGTTTGAGGCGGACATACACGGAGGTGGCCCATGCGCGGCTGCCGTCCAAGGATTCATGGCTCCGTCGTCCGTGCCGCCATGGAGGGATTGAGTGCGATTGGATTGGGAGGAAGACAAGCGGGGATTAGCTTGGCCGAGGGGTTATTAGCAAATAAGCAGGTTTAACTAAGAGCTGCTGCGGGCGTGTATTTGCAATTTCCTTCCGATTTTGATTGCGTGCGTGGGATGGCGATCGGCCGGTCAAGGAGACAACGGATACAGGGATTCACGAACCACCCCGGATGCATAAGATACGACGCCCTTTATAAAAGCAGTTACAAACAAGTAAAAAAATATTTTTATTAATAATCCATATCCTCAGATTATTGGACAATTTGTTTATTTTTATTGGGCAAAATAAAAATGAACCAATATTATGGCCTTATGAAGGCTTGAACCCAAGACCAACCAAAGCTAACCCTCACATGCTAGCCAACTCACCAGCAGAGAGCTTCAGTTCAACAAGGCGCGAATCTTAATTTATACCGTCGCTACCCTACCGCCAAGGACTATGGCGGTAGGGTATTTTTGACATTTGATAACCGTGACGGCACCGTCATGTCCTACCGCCATAGCCTCCGGCGCTAGGCTGTGTTACCCTACCGCTAAGAAAGATGACGGTAGGAAAAGGGTCAGATCACGAATTTTTTTCAAAACACGGTCAGATTGTGGTAAAGTTTACAAAAAGGGTCAAAACAGTGAATTCGGTCGCTGCTGGTGCAAAGCACTGTAGCTTTTATGCCAACTCCAACGCAAGAATCTAAACGGACGTCCA
The DNA here is from genome assembly GCF_002162155.2 of Triticum dicoccoides. Classification (NCBI taxonomy): domain Eukaryota; kingdom Viridiplantae; phylum Streptophyta; class Magnoliopsida; order Poales; family Poaceae; genus Triticum; species Triticum dicoccoides. Next base: position 33,082,635 of record NC_041385.1, on the reverse strand, counting down.
TTTTTCCCGGATTTCATCCGTTTGGGGTGAGTATGGGGCCGTGTCTGTTAGGATTTGGGTTTTTGCATCGGCCGGGCTCCCAACGCGTGGTCGCATCTTCGGCCGCATCTTGTCCCCGTGCATGCAAACGTGAGAACCAAGAATGTTGACCGTGGCCGCAGTTCGCACTTGTTCACGCCGGCCGACAATACAGTCGGCGGCCTACAGTCTCATGCCGGTAACAAAGCCAATGCCCGGCACAGGAGTCGACCTTCAAAAAGAACATGGTTCACGCCGGCAACAAAGCCAGCGGCCGGCACAGGAGTCAGCCTTCAAAAAGAACATGATTCACGCCGGCAACAAAGCCAGCGGCCGACACAGGAGCCAGCCCTCAAAATGAACAAGTTTTTCATGCCGGCAACAAAGCCAGCGGCCGGCACACCAGCGAGCCTTCATAATGAATGGACATCGGCCACGACCCAAGGCCTCACCTAGTTCAGGCCGTCGTGGGCGAACATCTCCTACGGATTAGCAAATCAAGCCTTCCTCTCCGGCGACATGTTGGTCTTGTCCACGCTCATGAACGCGAGTGCCACCTCTTTTGCTTTGGTGTCGTCCATGGGGGCCTCGATCTCGAGCTTCTTGAGTTGAGTGGCCTCCTCAATGTGGAGCTTCATCCTCTTCGTTGCCTTCTCTATGTCAAGCTTCCTCGTCTCTGCAGCCTCTTCCATGGCAAGATTCTTTGTTTGGAGCTCTAGATATATCCTCATTTGCTCCTCATTTCCTTTGATCTTCCTCTCGTCCCTCACTTCCTTTTGGCTCATAATATTCTCCAAAGTGCCTTGCAACGCAATGGAAGACGCATCACGCCTCTCATTGGCCTTCGAGCTTGTCTTGCCCCTCGGCCTCTTGAGCTAGTCTCCCTCATCAGCCACAACCTTCTTCCCACCTTTCTTCTTACGAGTGACATATTGGTCTTTGAACTTGGGGCAATCTTTGATGAGCGACCTCCAATGCATGAAGGTGAACGGCTTGTTCTTGTATCGGGCCTTGAATGCTTCCAAAGATTGAAATGCCTACACAATCATTGATGATGATGCTAATGTAATAGCGAAGGACACACCATGTATGAAAATGAAAAGCATGCAAACATGAATGGGCACAAAATGAAAAGGCAATAGGTTCATACCAAGTTACCAAGGCCAAGGCCACTCACGGGACGGGCTTCGACACTCTCAAGTACGGCACAATAGTTGTTGGACTTTTGTTGAATGAAGCCTCTTTTGGATTGAGTTGATACTCCGACTGCTCTCAAATTGATAGGGGGAAAACTTCCTTCGCTCATGGAAGGTTTGTGAACCCTCCCCCCAAAGATGGCACCTTTTTGTTCGGCACCTCTTATCGGATCTTCCCCTATCTTAATCCAACTCCCGCCAATCTATTTGTCCTCTTTTTGGGTGTATAAGCCCGTGCGAATACTTTGCTTCCTCTTTTGTGCCTCGGCCCTCAGGGTGAGCTCATCGATAAACACCAATGGCTCTTGCGAAATGTCGAGCTCTCCCTCCTTATCTTCACAATACAAGTCATCATCTTCATGCCATGAGTGGTCATGGTCGTCTTCCTCTTCATCATGGCCTGTGAAATTAGTGCCCTCATAGGGCCGCGACCTGCTGGCTCTAGGTCTCGTCGGGATCGAAAGGCGGGCCTTGGACAAGGTGCTGGAAGGCCTCCCCACGGTCCTCGAAGATGACACTCTCTATGAACGTCGAGCAATCAGGGTCGTCGGCTGTGGTCGTCGGTTGTGCCATTCCATCGAACATATTGCGGGCACCGACAAAGCTTCCTGCCGGAAACGACCGGGACTACTTCATTTGCGTCTGGTCGGACGTGTGGCCAGTGCCACTATACCCCAGCGTCACATTGAGGTCGATGACACTAGCGGGTGTGGCCGGAGCGACCACGCTGCCCTCCGGCGACGTGGAGAACTGTGTCTTCCCATGGCCGTAAGGCGGAGGACCGGGTGTGCTGGACGAGCTCGGCGACCTGTACTGAGGAGGACGACCGACCGACGATCCCGTGGTCGCCACGGCCCTGGCAGCGACCGACAGGATGGCCGGCGGTGGTCGTGCCAACCCATGCATGAGAACCGCATGCGCCTTAGCGACGATGGATTCCTTCTCGTTGAATTTGGCAAGATGTCGCGCTTGACGCCGAGCTTCGGCCTCGACGACGTAGGCTGCAGCCGCCTTCATCTCCTTCGCCATTGCCCGCCGCCCCCTACTCTTTGCCGCTTCTTTGTCGAGGATGGCCACTACAACAAAATTGAGATACCGTGACAAAAATCCGTGTGACATTGGTGGACCGTCACGAAAATAACTAATATGTGACATTTTCATAGATGGCATCACTCATTACCGCAAAATCGGTGATGATAGACGTCACTAAATCGCCTCGCCCGTAGAGCGCACCTAGTTGCCAATTTGTATGACGTTTGGGTAATTTCCATGACCAACCTACTAGAGTCACCAAGTATTACGAATGTGTGATGATCGACTTTTTCTCATGTAATGTCGAGTA
>NC_041385.1:33078480-33079769 GCF_002162155.2 Triticum dicoccoides | reverse complement strand
CTTCATGGTTTATTGAGCGACAGGACCCACACGTAAGTGTTGGTAGTGGGGCCTGCCATTGCTTATTTAGAGGGGAGCGATGTAGTTATTCTGTTCTATCTAATATAAATATGTATAGTGGCTAGGTAAAAACTTACGGTGTTATATCTTTCTTTATGTTGTGTTCTATCTAATATAAATCGGATGCGCTAAAACTCAGTCGACTGAGTTTTAGCGAAGTCTCAGTCGAGTCCATCGTCAGATTCGCGCTTTAACTTCTGTCTTTTGTACGTTCGAGTCGCTCGCACAAGTCGCTGGCCCCTGTATTGCCGTTTCTACCTGGGCTTTGCTTTTTTCTTTCTTTTTCTTCACTCTGGGCCTTAGGTACGTGTTGGTCTGTGCTTTATTTGAACTTGTTGTGGCCTTTTTTCTTTTTATTTTTCTTTTTCATTTCTGTTCCATATGGCCTGAGCTGTTTTTTTATTGCTAAAAAGCTGATTTTTATTTTCACATTTTCTTGTTTCTTTTCTATTTACTTGTGTGTTCTATTTTTTGTTTGCTTTTTACCTTTTAAAACTTTTTTACTTTCTAATAGTGTGACTCTTGCTAGCTTTCTTTTTCAGGATTCGCTAATTCTCACTCAAATATGAATTAGTTGGGTCTCTGTCGATTCAGTAGCCATAAGACCTTGATGCAAAGATTCGTGCAGTGTATCACTTTTCCTGTTTGTTAAAGTTGACACACGGACATGCCGTACGCAATGGATGGTAGACTTTTTTTTTCGTGAGAGAGTAATCAATACGCCAAGCCTCTCTTGTGGACTATGCTCTTTTATCTTTCTTTTCTATTTGCAGCCTTGGAGTTACAAGGGATGCACACAGACCTTTTGCTCTTGTACGAGTGGTCAGTTTTTACTGAAGCATCTGAAATTGGTATTGTCTTTTTCGTCCTTTTTGTTTTTTTGTCTCACGTTTCTATTTTTATTTTAATCATTTTTCCTGGTTTTTAGTTTCTACTGCTTGTTTTATTTTACCTCTCTTTTTAGAAGATATAGCATAATAATATATTACTTATTTTATTTATTATGCATTACCTTTTGTTTAAATAATAATGCTTTTTCATTTTTGTCTTTCTGTTGCATTATTTTATTCTTTCTATTTTTCTATTTCTTTTATTTGTAATTCTTCTTCTTGATTAAAGCATTGCTTACCAAGTTTTAGGTGTGGAAGAAGTATGAAAGTAGTGGATCATGGTATTCCTCCACCTTTTCCCTCTCCTCCTCCGGATGTGGTTTTTTTCATGTCAAACCG
>NC_041385.1:33041704-33078090 GCF_002162155.2 Triticum dicoccoides | reverse complement strand
GTGGGAGGGGGGGGGGGGCTTGCGCAGTTGCTTGTCTGCCACAAGGCACAAACTGCAACTGTCGCCCTCGAATGTAGTTCCATGTCTTCAAGGCAACTTCAACTTAGTTGTGTTTTGTGGGGAGGGTTAGTTGCATGTCTTCCAATAGGCATGCAACTGCATGTGCCGCCTTCGACTAGAACTGAAACTTGGTTTTGTATGTGGGCGGCGGGAGGGGGAGGCAGTTGCATGTGTAAACTAGGCATGCAACTGCAAGTGTGGCGCCCCGACCGCAACTGCAGTTGCATGTGTACACTAGGCATGCAACTGCAAGTATCAGCCCCAGTTGCAACTGCATGTCTTCCAGCACGACTGCAACTGAACTTTGTTTTGTCGAGGAGCTGTGGGAGAGTGGGGGAGCACTTGCATATGTACAACAGGCATGCAACTGCAAGTGTCGGGCCTCGGCTGCAACTGCATGTCTTCCATCACGACTGCAACTGAACTTTGTTTTGTTGGAAGGCGCCGGGAGGGGGGAGTAGTTGCACGTGTACACTAGGCATGCAACTGCAAGTTTGCCCCCCACTGCAACTATATGTCTTCCATCACGCCCACAACTGAACTTGTTTTTGTCGGAGGATGGTGGGAGGGGGGCTGGGGTAGTTGCACATGTGCACATGCAACTGCAAGTGTCGCGCCCGACTGCAATTGCATGTCTTCCATCATGAACGCAACTGGACATTTGTTTTGTTAGAATGCGGTGGGAGAGGGCGGGGGCAGTTGCACGTGTACACTAGGCATGAAACTGCAAGTGTGCCCCCTAACTGCAATTGCATGTCTTCCATCACACTCGCAACTAAGATTTGTTTTCTTAGATGGAGGTAGGAGAGGGGGCAATTGCATGTATGATACTAGGCATGCAACTGCAAGTGTAGCGCTCAACTACAAATGCATGTCCCCGTAACACAAATGCTATTGGTCTTTGTTTTTTCTGATGGGGGCACGAGAGGGGGGAGTTGCATGTTTGTCACTAGGCATGCAACTACACATGTAGCGCATCGACTGCAACTGCATGTCCCCTAATGCGGGTGCAACTAGGCTTTGTTTTGTAAAATGGAGGCACGAGATGGGGTAGTTGCAAGTGTATGTTAGACATGCAACTATAACTGTGACGCCTAGCTGCAGCTGCATGTCTACCCACCCGATTGCAACTCACCTTTGTTTGTTGAGGGGCGGTGGGGAAGGGGGCAGTTTCATGTCTGATACTAGCATGCAACCGCAAGTATCACCACCGATTGCAATTGCGTGTCTACCCATCCGACTACAAGTGACCTTTGTTTTATCGGAGGGCGGTGGGAGATGGGGGAGAGATGCATGTCTCACACTAGGCATCCAACTGCGGTCATGGCCCTCGACTGCAGCTACATGTATGGCAACTAGTATTAGAGATACATTAATTAATTTGTATTTTTGTGTGATTCTTTCCGCATTAGGAATTGGATGTCTTCCATCAAGCCTATGTTTGCCACTAGGCATACAATCGCAAGTGTTGTATGTACTGCAACTTGGTGGTGTTTTACGGAGGTGCTGCCACTAGGAGAGGGCCAACCATCGTATCATTGTCTTATTTAATTTTCTTTGTTTTTTTTCATGATTTACATTTAATACATTTTTTTTGTAAATACATGGTGAACATTTCCGTAAAACACATGATAATTATTTTATTTAAACACGCGATGAACATTTTTATATTATGCGGTGAAAATCAGATAAATGTGTGATGAGCATTTCATAATATACAATGAACATTTTTATGAATACACGATCAATATTTTTGTATAAATACAAGATGATACAAAAATAGGACGGCCATTTAAATACATGAAAACACGAACAATTTTAATTTTACCCTATATAGATTGCTTCTCATTTTTAAAATTAATTTTCATAGTTTTCTTTTGGATCTATGAAAAAAGCTGAAACAGGACATGAGCTGGCACAACAAACACTATTGGCGTATGTAAGGCAACTGTTTTGCTGGCTGTAAGAAATACATGCACGACACAGTACACCTTTTTTGTGGCATGGAACTATTTTATATATTTTACTAGCTTTTTTAGCAAATATATCTTTTACTAGTGTATTTTGCTGTTGTAGAAAAGACAAAAAGCCCAAGTAAGGGAGCAAGCCCGACAGAAAGAGGAGACAAGCTAAGAAACACAACCCAACAGGAGCAGCTCCAGCCCAAATAGAAAACCAGCCACGCACCTAAAACAGAAAGACAAACTATGTAGTACTACGCACGTGAGGATCAGTCGTAACATCTGATTGTATACGTGCTTACGTCCGTCGACTGAGACTTCGTCAAGTCTCAGTCGACTGAGATGTAGGCAAACCCAATATAAATATGTAGTTACTGGGCAAAAATGTTCAACCTGACGTTCGTGAGTGATGTTGTTTCGTTTAGTCTAAAAAATAAAAATTGAAATAGGAGATTGAACGGAAAATGAGAAAACTTATAAATAGGTTTTGTTCTATCTGAAAAGTAAGTTTTTTTTCACCCGCCCACTCTGATTTGGGCGCTTGTGAGCTGAGGTATCGTTCTATCTAAAAAATAAAAAACAGAGGACATAGGAGAGTCGATCGGAAAAATATGGCACGAGAAGTTCGACCCCACGACGACCATGGTCTTCTCCATGGGAGTTGACAATGGGAGTACAATTTTACGTTGTGCTAAAATATATGTATTATTCCCTCACAAAATAAATATTCCATATGTATTGATGTTCGTGTGATTATACGCCTGTAACAACAGTTTACTTATTCTTTATCGAAAAGAAATGTTTAGTAATTTCTAGTTATTTGTATCCGGGGCCTGGAAAAAACTAAGAGATGCATTACCTCCTTTTGGATTATAAACAGATGTAGTACTAGAAATAGCGACCTGCAGCTCGTGTGCGCACAAGTCTTCTAAACTGTGTGCACACCAAGTAACCATTAGAAAAGATGTTCCACATATAAATTATACTTAGAAGATATTTAAAAAATATAACAAGTTATTTTGGTGAGAAACTGATTGACCGAACAAATGATTTATCTTTTTTGCCCACAAAAAATAGGATATGTTTTTTGTAACCTAGAAAAAGCATGGAGACGGGAGAACAAATTTAAAGAAAAGAGGGGCAGGGCGTGAAGTCTGGTGGGGCTAGCAAAATATCAGTAACACGTTCTCCTAGCACAAATATCTCCTCCCACGATTTCTCAAAAAAAATAAAAAAAATTCCTCCCACAATCCCACGTCTCTTCTCTCGATAACAAAGCCAAATCGCTAATACTAGTAGATTAGAGCATCTCCAGCCGCACCCCCAACAAGCCCCCCAGGCGATTTTTCGGTCGCCGGTGCCAAAAAATCGGCCCAGTCGTGTCTTCAGAGGCCCATTTTTCGCCGGCTCGGGCCGAAATTGGCGCCGGCGGACCCAACCCGAACCCTGCGCGCTGGGGGGCGCTCGGCGGCGCCGAGCGAATCGTTTTTGGCGCGAAAGCGCCGGATGGCAGCGGCGTCAGCAACACCGCCCGCCTCGTCTTCCCGACGCCTCGGTTTTCCGTGGGGAATCAATGGCACGGCTGCCGCCGGTCAGCTTTTCCATTGATTCCTCTCACGGGCGGCGCGTCACGGGGCGGCGCGCCGACGCTCGCCGATGCCTCCCCTCCCTCGGCTATATATGGTCTCGCTCGCCTGCGTTGGAGTGCCACCCCCAGCCCTCCCTCTCCCGCCGATCTCTTCTCCCCAGCCACTCCCTCTCCCCGATGGCTGAGCGTTTCCCCGGAGACGAGGCGGCGACCAATGGCTTCGGCCGCCGTTCGCTCCGCGAACAGGAGTCCTGGCTCCTGTTCCAGGCGAACATCTCGGCGCCGCCGGACATGTGCACCGGGCCGACGGGCTGGAGGCTCAGCAATGGGGGAGTGCCCATTCCCCCGTTGCCCGACACCGTCACCAAGCCATCGTACTTCGCCGACGAGGTCGAGGTCGCACGCGCCTCACTCAACGACGCCGAGCGCTCCCTTCCCCAGTACACTGCCGACAACAACGCGGCTTGGGCGGCGTACTTCGAGCGCCGCCAGCAGCAACGGCTGGCGTCCACCAACGGGGCGCCGGTGGTCGGCGGCACCAAAAACTGCGAGGGGCGCCACCTATGGTGGGGCGTCCCCGGCCGCACCCTCGACGGCATGCTGGCGCACCTCGAGGGCGGCAACAACCCACCGTTGGCGTACCACCCGGCAAGGACGGCCGCCCCGACGCACCGCCGACGCGACGTGCAATGGGCGCCGAGGAGGTTCGGCTCCTCCTCCTCCTCTTCCTCGTCGCATTCTTCCTCCCACTCCTCCGGCACTCCATCATTGCTCGGCGTCAAGGCCGAGCCCACGGCAGAGACGCTACTCGGCCGGCGTACACGCAGCGCCGGCATCGTCATCAGCGAGGGCGGCTGGCGCGCCTCCTCGTCGGCTCCTACCCCGCGCTTCGTCAAGCCGAAGACGGAGCCGGGTCTCGCGCCGGTGAAGATGGAGCCGGGGCTGGCTCCGGTGAAGATGGAGCCGGGGCTGCTGGCGCTGGTGAAGGCGGAGCACGGCGAGGTCGAGCTCGACTACGACACGACCCTTGAATGGGCACACCAAGACTCCCTGAAGATGGCGAGGGAGTGCCAGCGCGCCGCCCTAGAGCGCTTCGCACAGCGCCGTCGAGGCCACAACGAAGGCGGCGTCGTCATCATACATGACAGCAACGACGACGACGACGCGCCGCCGCCGCCACTAGCCGGGGAGGGGTCCAGCAGGGGCGTCCGAGTCAAGGAGGAGGAGGTCAGCGATGGCGGCGACGATGGCGACTTCTCGGCCTTCAGCAACTTTTATATGCAATGGCGTGTTTTAGCCCAAATTTGCGAATATAAAAGCCCATGTTTGCCGAAAAGTGGCGTGTTTCAGCCCAAGTTTGTCTATTTTTTTACTGAGGTCTTTCTTTTAAAGAACTCCTTTCAAACACTTCTTAATGCTTTCCGGAAAAATTCTACATCATTTCTGATCAACAATATGTCACTCACATATACTTATCAGAAAGGCTGTAGTGCTCCCACTCACTTTATTGTAAATACATACTTCATTGCAAGTCTGTATAAAACTATATGCTTTGATCAACTTATCAAAGCGTATATTCCAACTCCGAGATGCTTGCATCAGTCCATAGATGGATCGCTGGAGCTTGCACAATTTGTTAGCACTTTCAGGATTGACAAAACCTACTGGTTGCATCATATACAACTCTTCTTTTTATAAATCCATTAAGGAATGCAGTTTTGACATCCATTTGCCAGATTTCATAAAATGTGGCAATTGCTAACATGATTCGGACAGACTTTAAGCATTGATACGAGTGAGAAAATCTCATTGTATTCAACACCTTGAACTTGTCGAAAACCTTTCGCAACAAGTTGAGCTTAGTAGATAGTAACACTACCATCAGTGTCTGTCTTCCTCTTGAAGATCCATTTATTTAACATGGCCTGCTGATCATCGAGCAAGTCAACCGAAGTCCATACTTTGTTCTCATACATGGATCCTATCTCAGATTTTATGGCCTCAAGCCATTTCGCGGAATCTGGGCTCATCATCGCTTCCTCATAGTTTGTAGGTTCATCATGGTATAGTAACATGACTTCCAGAACTGGATTACCATACCACTCTGGTGTGGTCTTACTCTAGAAGACCTACGAGGTTCTGTAGTAACTTAATCTGAAGTTTCATGATCATCATCATTAGCTTCCTCACTAACTAGTGTAGAAATCACTGGAACTGATTTCTGTGATGAACTACTTTCTAATTCGGGGGAATGTACAATTACCTTATCATGCTCTACTTTCCTCCCACTCACTTCTTTTGAGAGAAACTTCTTCTCTAGAAAGGATCCATCTTAGCAACGAATAACTTGCCTTCGGATCTGTGATAGAAGGTGTACCCAATAGTTACCTTTGGGTATTCTATGAAGACGCACTTCTCCGATTTGGGTTCGAGCTTATCAGGTTGAAATTTTTTCACATAAGCATCGCAGCCCCAAACTTTAAGAAACAACAAGTTTGGTTTCTTCCCAAACCACAGTTCATAAGGTGTCGTCTCAAAGGATTTTGATGGTGCCCTATTTAACGTGAATGCAGCTGTCTCTAATGCATAACCCCAAAACGATAGTGGTAAACCGATAAGAGACATCATAGGTCGCACAATATCCAATAAAGTGCGGTTACGACGTTCGGACACACCATAACGTTTGTGGTGTTCAAGGTGGTGTGAACTGTGAAACTATTCCACATTGTTTTATATGAAGGCCAAACTCATAACTCAAATATTCTCCTCCATGATCAAATCGTAGAAATTTTATTTTCTTATTACGATGATTCTCCACTTCACTCTGAAATTCTTTGAACTTTTCAAATGTTTCAGACTTGTGTTTCATTAAGTAGATATACTCATATCTGCTCAAATCATTATTTGAAGGTCAGAAAATAACGATACCCGCCACGAGCATCAATACTTATTGGACCGCATACATCAGTATGTATTATTTCCAATAAGTCACTAGCTCGTTCCATTGTTCTGGAGAACGAAGTTTCAGTCATCTTGCCCATGAGGCACGGTTCGCAAACATCAAATGATTCATAATCAAGTGATTCCAAAAATCCATCTTGCATCAATCTGTGTGTAGCTGAAGAATGTTGGTTCCATCCACCCCGAGTAGGTTTTCTTGAGCTCAGTAATTAATTTTTTATGAAAAGTGTGTTTTGCCTAGTAATAATTATATAGGCTAATGCATGTCCCAGTTTAGGATTACTGTTACAATTACTCCGTTTGCGGTGTTCCTGGATTCTGGTGATGTAGTTTCAGAATATCCTTCTTTTAGTGTGAAAAAAGGGGATTTTTCGTTTGTACGTTAGCAAGGTGTCTGAAGATATATATCTTGGCAAAAGATACAAAAAAGGGAACGTCATACAGGAAATGGGAAGACGATAAGATTGACTAATAAATTACTTTGCTTCAGGTTAGTAGGTTCTGATGTGGTGGTCTTAATGTAACTGGAGTATTCAGTGTGAAGTTTGTGGTCTGCACCTCTTTTTTTTCTTAAGAGAACACCTATAGTTTTATATCTAAAGAGTTACTGTGACTACCATGGGACTTGAGTATTCAGTCCGTGTACTTCCAAGGTCTACATCTTAACATGAACCAAGCACTAGGACTGATATGTAACTTGAGTATTCAGTCTGTGCAAGGAAATGTGATGCTTGGTCTGAAGCCAATAACAATATTTCTACATGTAAGAAGTTGAGGTAATATATTTGTTTACATTTGAAAAAAGAATCCTATTGTTCTTGTGGATATATGTTATGTATTCCGTCAAAGCATGTGTGCGTGCAAACTTTGTTTTTTTAGTATAGCATGGTTGGGACTGAGGTTCAGAGTTTTGTTTGTGTCCAGGTATATATGTACATGCTTATTTTAGTACCATGTTCTATTTCTCCCCATCTGTTGTGCAACTTAATTGATATTTGTGCGTAGACCTGTTATTTGAATGCAGCTTATTCATGGATGCATTACTTACGTGCTCTTCTAGCCTGTGCCTGTTCTTGTGTTGCTTTCTCTTATCTCATGGCTGCCTCTTGTGTGCAGGAAAATGCCTCAATTAATTAATTTGGTGCTCCGTTAGTCGCCAACAAGCCATGGTCGGATGATACTTTTGGTTTGCACTTCCCATTGATGTATTGCCCTGTTTGCTGGCATAGGTTCTTTTATCGTGCTGCTTACTGCAATTTCATTGTTGATTTGATAGGAAAAACTGATGTTTATGTACACGAGGAACCTGGCTGTATTGCCTACTGCGTGTATTTTTTACTGGGCACCAAAATACTTGGATTGTGCAGCTCTGGTTGTTCCTGTGGTGATTAGCCTATTGTATTTGGTTATGGAATTGCAACAGTCAGCTATCTCTTCCCTGTGTTTTACGGTCAAGTCTTAGCCAACACATATGGGAAGTTAACATAATTTCATCTCGCCTTGTCTTCTTGCGCCATGGTCCTATTTTTGTGTAATTATTTTGCATCATTCGAGTTTGTTGTATGCAGATGCCTATTTTGCAGTCTCACAATCCAACTATAATAGTAGGGAGAAAGATGATGCTATTGTGCTTTATGTCGCAATTCAAAATCTAGAGTCACAATTTTGGTTGATTAATCTTTCTGAACCATAACAATTATTCCTCTTTGTTTTATTGTATTGTTAGCTATATTGTAGGTGTATATTTTTCTGTACGGTATATATTATGCGAGGTATTTCTAACGCATCTTGGTCTTATTTTAGATTCATCTGACTAGAGTCTTGGTCCTTCGAGTTTGGTTAACTAAAGCATCTGTTATATCGGATATCAAATTATCTACACTTCAACTTACGATGTAATGTATCATACTATACATTCACAAGCTTAATTATAGATTATTATGATTGTGGGGATGTGTACAGTGTAAAATTATAGATTGCTTGGACTTTGAATTGTGCTGAAGAAGTGTTCTGAACTTTTATCTTCTATTTATATTTAATAGCCATTGATGTTGTCATGCATTCCTAATAGCAGCAATGAGTGGTTAATGCAGACATAATATTATTCCCCTATTTTCTTAAACTTTTATTTATTTAGTCATTTACCTCGCTGCTTCATAAATTTCACTGTTTGCCTTTCTCTTTGTTGGTGCCTTTTACAAATTTTAGAGCTGCACTTCATGTATTTAGAGACATTGTCTTCATTGTATATAAATAGTTCATTCATCACAAATCCTAGAACTGAAACCTTTCACTTTGAAGGTAGGAGACCCGATATGAACTGTGAGTGTTTCATAGAGAAATTCTGTTCATATGAAGCAAGAGAAAGTCATGCAGTACCTTGCAATTACATCGTGATTATTATCCTATTGTGATACTCAAAACCTGATAAAGAAAATATTTACGACTGAATGTTTGACATGATCTCATGTCTTGTTTGCTAATGATGGTTACATGATCTCAAGTCTGACAGCAGAAGAAAGAAATGTTGCCTATTACTTTCACTGTCATCCTCGCGGTTAATTACATGATCTCAGGTCCCTCTCTCCAAGACGCTAATGGTGGTCATATGTATGTCTTGGTAGACGATGTAGGTTACAATAGCCTCTCATGTTCTGTTTTCTTTTTCAGCTAAAGTAATACCGTGGCTATGCAGGGGGAGTGCCAACCACTTGGCAGCCTAAGTCAGGGCTGCGCAAGCCTTTGTTTCTTGATGGCCATGCAAAGGTATTTCCTTTTGTTTGCTTGGTGAGGATTCATCCAGACCTGATCACATGATTATTTGGTGGTCGGTTGACATGGTATATTTGTTTATACCTGCTAGGGGGGTGCAAAACTGGATGGTGGCTCTGTTGTTCTCGGTGACGATCTTGCTGCTACCTTGAGGTATCTGGCTTTGGTTTGAGTATATGCGTCATTGCTGCCTTCTTTTACATGGTCGTTGTTAAGCAAATCAACTGATGACCTAGCGGCAGAAGGAGACGGCTCCAATGCGGCTAAAAGGCTCAAGCTGTAGTTCACGCGGCTCTGGGGAGCCAATTCTTTTGGTGTGTCTGTCCACTGCCTTTTCTATCATTAACTACCCTTTGTGCTATACCCGATTTGGTTTTCATTTTAGCTTCTGTTTTTTCAGGATCACACTGTGTTGGTTATATGTGTGCTCGAAGTGATCACCTAGCGAATGGACGTCTCGACGCGGGTTAGACGGTGAAGCCTTGCTCCAGGTCTATCGTCCCTTTGTCGTGTCATGTTGTTTATGAATCGATGTTCTGTTCCCCCGACCCCGGGAAACTTTAGTGTGGTGTTCATGAAAAACCAATCGCTGTTAGTACTCGGATCTGAATTGGTCTTTGCTTTTGTGTGGGGTCTGTCTAGCTGTTGGTTGCTGGTGAATGTAAGGACATAATTTACTGGCTTATTTAGTATGCTCGTAATGGTTCTGTTTCATGTCTCCTCGCTTGCATTTTACATGTACACTCTGCCTGTCGATACTATGCTCTAAAGCCACAACAACCGTCACTTGATGCCGTCGTGCCCCTTGCTGATTGACTAGGGATTGTGTATGTTTCTGGTGTTGGCGGATTGTATATCGTGTCGTTTGGTTATAATCACTTGTAATGTATTCCACATATACTGATGCACCGGCACTAGGTGTTCTGTGATCCTCTTTGTGCTACCTTAGGGTGTTCTATAAATTGCCATGTCCACCATCATGTATTCATGTGTATATGTTTATGCTGCTGTTATTGTTCTGTGATCTTCACGCTGAGTTATTGTTTTACAGTCTTCATAATTGATTTCCTCGTCTGCCTATACGGTTAGTCTGTTCATGTACCTGGTGGTCTGTTTTTTGGCATCTGGCGTTCCTAAGATGTGTGTTTCACAGATATTCCAGGTCAGTGAAATGCGTGATCTGTATACTATTTGAGCCAAGATATATCCAGGTTGGAATACATGGTCTGGCCTGATTCTGATTACTGAAGCTAAGAAACTAAGAAATTGGTGTTTTGGTCTGATTGAGATTACTTGTCGTGAAAAATAAATGGATGATGGAGGAATAATTATTAAATATTATATCATTACATCTGTTGCAGTCAATTAAATCGTTTCCAAAATATACAGTATCATGATCTGTGGAGCAAAAGGTATGTCGGGCTACTCAGATACATGTTCTGGGCTGTTTGATCACTGTATGGGGCAACCCTTCGGACAAGTTAAAGTAAACTATGGACAAGTTATGCATTAGTTCCAGCGTTGGTTCTCTGATATGCTTCCTATGTCTGTGTTCTTTGCTCTGTTTATTCTGTATTTTCTGTGCTCTTTTCTGTCTCATGAGATTATTGGCAAATACCTTCATATCGCTTAGTTTGCTAAACGCCGATGTCTACAGTGACACGATTGTGTGCGCCTTACCATGATATTAGGCATCGAAATGGAGTTACTGATCATAACAAAACTGTGGTAAGTCTATTTTTTGCGAAATTGGTAAGGCTATATTTTTTAAGGGTGAGTTCACTTAAACACGCTCTGTGATAATCATCATGCAATTAGACTTCATGCACTGAACCTGGGTCATGACGGTAGATCTGTTTTGTTCCTTTCTTGGGAAGCATTTGTCTAATCGGTGAACATTTTTTGAAAATCTACAAAACATTCCTAAGTTTATGAACATTCTCGGACATTTGGCACATTTTTTAAAATTATAAATTGTTATGGGTTACGTGACTGTTTCCGAAGCCTTGTATTTTCATTCTCTGGGACTGTTTTCCAGAAAATGTGACCGTGGTTTTAAATTCAGAGCATTCTTTCAAACCCACTAACATTCTTGGGTTCCATCAGATTTTCTTACATCTGAAGAAAATTTTCCAGATTCCTAAATATTTTCATGAGTTTGGCTTTTTTATTCTCCTCCTTTCCCATCCTTTTTAAAGTTGCAGCTGTTTCAAATGGGCCCGACTCCTCTCCATGGTATATTTAACGTCATTTGGGCCGAGGCCCACCAAATCAAGTTACCCATCAGATGGGCTAATTCTAAAAGCAATTCTGCCTGAGGCCCAGTCCCATCTGTTTTCCATCTTGTCTAAAAAAAATATGTTCTCCATCTCGCTTTTGGTACCAAACTTCATATTGAATGGCTGTCTTTTGTGGTCGTATGGACATACCGAGCTTGATCCTGCCTTATAATGTTGATCTTGAGATTCATTGTGTTTTACTTCTATTGCAATTCAATGTTTTTTATTTTATTATCATCCTGTTTAAGTGCAAATGCTATACTTGAGTTTCTACTGGCATATTGTTACATGCTTTGACAGAATGTTGAGACCGTCACCCTCGCGCCAGGGCGCGATCCCAATCTAGTACTAGTAGATTAGAGCATCTTCAGCCGCGCCCCCAACAAGCCCCCCAGGCGATTTTTCGGTCGCCGGCGCCAAAAAATCGGCCCAGTCGCGTCCCCAGGGGCCCATTTTTCGCCGGCTCGGGCCGAAATTGGCGCCGACGGACCCAACCCGAACTCTGCGCGCTGGGGGGCGCTCGGCGGCGCCGGGCGAATCGTTATTGGCGCAAAAGCGCCGCCTGGCAGCCGCGTCGTGGGACAGCCGCGTCAGCAACACCGCCCGCCTCGTCTTCCCGACGCCTCGGTTTCCCGCGGGGAATCAATGGCAAGGCTGCCGCCGGTCAGCTTTTCCATTGATTCCTCTCACGGGCGGCGCGTCACGGGGCGGCGCGCCGACGAGCGCCGATGCCTCCCCTCCCTCGGCTATATATGGTCTCGCTCGCCTGCGTTGGAATGCCACCCCCAGCCCTCCCTCTCCCGCCGATATCTTCTCCCCAGCCACTCCCTCTCCCCGATGGCCGAGCGTTTCCCCGGAGACGAGGCGGCGACCAATGGCTTCGGCCGCCGTTCGCTCCGCGAACAGGAGTCCTGGCTCCTGTTCCAGGCGAACATCCCGGCGCCGCCGGACATGCGCGCCGGGCCGACGGGCTAGAGGCTCAGCAATGGGGGAGTGCCCATTCCCCTGTTGCCCGACACTGTCACCAAGCCATCGTACTTCGCCGATGAGGTCGAGATCGCGCGCGCCTCACTCACCGACGCCGAGCGCTCCCTTCCCCAGTACACCGCCGACAACAACGCGGCTTGGGCGGCGTACTTCGAGCGCCTCCAGCAGCAACGACTGGCGTCCACCAACGGGGCGCCGGTGGTCGGCGGCACCAAAAACTGCGAGGGGCGTCACCTCTGGTGGGGCGTCCCCGGCCGCACCCTCGACGGCGTGCTGGGGCACCTCGAGGGCGGAAACAACCCACCATTGGCGTACCCCCCGGCGAGGACGGCCGCCCCGACGCACCGCCGACGCGACGCGCAATGGGCGCCGAGGAGGTTCGGCTCCTCCTCCTCCTCTTCCTTGTCACGTTCTTCCTCCCACTCCTCCGGCACTCCATCGTTGCTCGGCGTCAAGGCCGAGCCCGCGGCGGAGACGCTGCTTGGCCGGCGTACACGCAGCACCGGCATCGTCGTCAGCGAGGGCGGCTGGCGCGCCTCCTCGTCGGCTCCTACCCCACGCTTCGTCAAGCCGAAGACGGAGCCGGGTCTCGCGCCGGTGAAGATGGAGCTGGGGTTGGGTCCGGTGAAGATGGAGCCGGGGCTGCTGGCGCCGGTGAAGGCGGAGCATGGCGAGGTCGAGCTCGACGATGACGCGGCCCTTGAATGGGCACGCCAAGACTCCCTGAAGATGGCGAGGGAGCGCCAGCGCGCCGCCCTAGAGCGCTTCGCGCAGCGCCGCCGAGGCCGCAACGAAGGCATCGTCGTCATCATCCACGACAGCGACGATGACAACGACGCGCCGCCGCTGCCGCCACCAGCCGGGGAGGGGTCCAGCAGGGGCGCCCGAGTCAAGGAGGAGAAGGTCGGCGATGGCGGCGACAACGGCGACTTCTCGGCCTTCAGCAAGTTTTTTTTGACTAGTTTTTATACGCAATGGCGTGTTTTAGCCCAAATTTGCGAATATAAAAGCCCATGTTTGCCGAAAAGTGGCGTGTTTCAGCCCAAGTTTGTCTATTTTTTACTGAGGTCTTTCTTTTAAAGAACTCCTTTCAAACACTTCTTTATCCTTTCCAGAAAAATTCTACATCATTTCTGATCAACAATATGTCACTCACATATACTTATCAGAAAGGCTGTAGTGCTCCTACTCACTTTATTGTAAATACAGGCTTCACTGCAAGTCCGTATAAAACTATATGCTTTGATCAACTTATCAAAGCGTATATTCCAACTCCGAGATGCTTCCACCAGTCCATAGATGGATCGCTGGAGCTTGCACAATTTGTTAGCACTTTTAGGATTGACAAAACCTACTGGTTGCATCATATACAACTCTTCTTTAATAAATCCATTAAGGAATGCAGTTTTGACATCCATTTGCCAGATTTCATAAAATGTGGCAATTGCTAACATGATTCGGACAGACTTTAAGCATCGATACGAGTTAGAAAATCTCATTGTATTCAACACCTTAAACTTGTCGAAAACCTTTCGCAACAAGTTGAGCTTAGTAGATAGTAACACTACTATCAATGTCTGTCTTCCTCTTGAAGATCCATTTATTTAACATGGCCTGCTGATCATCGAGCAAGTCAACCAAAGTCCATACTTTGTTCTCATACATGTATCCTATCTCAGATTTTATGGCCTCAAGCCATTTTGCGGAATCTGGGCTCATCATCGCTTCCTCATAGTTTGTAGGTTCATCATGGTCTAGTAACATGACTTCCAGAACTGGATTACCGTACCACTCTGGTGCGGATCTTACTCTAGAAGACCTACGAGGTTCTGTAGTAACTTAATGTGAAGTTTCATGATCATCATCATTAGCTTCCTCACTAACTAGTGTAGGAATTACTGGAACTGATTTCTGTGATGAACTACTTTCCGATTCGGGAGAATGTACAATTACCTTATCATGCTCTACTTTCCTTCCACTCACTTCTTTCGAGAGAAACTCCTTCTCTAGAAAGGATCCATCTTAGCAACGAATAACTTGCCTTCGGATCTGTGATAGAAGGTGTACCCAATAGTTATCTATGAAGATGCACTTCTCCGATTTGGGTTCGAGCTTATCAGGTTGAAACTTTTTCACATAAGCATCGCAACCCCAAACTTTAAGAAACAACAAGTTTGGTTTCTTGCCAAACCACAGTTCATAAGGTGTTGTCTCAACGGATTTTGATGGTGCCCTATTTAACGTGAATGCAGCTGTCTCTAATGCATAACCCCAAAATGATAGTGGTAAACCAATAAGAGACACCATAGGTCGCACAATATCCAATAAAGTGCGGTTACGACGTTCGGACACACCATAACGTTTATGGTGTTCAAGGTGGTGTGAACTGTGAAACTATTCCACATTGTTTTATATGAAGGCCAAACTCGTAACTCAAATATTCTTCTCAACGATCAAATCGTAGAAATTTTATTTTCTTGTTACAATGATTCTCCACTTCACTCTGAAATTCTTTGAACTTTTCAAATGTTTCAGACTTGTGTTTCATTAAGTAGATATAATCTGCTCAAATCATTTTGTGAAGG
Organism: Triticum dicoccoides; assembly: GCF_002162155.2. Taxonomy (NCBI): domain Eukaryota; kingdom Viridiplantae; phylum Streptophyta; class Magnoliopsida; order Poales; family Poaceae; genus Triticum; species Triticum dicoccoides. The sequence continues at coordinate 33,062,897 of NC_041385.1, read as the reverse complement.
TCAGAAAATAACGATACCCGCCATGAGCATCAATACTCATTGGACCGCATACATAAGTATGTATTATTTCTAATAAGTCACTAGCTCGTTCTATTGTTCCGGAGAACGGTGTTTCAGTCATCTTGCCCATAAGGCACAGTTCGCAAACATCAAATGATTCATAATCAAGTGATTCCAAAAATCCATCTTTATGGAGTTTCTTCATGCGCTTTACATCGATATGACCCAAACGGCAGTGCCACAAATAATTTGCACTATCATTATCAACTTTGCATCTTTTGGCATCAATATTATGAATATGTGTATCACTATGATCGAGATCCAACAAACTATTTTTATTGGGTGTATGACCATCGAAGGTTTTATTAATGTAAACAGAACAACAATTGTTCTCTAATTTTAAATGAATAACCGTACTGCAATAAACATAATCAAATCATATTCATGCTCAACGGAAACACCAAATAACATTTATTTATGTTTAACACTAATCCCGAATGTATAGCGAGTGTGCGATGATGATCATATCAATCTTGGAACCACTTCCAACACACATCGTTACTTCACCCTCAACTAGTTTCTGTTTATTCTGTAACTCCTGTTTCGAGTTACTCCCTCCATTCCCTTATACAAGGCCACTATGAAAAATACATTTTACATCTATACAAGGCCACTAACTGTAATCGAGGCAACATTTAATGATGTTTTCTCGTAATAGCAACTTGTTTAAACTTGCATGTATGTAGTCATAATGACATTGTGCTACTCCCTTCTCATTTCTCCCTTGCATGCATGCGGGCATATTAATAATCCCGGTCAACGAGAAGAAAACTTGACTTACAAAGCAGTCATTAAATATTGCCTTGGTACCTGTATTTTGAGATTGTGGCCTTGTATAAGGGAATGGAGGGAGTACTAATCTTAGCTGTTGGGGAACGTAGTAATTTCAAAAAAATTCCTACGCACACGCAAGATCATGTGATGCATAGCAACGAGGGGGAGAGTATTGTCTACGTACCCAACGCGGACCGACTGCAGAAGCGATGACACGACGTAGAGGAAGTAGTCGTACGTCTTCACGATCCAACCGATCAAGCACCGAAACTACGGCACCTCCGAGTTCGAGCACACGTTCAGCTCGATGACGATCCCCGGACTCCGATCCAGCAAAGTGTCGGGGAAGAGTTCCGTCAGCACGACGGCGTGGTGACGATCTTGATGAACTACAGCAGCAGGGCTTCGCCTAAACTCCGCTACAGTATTATCGAGGAATATGGTGGCAGGGGGCACCGCACACGGCTAAGGAACAGATCACGTGGATCAACTTGTGTGTTCTAGGGTGCCTCTACCTCAGTATATAAAGGAGCCAAGGGGGGAGGGGGGCGCCGGCCAGGGAGAGAGGCGCAGGAGGAGTCCTACTCCTTCCGGGAGTAGGACTCCCCCCCCCAATCCTATTCCAACTAGGATTCCCAAGGGGGAAAGGGGAAGAAGGGTGGCCGGCCACCTCTCCTAGTCCTAATAGGACTATGGGAAAGGGGGAGGCGCGCAGCCCTTGTGGGCAGCCCCTTCACCTTTCCACTAAGGCCCATGAAGGCCCATATGGCTCCCGGGGGGTTCCGGTAACCTCCCGGTAATCCGGTAAAATCCCGATTTCACCCGGAACACTTCCGATGTCCAAACATAGGCTTCCAATATATCAATCTTTACGTCTCGACCATTTCGAGACTCCTCGTCATGTCCGTGATCACATCCGGGACTCCGAACAACCTTCGGTACATCAAAATTCATAAACTCATAATATAACTGTCATCGAAACCTTAAGCATGCGGACCCTACGGGTTCGAGAACAATGTAGACATGACCGAGACACGTCTCCGATCAATAACCAATAGCGGGACCTGGATGCCCATATTGGTCCTACATATTCTACGAAGATCTTTATCGGTCAGACCGCATAACAACATACGTTGTTCCCTTTGTCATCGGTATGTTACTTGCCTGAGATTCGATCGTTGATATCCAATACCTAGTTCAATCTCGTTACCGACAAGTCTCTTTACTCGTTCCGTAATACATCATCTCACAACTAACATATTAGTTGTAATGCTTGCAAGGCTTATGTGATGTGTATTACCGAGAGGGCCCAGAGATACCTCTCCGACAATCGGAGTGACAAATCCTAATCTCGAAATACGCCAACCCAACATCTACCTTTGGAGACACCTGTAATGCTCCTTTATAATCACCCAGTTACGTTGTGACATTTGGTAGCACCCAAAGTGTTCCTCCGGCAAACGGGAGTTGCATAATCTCATAGTCATAGGAACATGTATAAGTCATGAAGAAAGCAATAGCAACATACTAAACGATCGTGTGCTAAGCTAATGGAATGGGTCATGTCAATCAGATCATTCAACTAATGATGTGACCTCGTTAATCAAATAACAACTCATTGTTCATGGTTAGGAAACATAACCATCTTTGATTAACGAGCTAGTCAAGTAGAGGCATACTAGTGACACTTTGTTTGTCTATGTATTCACACATGTATTATGTTTCCGATTAATACAATTCTAGCATGAATAATAAACATTTATCATGATTATAAGGAAATAAATAATAACTTTATTATTGCCTCTAGTGCATATTTCCTTCAGTCTCCCACTTGCACTAGAGTCAATAATCTAGATTACACTGTAATGATTCTAACACCCATGGAGCTTTGGTGCTGATCATGTTTTGCTCGTGGAAGAGGCTTAGTCAACGGGTCTGCAACATTCAGATCCGTATGTATCTTGCAAATCTCTATGTCTCCCACCTGGACTAGATCCCGGATGGAATTGAAGCGTCTCTTGATGTGTTTGGTCCTTTTGTGAAATCTGGATTCCTTTGCCAAGGCAATTGCACCAGTGTTGTCACAAAAGATTTTCATTGGACCCGATGCACTAGGTATGACACCTAGATCGGATATGAACTCCTTCATCCGGACTCCTTCATTTGCTGCTTCCGAAGCAGCTATGTACTCCGCTTCACATGTAGATCCCGCTACGACGCTTTGTTTAGAACTGCACCAACTGACAGCTCCACCGTTTAATGTAAACACGTATCCGGTTTGCGATTTAGAATCGTCCGGATCAGTGTCAAAGCTTGCATCAACGTAACCTTTTATAGTGAGCTCTTTGTCACCTCCATATACGAGAAACATATCCTTAGTCCTTTTCAGGTATTTCAGGATGTTCTTGACCGCTGTCCAGTGATCCACTCCTGGATTACTTTGGTACCTCCCTGCTAAACTTATAGCAAGGCACACATCAAGTCTGGTACACAGCATTGCATACATGATAGAGCCTATGGCTGATGCATAGGGAACATCTTTCATATTCTCTCTATCTTCTGCAGTGGTCGGGCATTGAGTCTTACTCAACTTCACACCTTGTAACACAGGCAAGAATCCTTTCTTTGCTTGATCCATTTTGAACTTCTTCAAAATTTTGTCAAGGTATGTGCTTTGTGAAAGTCCAATTAAGCGTCTTGATCTATCTCTATAGATCTTAATGCCTAATATGTAAGCAGCTTCACCGAGGTCTTTCATTGAAAAACTTTTATTCAAGTATCCCTTTATGCTATCCAGAAATTCTATATCATTTCCAATCAGTAATATGTCATCCACATATAATATCAAAAATGCTACAGAGCTCCCACTCACTATCTTGTAAATACAGGCTTCTCCGAAAGTCTGTATAAAACCAAATGCTTTGATCACACTATCAAAATGTTTATTCCAACTCCGAGAGGCTTGCACCAGTCCATAAATGGATCGCTGGAGCTTGCACACTTTGTTAGCTCCCTTTGGATCGACAAAACCTTCCGGTTGCAGCATGTACAACTCTTCTTCCAGAAATCCATTCAGGAATGCAGTTTTGACATCCATCTGCCAAATTTCATAATCATAAAATGCGGCAATCGCTAACATGATTCGGACAGACTTAAGCATCGCTACGGGTGAGAAAGTCTCATCGTAGTCAACCCCTTGAACTTGTCGAAAACCTTTCGCGACAAGTCGAGCTTTGTAGACAGTAACATTACCATCAGCGTCAGTCTTCTTCTTGAAGATCCATTTATTCTCAATTTCTTGCCGATCATCAGGCAAGTCAACCAAAGTCCATACTTTGTTCTCATACATGGATCCCATCTCAGATTTCATGGCTTCAAGCCACTTTGCGGAATCTGGGCTCACCATCGCTTCTTCATAGTTCGTAGATTCATCATGATCTAGTAGCATGACTTCCAGAACAGGATTACCGTACCACTCTGGTGCGGATCTTACTCTGGTTGATCTACGAGGTTCAGTAGTATCTTGTTCTGAAGTTTCATGATCATTATCATTAACTTCCTCACTTATTGGTGTAAGTGTCGCAGAAACAATTTTCTGTGATGTACTACTTTCTAATAAGGGAGCAGGTACAGTTACCTCGTCAAGTTCTACTTTCCTCCCACTCACTTCTTTCGAGAGAAACTCCTTCTCAAGAAAGTTTCCGAATTTAGCAACAAAAGTCTTGCCTTCGGATCTGTGATAGAAGGTGTATCCAATAGTTTCCTTTGGATATCCTATGAAGACACATTTCTCCGATTTGGGTTTGAGCTTATCAGGTTGAAGCTTTTTTACATAAGCATCGCAGCCCCAAACTTTCAGAAACGACAACTTTGGTTTCTTGCCAAACCACAGTTCATAAGGCGTCGTCTCAACAGATTTTGATGGTGCCCTATTTAACGTGAATGCGGCCGTCCCTAGAGTGTATCCCCAAAATGATAGCGGTAAATCAGTAAGAGACATCATAGATCGCACCATATCTAGTAAAGTACGATTACGACGTTCAGACACACCATTGTGCTGTGGTGTTCCGGGTGGCGTGAGTTGCGAAACTATTCCATAGTTTTTCAAATGTACACCAAACTCGTAACTCAAATATTCTCCTCCACGATCAGATCATAGAAACTTTATTTTCTTGTTACGATGATTTTCAACTTCACTCTGAAATTCTTTGAACTTTTTAAATGTTTCAGACTTATGTTTCATTAAGTAGATATATCCATATCTGCTCAAATCATCTGTGAAGGTGAGAAAATAACGATATCCGCCACGAGCCTCAATATTCATCGGACCACATACATCGGTATGTATGATTTCCAACAAATCTGTTGCTCTCTCCATAGTACCGGAGAACGGTGTTTTAGTCATCTTGCCCATGAGGCACGGTTCGCAAGTACCAAGTGATTCATAATCAAGTGGTTCCAAAAGTCCATCAGTATGGAGTTTCTTCATGCGCTTTACACCGATATGACCTAAACGATAGTGCCACAAATAAGTTGCACTTTCATTATCAACTCTGCATCTTTTGGCTTCAACATTATGAATATGTGTATTACTACTATCGAGATTCAATAAAAATAGACCACTCTTCAAGGGTGCATGACCATAAAAGATATTACTCATATAAATAGAACAACCATTATTCTCTGATTTAAATGAATAACCGTCTGCATTAAACAAGATCCAGATATAATGTTCATGCTCAACGCTGGCACCAAATAACAATCATTTAGGTCTAATATTAATCCCGAAGGTAGATGTAGAGGTAGCGTGCCGACCGCGATCACATCGACTTTGGAACCGTTTCCCACGCGCATCGTCACCTCGTCCTTAGCCAATCTTCGCTTAATCCGTAGCCCCTGTTTCGAGTTGCAAATATTAGTAACAGAACCAGTATCAAATACCCAGGTGCTACTGCGAGCATTAGTAAGGTACACATCAATAACATGTATATCACATATACCTTTGTTCACCTTGCCATCCTTCTTATCCGCCAAATACTTTGGGCAGTTCCGCTTCCAGTGACCAGTCTGCTTACAGTAGAAGCACTCAGTTTCAGGCTTAGGTCCAGACTTGGGTTTCTTCTCTTGAGCAGCAACTTGTTTGCCGTTCTTCTTGAAGTTCCCCTTCCTCTTCCCTTTGCCCTTTTTCTTGAAACTAGTGGTTTTGTTTATCATCAACACTTGATGCTCCTTTTTGATTTCTACCTCCGCAGCTTTCAGCATTGCGAAGAGCTCGGGAATAGTCTTGTTCATCCCTTGCATATTATAGTTCATCACGAAGCTCTTGTAGCTTGGTGGCAGTGATTGGAGAATTCTGTCAATGACGCAATCATCTGGAAGATTAACTCCCAATTGAATCAAGTGATTATTATACCCAGACATTTTGAGTATATGCTCAATGACAGAACTGTTTTCCTCCATCTTGCAGCTATAGAACTTATTGGAGACTTCATATCTCTCAATTCGGGCATTTGCTTGAAATATTAACTTCAACTCCTGAAACATCTCATATGCTCCATGACGTTCAAAACGTCGTTGAAGTCCCGATTCTAAGCCGTAAAGCATGGCACACTGAACTATCGAGTAGTCATCAGCTTTGCTCTGCCAGACGTTCATAACATCTGGTGTTGCTCCAGCAGCAGGCCTGGCACCCAGCGGTGCTTCCAAGACGTAATTCTTCTTTGCAGCAATGAGGATAATCCTCAAGTTACGGACCCAGTCTGTGTAATTGCTACCATCATCTTTCAACTTTGCTTTCTCAAGGAACGCATTAAAATTCAACGGAACAACAACACGGGCCATCTATCTACAATCAACATAAATAAGCAAGATACTATCAGGTACTAAGTTCATGATAAATTTAGTTCAATTAATCATATTACTTAAGAACTCCCACTTAGATAGACATCCCTCTAATCCTCTAAGTGATCACGTGATCCAAATCAACTAAACCATGTCCGATCATCACGTGAGATGGAGTAGTTTCATCGGTGAACATCATTATGTTGATCATATCTACTATATGATTCACGCTCGACCTTCCGGTCTCCGTGTTCCGAGGCCATATCTGTATATGCTTGGCTCGTCAAGTATAACCTGAGTATTCCGCGTGTGCAACTGTTTTGCACCCGTTGTATTTGAACGTAGAGCCTATCACACCCGATCATCACGTGGTGTCTCAGCACGAAGAACTTTCGCAACGGTGCATACTCAGGGAGAACACTTCTTGATAATTTAGTGAGAGATCATCTTATAATGCTACCGTCAATCAAAGCAAGATAAGATGCATAAAAAGATAAACATCACATGCAATCAATATAAGTGATATGATATGGCCATCATCATCTTGTGCTTGTGATCTCCATCTCCGAAGCACCGTCATGATCACCATCGTCACCGGCGCGACACCTTGATCTCCATCGTAGCATCGTTGTCGTCTCGCCAATCTTATGCTTCCATGACTATCACTACCGTTTAGTAATAAAGTAAAGCATTACATCGCGATTGCATTGCATATAGTAAAGCGACAACCATATGGCTCCTGCCAGTTGCCGATAACTTGGTTACAAAACATGATCATCTCATACAATAAAATTCAGCATCATGCCTTGACCATATCACATCACAACATGCCCTGCAAAAACAAGTTAGACGTCCTCTACTTTGTTGTTGCATGTTTTACGTGGCTGCTACGGGCTAAAGTAAGAACCAATCTCACCTACGCATCAAAACCACAACGATAGTTTGTCAAATAGTCTCCGTTTTAACCTTCGCAAGGACCGGGCGTAGCCACACTCGGTTCAACTAAAGTTGGAGAGACACTCGCCCGCAAGCCATCTATGTGCAAAGCACGTCGAGGGAACCGGTCTCGCGTAAGCGTACGCGTAAGGTTGGTCCGGGTCGTCTCGTCCAACAATACCGCTGAACCAAAGTATGACATGCTGGTAGGCAGTATGACTTGTATCGTCCACAACTCACTTGTGTTCTACTCGTGCATATAACATCAACATAAATAACCTAGGCTCGGATGCCACTGTTGGGGAACGTAGTAATTTCAAAAAATTTCCTACGCACACGCAAGATCATGTGATGCATAGCAACGAGGGGGAGAGTATTGTCTACGTACCCAACGCAGACCGACTGCGGAAGCGATGACACGACGTAGAGGAAGTAGTCGTACGTCTTCACGATCCAACCGATCAAGCACCGAAACTACGGCACCTCCGAGTTCGAGCACACGTTCAGCTCAATGACGATCCCCGAAGGGGGAAAGGGGAAGAAGGGTGGCCGGCCACCTCTCCTAGTCCTACTAGGACTATGGGAAAGGGGGAGGCGCGCAGCCCTTGTGGGCAGCCCCTTCACCTTTCCACTAAGGCCCATGAAGGCCCATATGGCTCCCGGGGGGTTCCGGTAACCTCCCGGTAATCCGGTAAAATCCCGATTTCACCCGGAACACTTCCGATGTCCAAACATAGGCTTCCAATATATCAATCTTTACGTCTCGACCATTTCGAGACTCCTCGTCATGTCCGTGATCACATCCGGGACTCAGAACAACCTTCGGTACATCAAAATTCATAAACTCATAATATAACTGTCATCGAAACCTTAAGCGTGCGGACCCTACGGGTTCGAGAACAATGTAGACATGACCGAGACACGTCTCCGGTCAATAACCAATAGCGGGACCTGGATGCCCATATTGGCTCCTACATATTCTACGAAGATCTTTATCGGTCAGACCGCATAACAACATACGTTGTTCCCTTTGTCATCGGTATGTTACTTGCCCGAGATTCGATCGTTGATATCCAATACCTAGTTCAATCTCGTTACCGGCAAGTCTCTTTACTCGTTCCGTAATACATCATCTCACAACTAACATATTAGTTGTAATGCTTGCAAGGCTTATGTGATGTGTATTACCGAGAGGGCCCAGAGATACCTCTCCGACAATCGGAGTGACAAATCCTAATCTCGTAATACGCCAACCCAACATCTACCTTTGGAGACACCTGTAATGCTCCTTTATAATCACCCAGTTACGTTGTGACGTTTGGTAGCACCCAAAGTGTTCCTCCGGCAAACGGGAGTTGCATAATCTCATAGTCATAGGAACATGTATAAGTCATGAAGAAAGCAATAGCAACATACTAAACGATCGTGTGCTAAGCTAATGGAATGGATCATGTCAATCAGATCATTCAACTAATGATGTGACCTCGTTAATCAAATAACAACTCATTGTTCATGGTTAGGAAACATAACCATCTTTGATTAACGAGCTAGTCAAGTAGAGGCATACTAGTGACACTTTGTTTGTCTATGTATTCACACATGTATTATGTTTCCGATTAATACAATTCTAGCATGAATAATAAACATTTATCATGATTATAAGGAAATAAATAATAACTTTATTATTGCCTCTAGGGCATATTTCCTTCATTAGCAACCGAACAAGTATCAAATACTCAGGGGCTACTATAAACACTAGTAATGTACACATCAATAACCAGTATATCAAATATATCCTTGTCCACTTTGCCATCCTTTTTATCCACCAAATATTCAGGGCATTTCCGCTTCCAGTGACCATTTCCTTTGCGATAGAAGCACTTAGTTTCAGGCTTTGGTCCAGCTTTGGGTTTCTACACGGGAGTGACAACTTGCTTGCCATTCTACTTAAAGTTCCCTTTCCTTTCCTTTTCCCTTTACTTGAAACTAGTGATCTTGTCAATCATCAACACTTGATGTTCCTTCTTGATTTCTACCCTCGTCGATTTCAGCATCACGAAGAGCTCGGGAATCGTTTTTGTCATCCCTTGCATTATAGTTCATCACGAAGTTCCAGTAACTTGGTGATGGTGACTAGAGAACTCTGCCAATCACTATCTTATCTGGAAGATTAACTCCCACTTGATTCAAGTGATTGTAGTACTCAGACAATCTAAGTACTTGCTCACTAGTTGAGCAATTCTCCTCCATCTTTTAGGCGAAGTATTTGTCAAAGGTCTCATACCTCTTGACACGGGCATGAGTCTGAAATACCAATTTCATCTCTTGAAACATCTTATATGTTCCATGACGTTTCAAAAACGTTTTTGTAGTCCCGGTTCTAAGCCATAAAGCATGGTGCACAAAACTATCAAGTAGTCATCATATTGAGCTAGCCAAACGTCCATAACCTCTGCATTTGCTCCTGCAATAGGTCTGTCACCTACCAGTGCATAAAGGACATAATTCTTCTGTGCAGCAATGAGGATAAACCTCATATCACGGACCAAGTCCGCATCATTGCTACTATTATTTTTCAACTTAGTTTTCTCTAGGAACACATATAAAACATAGGGAAGCAACAACGCGAGCTATTGATCTACAACATAATTTGCAAAATACTACCAGGACTAAGTTCATGATAAATTAAAGTTCAATTAATCATATTACTTAAGAACTCCCACTTAGACAGACATCTCTCTAGTCATCTAAGTGATCACGTGATCCAAATCAACTAAACCATGTCCGATCATCACGTGAGATGGAGTAGTTTTCAATGGTGAACATCACTATGTTGATCATATCTACTATATGATTCACGTTCGACCTTTCGGTCTCCGTGTTCCGAGGCCATATCTGTATATGCTAGGCTCGTCAAGTTTAACCTGAGTATTCCGCATATGCAACTATTTTGCACCCGTTGTATTTGAACGTAGAGCCTATAACACCCGATCATCACGTGGTGTCTCAACACGAAGAACTTTCGCAATGGTGCATACTCAGGGAGAACACTTGTTGATAATTAGTGAGAGATCATCTTAAAATGCTACCGTCAATCAAAGCAAGATAAGATGCATAAAGGATAAATATCACATGCAATCAATATAAGTGATATGATATGGCCATCATCATCTTGTGCTTGTGATCTCCATCTTCGAAGCACCATCGTGATCACCATCGTCACCGTCGCGACACCTTGATCTCCATCGTAGCATCGTTGTCGTTTCGCCACCTATTGCTTCTACGACTATCGCTACCGCTTAGTGATAAAGTAAAGAAATTACAGGGCGATTGCATTGCATACAATAAAGCGACAACCATATGGCTCCTTCCAGTTGCCGATAACTTGGTTACAAAACATGATCATCTCATACAATAAAATATAGCATCACATCTTGACCATATCACATCATAACATGCCCTGCAAAAACAAGTTAGACGTCCTCTACTTTGTTGTTGCAAGTTTTACGTGGTTGCTACGGGCCGAGCAAGAACCGTTCTTACCTACGCATCAAAATCACAACGATAGTTCGTCAAGTTAGTGTTGTTTTAACCTTCTCAAGGACCGGGCGTAGCCACACTCGGTTCAACTAAAGTTGGAGAAACTGACACCCGCCAGCCACCTATGTGCAAAGCACGTCGGTAGAACCAGTCTCGCGTAAGTGTATGCGTAATGTCCGTCCGGGCCGCTTCATCCAACAATACCGCCGAACCAAAGTATGACATGCTGGTAAGCAGTACGAATTGTATCGCCCACAACTCACTTGTGTTCTACTCGTGCATATAACATCTACGCATAAACCTAGGCTCGGATGCCACTGTTGGGGAACATAGTAATTTCAAAAAATTTCTTACGCACACGCAGGATCATGGTGATGCATAGCAACGAGAGGGGAGAGTGTTGTCCACGTACCCTCATAGACCGAAAGAGGAAGCGTTAGAACAACGCGGTTGATGTAGTCGTACGTCTTCACGGCCCGACCGATCAAGCACCAAAACTACGGCACCTCCGAGTTCTAGCACACGTTCAGCTCGATGACGTCCCTCAAACTCCGATCCAGCTGAGTGTCGAGGGAGAGTTCCGTCAGCACGATGGCGTGGTGACGATCTTGATGTTCTACCGTAGCAGGGCTTCGCCTAAACACCGCTACAATATTATCGAGGAGGACTATGGTGGAGGGGGGCACCGCACATGGCTAAGAGATCCAAAGATCAATTGTTGTGTCTCCAAGGGGTGCCCCCTCCCCGTATATAAAGGAGTGGAGGAGGGGGAGGGCCGGCCCTCTCTATGGCGCGCCCTAGGAGGAGTCCTACTCCCACCGGGAGTAGGATTCCCCCCTTCCAAGTAGTAGGAGTAGGAGTCAAGGAAAGGGGAGAGAGAAGAGAAGGAAGGAGGGGGCGCAGCCCCTCCCCCTAGTCCAATTCGGACTAGGCCTTGGGGGCCGCGCGGCCTGCCCTAGGCAGCCCCTCCCTCTTTCCCGTATGGCCCAATAAGGGCCAATACTTCTTCCTGGCGAATTCCCGTAACTCTCCGGTACTCCGATAAATACCCGAATCACTCGGAACCTTTCCGAAGTCCGAATATAGTCGTCCAATATATCGATCTTTACGTCTCGACCATTTCGAGACTCCTCGTCATGTCCCCGATCTCATCCGGGACTCCGAACTCTTTCGGTACATCAAAACACATAAACTCATAATATATCTGTCATCGAAACCTTAAGTGTGCGGACCCTACGGGTTCGAGAACTATGTAGACATGACCGAGATACGTTTCCGGTCAATAACCAATAGCGGAACCTGGATGCTCATATTTTCTCCTACATATTCTACGATCGGTCAAACCGCATAACAACATACGTTGTTCCCTTTGTCATCGGTATGTTACTTGCCCGAGATTCGATCGTCGGTATCTCAATACCTAGTTCAATCTCGTTACCAGCAAGTCTCTTTACTCATTACGTAATGCATCATCCCGCAACTAACTCATTAGTCACATTGCTTGCAAGGCTTATAATGATGTGCATTACCGAGAGGGCCCAGAGATACCTCTCCGACAATCGGAGTGACAAATCCTAATCTCAAAATACGCCAACTCAACATGTACCTTCGGAGACACCTATAGAGCTCCTTTATATTCACCCAGTTACGTTGTGACGTTTGGTAGCACACAAAGTGTTCCTCCGGTAAACGGGAGTTGCATAATCTCATAGTCATAGGAACATGTATAAGTCATGAAGAAAGCAATAGCAACATACCAAAGGATCAAGTGCTAAGCTAACGGAATGGGTCAAGTCAATCACATCATTCTATGGTTAGAAAACTTAACCATTTTTGATTAACGAGCTAGTCAAGTAGAGGCATACTAGTGACACTATGTTTGTCTATGTATTCACACATGTATTATGTTTCCGGTTAATACAATTTTAACATGAATAATAAACATTTATCATGAAATAAGGAAAGAAATAATAACTTTATTATTGCCTCTAGGGCATATTTCCTTCAACATGTCCTTAAGGGACTAGACTAATGTTGCAACTCTTGCAACCGAGGTCGAAAAACATACTAAAGGGCTTATAAAGGTTACATCGATAGGTTAATAATAGATACATATTATGTCAAAATTTCTTAATCCATGACATTAAAAAGTAAAAAACATATGTTAGCTTTAGCATGCTAAATTCACATCCTAATACGAATTTAATAACTATCATAGCAAGATTTACGAACAAAGGGACAACATTCCCTTTAAAGCCAAGACATGATAGATTGCTTTGTTTAAGAAAATCCCTTTTTGTTAATTCACATTGTTGAGTCCTAATTTTAATCTAATATTACTTATAATCTAAATTTAGACTTAAAATGAGCAAATTAACTTGATAGTTCAATAGCAAATGTGGGGCATACATTTTCATTATTTTAAAAAGCGGATACATCTGAGCTTGGAGAAAAAAAAAGATACATCCAAAGTTTCTGCATTGATTTTTACAAAAAAATGTTTTATATCTAATTTACTATTTTTGTCACGAAATTAGACAGCGATAGATCGGTGATGTGTGGCATGACACTGCGCGTTAATAGTGATCAGGGTAGTTAAGGGAGGTGGTACAATGCCCTTTGAAATGCCACAAATACGAACTGAGCTGTGACTTGGGTTCACCATGGGGGCACATGTCAAAGGATTGAAGGTCGGGAGGTAGTAGGGAATATGTCAAAGACATCGAGGAGGGACTACACCGATGAAACGTGGCACTAATTAGCAGCGGATATGGCCGGAATTAGAAGCGATGGGCTGATGGCGTTGATGTTTTGGAGATAGGAGATAGGGACGTAAGTGAGCGATTGAGAGAATGCCGGAAAGAGGACAGGGAAGGCATGCATACGTTCCATCCAGTCGATAACTCAGGCATCCGTGGCAGCCAGCCCACATCCACTGATAATTCGAGACACCACTGCACTAGTAGAGGAGCAACCAAAACTCTTCATCGACTAGCATATAGGGACATGATGACACGAAGCCACAAACAGCCCAGATTCGGATCACCGGGAATCCACGGGTTGTATGGTTAGCACCACCGGCAGGCTTGTAAAAATTTAATGTTGATGGTGCAGTTTCGAGAAATGGTTGTGTGGGCTCAGTTGGAGTGGTTTGCCGCAGTGAAATGGTAGAGTCTTTGGTCTCTTCAGCTATGATCTTTTGGCATATTGTTGATCCTTTGATTCTAGAGACTCTGGCATGTAGGGAAACACAAGCATTGGCCAATGATCTTCTTATTCGACGATTATTTGCTGCTTCATACTGTTTATGAGCAGGAAAGTATATCAAAGATGGTAGTGGAGGAGACAATGCAGCTATTGGTCGCGAGATCCATACAAGGAGAACCGAACTTGATGAATGTCATTTTAGCCATGAAAGTAGATATTGTAACTTTGAAGCTCATTATCTTGCAAAATTTTCGTTTTCTCCTGGTGTCGGACGCCTCCTATGGCTAGGATTTCCCCATGATATTGTAATGATCCCTTTGAACATTGAATAAAGTGGAGTTGGATTATTCTAAAAAAAGCTACGACCACGAAAAAGACGAAGATAGTGACATCGCCTCTTCTTGCTTCATGTAGGGTCACTGGACTCCGCGGGGTTCTCGCTGGTTCGTGTCCAGACACAGGCGCAGCAGAACGTTAACGTTACCGGATGCTCCGTGTGTTTCTCTTGGTTCAGGTGCCAGTCCCAGTTCTGGACATTGGCCATTATCCTCCGCTCGTCTCTGTTCAACGATTGCCAAAATGTTGCCTATGTATTGTCCCCTAGGTTCGCCGCCAAGGTGGCGAGCGTGTCGTGCTCACTATCACCATGAGTATCGATGGGGACAAAGGGGATGCCAAAATTGACAGCAAGAAGGACGATGAAAGCGAAGCGATGACCGGGTGAACCAAGAGGATGATGGGGTGGATGGTCATAATGGTGATTGAGGCAAGGTATACTTTGGTTGTTTGGGTGCTAGCTTGACAACAGTTTACTAGTTGAAGGGTGTGAGACTTCATACATAAAATATTGGTGGTCAGCCCGCCCGGCGGCCTCGAAGAAGCAGAAGATCGTCTCGCTCAGGTCGAACTGGAGATAAACTGCAAGAGTCTGTAGAGTGGACCATATGCAGGTACGTACTTTAAGTGGTATAACATGTTAGGAGGATTGTGCAGCGCAGTAGCATCTAGTAGAAACATGGTTGCCATTTATTATTCTCAAGAAATATCCATGTGTGCATGGGCGTAGTTTGAACATATTTTGGGTCATACTCGGTGCAAACAAAAATTCTAGTACTATCATGTGGGAGACGCCATACTCATTTGCTAACTTTATTCATATATGATGCGTACATTTCCATTTGTTGATCCTAGAAACATGATTCATGGCATTTGATTTCGTCGAAAAAGAAGGTCGGGTGTACAATTCCGAGGTGGAGGTTGATGGGTGCCAGTGGCTCGGCATAGGAGGGGCATAGGAGGCGACACACCACAATTTCATCGACCATGAGCGACGGTACTGATGGTTAGGCTGACGCAGGAGGGACAGTAGCGGGCAAACAAAGACGTTGGTGGAAATCCACTCATGCTAATTATTTTTCCAAGAAACTGATATGTGGGCAGGCCCATACATTTCAAACTTACATATGAGGTGAATTACGACTATCTGTCTCTGCATACATTCATTCCACACAGGCAGCTACATTATGGATTATGCAAGTTAACCAATCAGCTCTTTGCAGCCCTGAAGTTGGTCTCTTTAAACCACCTATGCCGCAGCGCGGCCCTCGTCGTGAGTCTCTTTTCAGGGTTGCATCGCAGTAGGCCGCTCAAGACCTCAAAACCAGCTTCTGAAAGTTGGGGGCGGCATCTTCTCCTAGCATCGGCAGGGCATGGGAACATGGAGCGCAAACTGCTATGCAATGCCCATCCGCCGGGCAGCTGCCGCCCATCATAGCCCGGCCACTCTTTGATGTCTGCCGTACCAAGAAGGTCCAAAATCTCACTGAGGTGATCCATGTCGGTCTTCCCATAGAAAGGGTGGTGACCAGCAAGTAGCTCAGCCATCATGACGCCAAGAGCCCAAGAGTCGATGCGCTCGTCGTAATTCGTGGACCCTAGGAGGAGCTCTGGTGCGCGGTAACCCCGTGTTCCGATGTGGTTTGAGTAGGGCGGCCCATCGGCCATGCTGCATGATAGCCCAAGGTCACAGATCTTGAGGTTCTTGCGGTCGTCGACGAGCACATTCCCCGGCTTAAGGTCACGATGCATGAGACCTAGACGGTTCATCCTCATCACGCCGGAGAGGAGCTGCCTCATCATCAGGCGGACCTCCAGCTCGGTGTGTCTCCTCCCGAAACGGACATGCTTCATGACGTGCCTGAGGGTCTGCCCGACGAACTCCATGGCGATGAAGGCCTCGCCGTCGTGCTGGCCCAAGGCGCGCAGCTGCACGATGGACGGGTGGCCGCTGCACTTCTCCAAGGCGCTGACCTCGCCCATGAAGGCGGAGAGGTAGCGGTCGCCGCTGTTGTCGTGGGCGTACTTGTTTGTGCGGAGGCACTTGATAGCGACGATCTCGCCGGTGCGGCGGTCTCTCGCCCGGTAAACCACACCGAAGCCCCCTGCACCGATCTCGTTGAGTCGCTGGAAGCGGCCACCAATTGCAGATTTTGAAGAGTCACCACCGGTGGCCGTGGTTCTTTGGCCCCATTCATCCCGTCTAGCAACACGGTTGCGCACTGCCGGTGTGGCGGTGGCGACGTCGTTGCCTATGAATTCCGACCATCCCATTTTTTGCCACTAGGCAGCAACTCAACTCCAACTACTCTGACGATCTGAGGTGGGTTAGGCTCGCTTTTATAGCCAGCGGGCGGCTCTCGCTTTTATAGTAACCTGTTACTAATACGCGTGGCGCCGTTAATTAGTTTCCGCCTCGTACTCCTATTTCTATTCCGGTAAGAAACGCACCAGTCTTTTGCTATTTTATATTGGGAAAGGAACACCGGTATGTTCCCGCCTCTACATCCTTTATTTATGTATATACGTGTTCTGGGAAAAGGACACGTGCAACTGGGAAAAGGATTCTTGAGGAGTTACAAGAGCTGAAACGTGCAGGTGTAGGTGTCGGAGGTGTAGATAGGTTTGTGAGGAGTTAGACCTTAGCCCCGCGTTTGGTGTGGTGTTACCGGTGACGGATGTTCGCATCTGTCGCAGGTATCTTGTAATTATCTTTTCTCTCTTTTATAAAAATATGATACGCCATTTGCGTACTCTCGAAAAAAAAATCATAGCTTTCAAGATCGAACGCTTCTAAAACTGGTGAAATACCTCTGTACACTACTGGAATTCTTACGAACGCCGGGTGTCATGCTCTTGCCGAGTGCTAAAATACGGACACTCAGCAAAGAAAACTTTGCCGCTCTCGGTAAACCCAGCTTCACGGTAAACTGCCTTCTTTGCCGTCACTGCCCACGGCAAAGAGGCACCGCACGGCAAACCCTACAGACGCCGAGAGCCGCTCACGGCAAAGAGAAGCCACGTGGCATGCCCGTCCGCAACAGACGGCTCCGTCAGTTAATGCGTACATTACCGAGAGCCGCCATACGACATTCGGCAAAGTATATACCACGTCCTATTTTCTTTTTTTGTGTGTGTTCTTTCCTCCTGACATGTGGTCCCATTGGTCACATTTATCAGTAAAAGTTTCACATAACTTGCTAAATATTTTTGAAAAAGAATGACGATATCGTTCCAGAGAGCCCCTCTCGGCAATCCTCCTGACCAATAGGACAGCTTGGCCCACATGGCAGCTGACAGTTTACATAACTTTGCCGAGAGCTTGTCTAGGCAATGCTCGCCTTTATTTCCGAGAGCTGCCCTCGGAAACGGTGTGGCATAGTAGTAGTGTCTTCTAGACGGACTAGGTTTCGGAGAGGTGCTCTCGGTAGTATATCTTTTTCCGAGTGTTGCTCTCAGAAATCTTTCCCATCCATTCTGTTGTTAAGCTATTTCTTTTCTGATCCCTGCATATAAAAACGAGTACAGTGCAATTTGGAGTAGTCCACACATATATATATAGGCATAATTTGATCATATATAGGCATAATTTGATCTAGTACACACATATATATATATGCATAATTAGGGATAGTCCACATATTGTCACACACAAGTCGAATGTATTATCCTAGTAAACGCCACACACAAGTCGCAAATTCATACATATTGTCACTACTTGCAAAACACGTGCACGTCACAATAGAAGTACACTCGTTCATATATAGATCATCTTAAGGAGGAGAGGCCATCGGGTTAACATTCCGGAGGAGGAGGAGGGGCATCACTTGCACGGCTTCGAGATTGCATAAGAACCTATAAGGGTAGAGTCACATGAGGGTGGTTCGTCCCTATGTAATGAATCTTCTACTCTAGTTTAGATAATGTTCTACCTGTAGTTGATCCTCAAGCATCTTCAACCTATTGTTAGTGTCTGCCCGTTCCTTTTCTCTGAACTCCTCCTCAGCCTTCCGCCTTTGCTCATCTTCAACAGCCCGCTGCACCATTAAATCCTGTAACATAGCATTAGGCTCACATAGGTTGGAACGGTGCTATTTCGAGGCATGGACATAAATGAAAAGTTAGGATGCTAACCTTGAGACGCGCTATCTCACGTGATGCGGCTGTTGGGCGACTCCGTATGGACGGAGTTGAGCTGGTGCTCGACGTGCGTATCTCGTGCAGCTTGCGATGCGAGGAGGTGGCGATCGCCCCGTTGCAAAGGAGGTGGCGGCCATGGCCCTTCCCCTGGCCAGCAATGATGATAAGCTCAGGATCGAGGGGCTTGGACGTAGGTTCGGCTTCCTGCCCGTGCACCTCCTGGAAGACCTCTTTGAAGGTCCACCACTTCTCCTCCGCCGACTCGCTGCAGAACTCGGCGCCATCCTTCCCCTTGTGGCCTTCTTTCCAAGCTTCCGGGATGTGGACCGGGCGACCAACCTTCGCCTCCTGCAAAATTGACCATCAAGTTTAATGAACAAAGATGCACCGTGCGAAGAAGTTAACATCTTAATCTACATACCATGTGTTGCTTGAGAGCGATTAGGTTCTGGCTCCCCTAGACATGAGCCGGGCCTACCATTTTGGCTCGATCATTTCCCTTGTCCACATGCTGCGCCTGCCATGCTGGGTCACACCACATGACAACCAGGGCCTCCCAACAATCCCCCTTCATCCAGGGTACCTTCACCTAGCCAGACAAAATCGAATAGGAACAAGAGGGATGAATCAAAGTACTAGCAACCGATGTAGTCACTTACCACTGAGATGTATTCTTCTCGCGACAAGTTGGTCCGGCAAGCAGTCTTCCTTGTCATCTTCTCTCCCTTGTCATCGAGCGGCCGACACTGCATCATGGCTTTGTACCGCAGCGTGTGCTTGGTGTCAGAGAGTATCTTTTGGGCAGATTTCACGATGCCTTTCCTCGCCTTCTGCTGCTCACCATCCACGCAGGTAAATGTTTCCTACAAGAAAGCATATGGCATCTTCTCACCATCCACGCAAGCAAGGATATGGATATGGAAAAATGCAGTGGTCGGAGCGAAGATACATACAATCAAAGCATTGATGACCCGGGTGGCCATGGTGACATCGTGTTCATCCTTTTTGTGTAGGTAATGCTCCCAGGTTAAACCTGGCGATGGCGGATCATCATCACCCGGCTTGGACAAGGGAAGTGCTTCCTCAAGAGGGAGCCGATGATGTGGTTCGGCGGGCGTGCCTCCTTTGGTTGTGTCGGGATAAATGTCCACTGACTGCATGATATAAAAGACAAGCATATGTGAGTGTCAAAGATGTGGCATCCAAAATATGATGCAAATAAAATGCTTGCTTACCCCTCTCCTGTCGGGCAAATGACAGGACGCTTGCTGGCAGCAGTTGGTTCCGGGACCTTCCCCGGACCACGCCCGGATTTCTTCCTCTTGGAAGTGTTGCTCGAGGTAGACCCCAAGGCGTCAGAGGTCTCCATGTCGCCCGACTCAGTAGCGAGAGGATCTCGTTCATTTAAGTCCACTCAGACATCGCCATCCGATGATGACTCGTCCTCGGGAGTGGCCTGATGGGAGGCGAACGACTCAGCCCTACCACTCGGGACTCTCCGGTACTTACTACTGCTCCCATCAGAATATGAAAAACAAAATATATATGGTCAATATTAACCATACCACTTATCCAAGTGTACCACAAAACAAGGCAAATTTAACTAATAGATTGGCTACCTACAAATTAAAATCTAAGGCTGAAATATGACACATATCATCCTAGACTAATAACTAAGTAAGACAAATGAGCTAAACAAATATTTAACCTGCTGTCAAGAGGAAAAATTGAACATCAGCTGCTAATAAGTTCTGCTAATAAGTTCTGTGGCTAACAAAATACACATCATCCTGCTGCTAACAAAATATGGTTCCATGGCTCCTCAATGAGCATCAGCTGGCAAGAGGAAAAATTGAACCTGAGGGTGGTGGAGGAGGGGGTGGCAGTGGCCGCAGTTGGGAGCTAACCTGAGGGCATCTCCAGCTGCCGCGCTACCGGAGGAGCTCCGCTGCGGCGGACGTCCTTGGGCCGCATCGAAGAACCGCCGCGCCGGCCGCCAGCCATGAAGCTTGGGGGCAGTGGCAGCAGATGGGTGCGGTGCAGGAGGGGGTGGCGGTGGCCGTAGTTGGGAGCGGTGGAGGAGGGGTGGCGGCGGCAGTTGGTGGCGGTTGAGGGCGGCAGTTGGTGGCAGTGGCGATTTCGGCGTCGGTGGCGGCGATGGCGCAGTGAATAGACAGAAGGAGAAGAATGAAGATAGAAAGAAAGGGGAACGATTAAGATCTAGGTTAGATGCTTTACTGAGAGGGCCTCTCTGAAAAAGTGGCCATTATTGAGAGCCGATAATCGACTCTCGGTAACCACTGCTCTAATTATTCTTTTCCCTTCTCTTTGTATTTTTGTTTGGCACTAGCTTTTTTGT
>NC_041385.1:33030986-33041506 GCF_002162155.2 Triticum dicoccoides | reverse complement strand
AAAATGAGAAGAAGCAGTTGTTGACCGTGGTCTGCCCCCTCTCTCGGTGCCGGTTAACTTTCTAGACCAGCACCGAGAGAGATATTTAAAGAGTGTAAAGTAAGAAACATGAGAAGAGGCAGTTGTTGACTGTGGCCTACCCCCTCTCTCGGTGTCGGTCACCTTCCTAGAACGGCATCGAGAGAGAACTTTAAAGAGTGCAAAGTAAAAAATATGAGAAGAAGTTGTTGACCGTGGCCTACCCCCTCTCTCGGTGCCAGTCAACTTTCTAGACCGACACCGAGAGAGAACTTTAAAGAGTGTAAAGTAATAAACATGAGAAGAAGCAGTTGTTGACTGTGGCCTACCCCCTCTCTCGGTGTCGGCCAACTTCCTAGACCGCAGGGGCCACCAGATAGCCCATGCATATACATGCAATGGCCTCCTTTGAGAGGACAAGAAGTTAATTTCGAGGCCAACAGAGCAATAGGACCCGCACTTCCTCCACAAACCAGACACATTCCCTCTTGATACCCATACACTATCTCAAAGAACGGGCCTAGAGACTTGGTCTATCATCTCGCGACGACATGCACTAACACGTAGAAGTAGTTATTCACCGTGGACTACACCCTGTCGGTGCCGAATAACGCCCTAGACCACCGGGGCTACTGTATGGGTGCTCGATATAGAGACCGCCCGAGGGGGGAGGGCACCCCTACATGCGTGTGGCCCATGCATATGCATGCAGGGGTGGTGTGCTATTTGAATAAGAAACAAACCTCACTACTAGGGAAAATCCTAGCAGCAGCGCTGGTTTTTGGCCTATCAGTAGCGCGGGCAAGCGTGCTACTGATAAGGCGCTACAGCTAAAGCTTAGCAGTAGCGCCTGCTGGCACGTGCTACTGCTATATCTACTTAGTAGTAGCGCTTTCCCAAACAACCGCTACTGCTAATTACTATTAGCGCTTTCGAGAACAATCGCTACTACTATTATTCCTAGTTCCATTTCTTTTTTATTTTAGGTCGTATTCATACACCTGTATAGAATTTTTCATACAGTAGCAATTTAGAGATTGTTTTAACATCATAAAGAGTTATTAAATCACTAGGTGAAATAACTTTGGATTAGTTTCAAGTGCATGGATCCAATGTATTCAATGGTCACTTTGGATCCATCCATTTGAAACTAATCAGTGGTTCTTTCACCCAATGACATAATAACTTATCATCATCATCATAATATCATTAACAACTTATCATCATAATATATCATTGTCATATAACTCCTCATAATCATAATTTTCGTCCATGATGAGACATCATATAACAACTTCGGCACTAGTTATAATAAAAACTCCTCCTCATCATCATCATAGTACTGATAATCACTACTCCTACTCAGCATCACCATCAAGTCTAAGACATTGTAGTCATATATAATCAACACTAACTAATTGTTCTTAATACTTAGGACTAACTAATCAGTATGGTAATCCTCCGAAGGAGTTGGTCGTAAGCTAACCATATGCATATCACCTTCAGTACATAGCATGTCAGGCACAACCTGCGTCGGGAGCCTCTTTTCAAAACCGAAATAGTAACATATATAGTCAGCAATATAGTTTACTTAAGTATGATGTGTGCAATGAAGTTACCGTCCTTAACAAAATATTACCAAGTTTTTGGCAATGAAGTTACCATCAAGAAATTTATGGACTAGTGGCACGTATCTAGTATAATTTGGGATGATAGAGTGACTGGTTTTGAAGGCCTCAAAAGCTTCTATGAATGAGACAAGATAACCTTTCTCCTCACAATTAAGCTTGGAGTCATAGCTGTAGTATGTGTTGTGTACTACCTTCCGAGTATTTCTTGAAGATAAGAAATAAGCTGACAATTGTAAATAAATAAGTTTAATACGGACGAACACCAAATATTTTTAAATTAACAACATAAATTACTGAACTTAACAAATTAGTTTGACAAACTCACATCTAGGTAAAACTGGAGGCATATCCACATCCACCCAGATGTCGATATTATCATCATCATCATAATCTTCGGGATGAATATCAAATCTTATTCGCATTCCCTCCTCAAATCCATATGCCTTGCAGAGAGCTTCCCAATTAGAGCAACCGAAATGGGAGCGATCGACCGCATTGTAGAACTTAACCAGAAACTCATAACCATGTTTAGTTCTTAAGTTAGCCCTCCTCGTCTCCACATTCTCAAATTTATCTAAACCAAAACCAAGCTTCTCCAATACATATGGTCTAGCATGGCACGGGATGAACTAGTCGAATTGAAAAAAATCCATAAATTACGCGTTGAACAAAAGAAGCATAAGTGATGATATTTATTACGATGAAATGCTTGTCATTGCGTACCGTACAAACATCGAAGGTCTCTTCCAGCTTCACGGTGAAAAACCTATCATTTTGCAGGTGAGGAAACCTGTCGCACACACCACAGTCATCGTAGTAGTACTCGCACTCTGGGATCCCATCGTCATCAGACATCTCCTATGTTCAAAATTCAAATATTATAACTCGACGACAAAACCCAAAAAATCCGGCATGACCTTTGCTAAAAAAGACATATCAAGCGCCTGAAATTTGCCGAAATGGAAATTAATCAACACTCCGGCAAAACATAGGCCACTTGTCGATGGTCATTGCATTTCAATTGTTCATAATATGAAAAACAATATTTGAAAATATCTTATATATAATCCTAACACTAAATAAACTAGTTTTTTTAGCTACTTACTAAATAAACTAGTTTTATTAACTACTTACTAAATAAACTTGTTCTATTAAGTACCTAATATAAATAAACTAGTTATATTAATCACTTACTAAATAAACTATTTTCTATTAAACACTTGCTAAAAATTCTACTACCCTAGTTCTACCCTAAATTTTCTTACTTCTATTTTATTCAAAACACCTACAATTTGCAAGAACAAAGACAAGGCAGGGAGGGAGGAGAGAGGAGGGGGAGGGGCGGTGGCCGGAGGAGGAGGGGGAGGGGTGATGTCTACTACACAACCTTCTTCTTGTAGACGTTGTTGGGCCTCCAAGTACAGAGGTTTGTAGGACAGTAGCAAATTTCCCTCAAGTGGATGACCTAAGTTTTATCAATCCGTGGGAGGCATAGGATAAGATGGTCTCTCTCAAGCAACCCTGCAACCAAATAACAAAGAGTCTCTTGTGTCCCCAACACACCCAATACAATGGTAAATTGTATAGGTGCACTAGTTCGGCGAAGAGATGGTGATACAAGTGCAATATGGATGGTAGATATAGGTTTTTGTAATCTGAAAATATAAAAACAGCAAGGTAACTAATGATAAAAGTGAGAACAAACGGTATTGCAATGGTAGGAAACAAGGCCTAGGGTTCATACTTTCACTAGTGCAAGTTATCTCAACAATAATAACATAATTAGATCATATAACAATCCCTCAATATGCAACAAAGAGTCACTCCAAAGTCACTAATAGCGGGGAACAAACGAAGAGATTATGGTAGGGTATGAAACCACCTCAAACTTATCCTTTCTGTTCTATTTATTCAAGAGTCCGTAGCAAAATAACATGAAGCTATTCTTTCCGTCCAATCTGTCATAGAGTTCATACTAGAATAACACCTTAAGACACAAATCAACCAAAACCCTAATGTCACCTAGATACTCCATTGTCACGTCAACTATCTGTGGGCATGATTATATGATATGCATCACATAATCTCATATTCATCTATTAAACCAACACAAAGTACTTCAAAGAGTGCCCCAAAGTTTCTACCGAAGAGTCAAGACGAAAATGTGTGCCAACCCCTATGCATAGGTTCACAAGGTAAACCCGCAAGTTGATCACCAAAATATACATCAAGTAGATCACGTGAATATCTCATTGTCACCACAGATAAGCACGGCAAGACATACATCACGTGTTTTCAAGTCCTTAAAGACTCAATCCGATAAAACAACTTCAAGGGGAAAACTCAATTCATTACAAGAGAGTAGAGGGGGGGGGGGACATCATAAGATCATTCTATAATAGCAAAGCTCGCGATACATCAAGATCGTGCCATAGAGAGAACACGAGAGAGAGAGAGAGATCAAACACATAGCTACTGGTACATACCCTCAGCCCGAGGGTGAACTACTCCCTCCTCGACATGGAGAGCGCCGGGATGATGAAGATGGTCACCGGTGAGGGATCCCCCCCTCCGGCAGGGTGCCAGAACGGGCTCCCGAGAGATTTTTGGTGGCTACAGAGGCTTGCGGCGGCGGAACTCCCAACCTATTGTTCGCTTCGATGTTTTAGAGTATATGGTAATATATAGGCAAAAGTAGTGGGTCGGGTGAGCCACGAGGGTCCCACGAGAGTGGAGGGCACGCCCAGGGGGGTGGGCGCGCCCCCTATCTCATGGCCTCCTCGAAGCTTCCCTGGCTTGCACTCCAAATTCCCTGGATTGCTTCTGTTCCAAAAATAAATTTCCCGAAGGTTTCATTCCGTTTGATATTCCTTTTCTTCGAAACACTGAAATAGGCAAGAAAACAACAATATGGGCTGGGCCTCCGGTTAATAGGTTAGTCCCAAAAATAATATAAAAGTGTATAATAAAGCCCATAAACATTCAAAACAGATAATAAAATGGCATGAATGCTTCATAAATTATAGATACGTTGGAGACGTATCAACATCCCCAAGCTTAATTCCTGCTCGTCCTCGAGTAGGTAAATGATAAAAGAAAGAATTTATGAAGTGTGAATGCTAGCAGGTGCACAAGTTTGATCAATGATAATTTCAATCACCTTTTCTAGCATGATTATATGCCATAACAGTAGTTCATCTCATAAAACTTCTCAAGATCAAGTAACAAGCTATTCACCTGTTAAAGCATAGACCATAAACTTTCTTGAAAACTAGCAAACTTCATTCTCAGTCATCAAACAATTACAATTCATCTTATTTTCAGGAAGGGTCTATGTCAGAGCTTTGATTAAGAAAACTCCACATACTCAACTATCATATAGTCTTCTACAATTGCTAACACTCACGCAATACTTATGGTTATGGAGTTTTAGTCAGACACTGAGAAAGATAGGGGCTTATAGTGTTGCCTCCCAACGTATTCACCTTTGGGTGATGTCAACAATAATAGTTCATGCTAACTTATACCCAATTGGATATATATATCAGGATCTTTCCAACATGAGGTGCTTGCCAAAGTAAAAATGAAAAAGGGAAAGGTGAAGATCACCTTGACTCTTGCATAAAGTAAAAGACATAAAGTAAAAGATAGGCCCTTCGCAGAGGGAAGCAGAGGTTGTCATGTGCTTTTAGGGTTGGATGCACAAAACTTAATGCAAAAGAACGTCACTTTATATTGCCACTTGTGATATGAACCTTTATTATGCAGTCCGTCGCTTTTATTACTTCCATATCACACGATCGTATAAAGCTTATTTTCTCCGCACTAATAAGTCATACATATTTAGAGAGTAATTTTTATTACTTGCAACATGACAACTTACTTGAAGGATCTTACTCAATCCATAGGTAGGTATGGTGGACTCTCATGGCAAAACTGGGTTTAAGGATATTTGGAAGCACAAGTAGTATCTCTACTTGGTGCAAGGCATTTGGCTAGCATGAGGGGGAAAGTCAAGCTCAACATGTTTGAATGATCCATGACAATATAGTTTAACTCAGATGTGAGAAAACATAAACCATTACGTTGTCTTCCTTGCCCAACATCAACTCTTTAGCATGTCATACTTTAATGAGTGCTCACAATCATAGAAGATGTCTAAGATAGTATATTGATATGTGAAATCTCTCTTCCTTCAATATTCTTTCATGAATTGTTTGAATGACCAATACAATGCTTGCTAACCTTCAATAAATTTACAACCTCTACTTCTTAGATGTCAAGTCATTACTCCCCATGGGATAAGCAAATGAAACATATATAATTTCAGATTTATGACATTCAACTCATTCAACCATTTACTCATTGGTTATAAGTGAAGCACACGAGTCAATGACAAACTACTCCAAAAAGATATAAGTGAAGATCAATGAGTAGCTAAATTATGTGACTATGTGAAGACTCTCTCTCATTTAAGAATTTCAGATCTTGGTATCTTATTCAAACAGAAAGGAAAACAAAATAAAATAAAATGACATTGCAAGTACAGCACAACTCATGTGAAGAAGCAAAAACTTAGGTTCAACCGATACTAACCGATAGTTGTTGAAGAAGAAAGGTGGGATGCCTACCGGGGCATCCCCAAGCTTAGATGCTTGAGACTTCTTGAATTATCTTGGGGTGCCTTGGGCATCCCCAAGCTTGAACTTTTGTGTCTCCTTAATTCCTCTCTTTCTCAAAAACTTCATCCACATAAAACTCAACAAGAACTCGTGAGATAAGTCAGTATAAACCAATGCAAAAACCTTATCATTTTCTACTGTAACAAATCACTAAAATTATTATTCAACATTGCATACTAAATGCCTCTGAATATTTAATACTCCTATCCTCAAATAGAATCATTAAACAAGCAAACATGTCCAAACAATGCAACCATAACAGCAATCTGCCAAAACAGTATAGTCTGTAAAGAATGCAAGATTCATCATACTTCCCTAACTCCAATAATTATGAGAAAAATACCTCACTGTAGAAGATTTATCATAGATTAATATGAAATAAGTTTCAACATTATACCATTCTCTGACTTTTCTAGGGAATTTTTGCAACAGCGGTAAACTTTCTGTTTTCAAACAGCAACATGTATACTAGCAAAATAAGCGTGGTAAAGGCTATCCTTGACATTTTTATTGAAAATATAGATGAAAAACATTATTATAAATAACATCAAGCAAATACTAACAAAATAAAATGATGCTCCAAGCAAAACACATATCATGTGGTGAATAAAAATATAGCTCCAAGTAAAGTTACCGATAGACGAAGATGAAAGAGGGGATGCCTTCCGAGGCATCCCCAAGCTTAGGCTCTTGGTTGTACTTGAATATTACCTTGGGGTGCCTTGGGCATCCCCAATATTAGGCTCTTGCTACTCCTTATTCCATAGTCCATCGAATATTTACCCAAAACTTGAAAACTTCACAACACAAAACTCAACAGAAAACTCGTAAGCTCCGTTAGTATAAGAAAATAAAACCACCACTTAGGTACTTTAATGAATTTGTTCTAAATTCATATTGGTGTAATATCTACCGTATTACAACTTCTCTATGGTTAATACCCTCCGATACTACTCATAGGTTGATCAAAATAAGCAAACAACACATAGAAAACAGAATCTGTCAAAAACAGAACAATCTGTAGTAATTTGTATCAAACGTATACTTCTGGAACTCCAACAATACTAAAAAATAGGAAGTCCTAAGCAGTTTTTGTACCAATCCAGAGCAAAAAGAATCAGATCAAAAGCACGTTTCTGTGAATTATCAAAACTAATTTACTAGGTGCAAAAGTTTCTGATTCTCAGCAGGATCAACACAACTATCACGATAAGCTATCCTAAAGGTCTTACTTGGCACTTTATTGAAACAAAAGCTATAAAACATGATTACTACAGTAGAATAATCATGTGTACACATAAAAACAGTAAGGATAAATATTGGGTTGTCTCCCAACAAGCGTTCTTCTTTAATGCCTTTCTAGCTAGGCATGATGATGACAATGATGGTCACATAAAAGATAAGAATTAAAACATAACGGGAGCATAATGAAGCATATGACTAGCACATTTAAGTCTAACCCACTTCCTATGCATAGGGATTTTGTGAGCAAACAACTTATGGGAACAATAATCAACTAGCATAGGAAGGCAAAACAAGCATAGCTTCAAGATTTTCAACACATAGGGAGGAAACTTGATATTATTGCAATTCCTACAAGCATATGTTCCTCCCTCATAATAATTTTCAGTAGCATCATGAATGAATTCAACAATATAACCAGCACCTAAAGCATTATTTTCATGATCTACTTGCATAGAAAATTTGCTACTCTCCACATAAGCAAATTTATTCTCATGAATAGTAATGGGAGCAAACTCAACAAAATAATTATCATGTGAGGCATAATCCAATTGAAAACTAAAATCATGATGACAAGTTTCATGGTTATCATTATTCTTAATGGCATACAAGTCATCACAATAATCATCATAGATAGCAACTTTGTTCTCATAATCAATTGGAACCTCTTCCGAAATAGTGGAATCATCACTAAATAAAGTCATGACCTCTCCAAATCCACTTTCATATTCAGCACAATAAGATTCAACATCCTCCAAAATAGTGGGATCATTACTTCCTAAAGTTGACACTCTTCCATACCCACTTTCATCAATATAATCATCATAAATAGGAGGCATGCTTTCATCATAATAAATATTCTCATCAAAACTTGGGGGACTAAACATATAATCTTCATCAAACATAGCATCCCCAAGCTTGTGGCTTTCCATATCATTAGCATCATGGATATTCAAGTTATTCATACTAACAACATTGCAATCATGCTCATCATACAAAGATTTAGTATCAAACATTTTATAGACTTCTTCTTCTAGCACTTGAGCACAATTTTCCTTTTCATCATACTCACGAAAGATATTAAAAAGATGAAGCGTATGAGGCAAACTCAATTCCATTTTTTATTTTATTTTATAGACTAAACTAGCGATAAAACAAGAAACAAAAAGATTCGATTGCAAGATCTAAATATATACCTTCAAGCACTCACCTCCCCGGCAACGGCGCCAGAAAAGAGCTTGATGTTTACTACACAACCTTCTTCTTGTAGACGTTGTTGGGCCTCCAAGTGCAGAGGTTTGTAGGACAGTAGCAAATTTCCCTCAAGTGGATGACCTAAGGTTTATCAATCCGTGGGAGGCGTAGGATGAAGATGGTCTCTCTCAAGAAACCCTGCAACCAAATAACAAAGAGTCTCTTGTGTCCCCAACACGCCCAATACAATGATAATTGTATAGGTGCACTAGTTCGGCGAAGAGATGGTGATACAAGTGCAATATGGATGGTAGATATAGGTTTTTGTAATCTAAAAATATAAAATCAGCAAGGTAAGTAATGATAAAAGTGAGAACAAACAGTAATGCAATGGTAGGAAACAAGGCCTAGGGTTCATACTTTCACTAGTGCAAGTTCTGTCAACAATAATAACATAATTAGATCATATAACAATCCCTCAATATGCACACTCCAAAGTCACTAACAGCGGAGAACAAATGAAGAGATTATGGTAGGGTACGAAACCACCTCAAAGTTATCCTTTCTGTTCTATCTATTCAAGAGTCCGTAGCAAAATAACATGAAGCTATTCTTTCTGTTCAATCTATCATAGAGTTCATACTAGAATAACACCTTAAGACACAAATCAACCAAAACCCTAATGTCACCTAGATACTCCATTGTCACCTCAAGTATCCGTGGGCATGATTATATGATATGCATCACATAATCTCATATTCATCTATTCAACCAACCCAAAGTACTTCAAAGAGTGCCCCAAACATTCTACCGGAGAGTCAAGACGAAAACGTGTGCCAACCCCTATGCATAATTTCACAAGGTAAACCCGCAAGTTGATCACCAAAACATACATCAAGTAGATCACGTGAATATCCCATTGTCACCACAGATAAGCACGGCAAGACATACATCAAGTGTTCTCAAATCCTTAAAGACTCAATCCGATAAAACAACTTCAAGGGGAAAACTCAATTCATTACAAGAGAGTAGAGGGCGGGGGGACATCATAAGATCCAACTATAATAGCAAAGCTCGCGATACATCAAGATCGTGCCATAGAGAGAACACGAGAGAGAGAGAGAGAGAGAGAGAGATCAAACACATAGCTACTGGTACATACCCTCAGCCCCGAGGGTGAACTACTCCCTCCTCATCATGGAGAGCGCTGGGATGATGAAGATGGCCAGCGGTGAGGAAACCCCCATCCGGCAGGGTGCCGGAACGGGCTCCCGAGTGTTTTTTGGTGGCTACAGAGGCTTGCGGCGGCGGAACTCCCGATCTATTGTTTGTTTCGATGTTTTTAGGGTATATGGGAATATATAGGCGGAAGAAGTCGGTCAGGGGAGCCACAAGGGGCCCACGAGAGTGGAGGGCGCGCCCAGGGGGTGGGCGGCCCCCCCTATCTCGTGGCCTCCTCAAAGATTCCTTGGCTTGCACTCCAAGTTCCCTGGATTGCTTGTGTTCGAAAAATAAGTTTCCTGAAGGTTTCATTCCATTTGGACTCCGTTTGATATTCCTTTTCTTCGAAACACTGGAATAGGCAAGAAAACAACAATATGGGCTGGCCTCCGGTTAATAGGTTAGTCCCAAAAATAATATAGAAGTGCATAATAAGCCCATAAACATTCAAACCATATAATAAAATAGCATGAATGCTTCATAAATTATAGATATGTTGGAGACGTATTAAGGGGCCAGCCGGAGGAGGGGG
>NC_041385.1:32988654-33030407 GCF_002162155.2 Triticum dicoccoides | reverse complement strand
TGCCGGCGGAGGAGGGAGGATGGGGCGGACGCAGGTGGAGGGAGGAGGGCGCGGTGGGAGGAGGAGGGAGGAGGGCACGGTGGGAGGAGGAGGGAGGAGGGCGCGGTGGGAGGAGGAGGGACGGAAGGAGGGAGTACCTCAGCGGCAGACCGACAACGGCGACGACGGACGACGGCGGTTATCGGCCCGGGCGAGAGTGAGGGGGAGAGTGAGTGAGAGAGAGGGGTCGGCCGCGCGCGTGTCGATAAGGTAGGGTTAGTAGTAGCACGGGTAATAAAACACGCTGCAGCTAATGAGAATAGAAGTAGCGATGTGCTGGGATGCACGCTACTGCTAAGTTGGACTAGCAGTAGCACTTTGCTAATAAAAGCACTACTGCTAAGTTGTCTGTCAATGCAAAAATACATTGGCCATGAATGATCTTTTTGTGTACAATCTGAATTGTCAATATGAGTCCTCTCAGGTAGGAACCGGAGAAGACTCATATTGCGCCACAAATTCTACACACAGAGTTCAGTGAACACCAAGTGGTTGTGATAGTTTGAGGAGTAACATATTTAAGGTGGTAAACACCCTGTTCGCGGAGCGAGGTGGGACTAAACTTGTGGGTTGAACTTAGAAGTAGCGAGTTTCAAAGAAGTGCGCTGCTGCTAACATATGTAGCAGTAGCGCGGTCCATTATAGGGCGCTACTGCTATAACTAGCTGGACGACGAGGTCACGACAATTAGAGCAGTAGCGCGGTTTAGTGGGAACGTGCTACTGCTACTTTTCTTTCAGCATCGCGTTTTCCATGAACGCGCTGGTGCTAAATAGCAGCAGGGTTGTATTTTGAAGATCCCTGCTAGTAAGATTCTGTGTATAAGGTTTTCCCTAGCAGTGCCTCCTTGATGTGGCACGTGCCTCACAAACCACACACACGTGCGGGAACGTCGTGGACCGGATGCATTCATCCCCGAGACAGAGTCTTCGGAGGGTGATCCCGTGGAAGAATGAGCCTAGACTTGGCTTGTCATCTCTTGATGACATGCACTAACACGCATAAGCAGTTATTCCCCGTGGACTACCCCCTCTAGGTGCCGAACAACACCCTAGATCGTCGAGGCCACCGAAGGGGTGCCGGTCTCTGGAACCGGGCGAGGCCCATCTGAAAAAGAACAAACAAGACGGTAATTATGATGTGCTAAGGTTGTTTGCCAATCATGGAATAAAACAAAAAAAAGTATAATGCATATTATCGAGAATGCACAAGAAGGGAAGAGATCTAGGTTAGATGCTTTACCAAGAGGGCCTCTCGGAAAAAGTGGCCATTACCGAGAGCCGATAATCGACCGTCGGTAACCACTTCTCTAATTTTTTCCCTTCTCTTTGTGTTTGTGCTTGGCACTATCTTCTTTGTATCTCATATTTCATATGTTTTTATGACCAAAGTTTGAAAATTCCATGACTTTTGATGAATTTTTTCGATAAAAGACTTTTGACGCACTCATAGATATATAGATATGCTTTTTGGGTTAGATTTGTTATAAACTCAACTTTAAAGAGTGTAAAGTAAAAAACATGAGAAGAAGAAGTTGTTGACCGTGGCGTGCCCCCTCTCTCGGTGTCGGTCAAACTTTCTAGACCGGCACCGAGAGAGAACTTTAAAGAGTGTAAAGTAAAAAACTTGAGAAGAGGCAGTTGTTGATCATGGCCTACCCCCTCTCTCAGTGCCGGTCAACTTCCTAGAACGACATCGAGATAGAACTTTAAAGAGTGTAAAGTAAAAAACATGAGAAGAAGAAGTTGTTGACCGTGGCCTACCCCTCACTCGGTGCCGGTCAACTTTCTAGACCGGCATCGAGAGAGAACTTTAAAGAGTGTAAAGTAATAAATATGAGAAGAAGCAGTTGTTGATCGTGGCCTACCCCCTCGCTCGGTGTGGGTCAACTTCCTAGACCACAGGGGCCACCGGATAGCCCATGCATATATATGCGATGGCCTCCTTTGAGTGCACAAGAATTTAATTTCAAGGCCAACAGAGCAACAGGACCCGCACTTCCTGCACAAACCGGACACATTCCTTCTCGATACCCATAGACTATCTTGGAGAACGGCCCCAGACTTGGTCTGTCATCTCGCGATGACATGCACTAACACGGAGAAGCCGTGATTCACCATGGACTACACTCTCTTGGGGCCGAACAACGCCCTAGACCGCCAGGGCTACTGGATGGGTGCTCTATCTAGAGATTGCCCAAGGGGGGAGGGCACCCCAACATCCGTCTGGCCCATGCATATGCATGAAGGGCTAGTGTGCTATTTGAATAAGCAATGCACCTCCTTCACGTGGCACGTGCCTTACAAACCACACACACGGGGCGGGAACATCGTGGACCGTCTGCGTTCGTTCGCGAGACAGAGTCTTCGGTGGGTGATCTCGTGACA
The DNA here is from genome assembly GCF_002162155.2 of Triticum dicoccoides. Classification (NCBI taxonomy): domain Eukaryota; kingdom Viridiplantae; phylum Streptophyta; class Magnoliopsida; order Poales; family Poaceae; genus Triticum; species Triticum dicoccoides. Next base: position 33,027,981 of record NC_041385.1, on the reverse strand, counting down.
GAACGGGCCTAGACTTGGTATGTCATCTCGCGATGACATGCACTAACACGAAGAAGCGGTTATTCACTATGGCCTACACCCTCTCGGTGCCGAACAATGCCCTATACCACCGGGGCCACCGGATGGGTTCTCGAACTAGAGACCGCCCGAGGGGGGGGGGCACCCCTACATGCGTGTGGCCCATGCATATGCATGCAGGGGTGGTGTGCTTTTTGAATAAGCAATGCACCTACTTCACGTGGCACGTGCATCAAAAACCACACACACATGCGGGAACGTCGAGGACCGACTGCGTTTGTCCCTGTGACAGAGTCTTCGGTGGGTGATCCCGTGACAGAACGAAGCTAGACTTGGTCTGTCATCTCGCGATGACATGCACTAACACGCATAAGCAGTTATTCCCCATGGCCTACCCCTTCTAGGTGTCGAACAATGCCCTAGACCGTTGGGGCCACCAGAGGGGTGCCGGTCTCTGGAACCGGGTGAAGCCCATCTGAAAAAGAACACACAAGACGGTAATTATGATGTGTTAAGGTTGTTTGCCAAGCATGAAAAAAACAAAAAAAAGTATAATGCATATTATCGAGAATGCACAAGAAGGGAAGAGATCTAGGATAGATGCTTTACCGAGAGGGCCTCTCAGAAAAAGTGGCCATTACCGAGAGCCGATAATCGACCCTCGGTAACCACTGCTCTAATTTTTTCCCTTCTCTTTGTGTTTTTGTTTGGCACTATCTTTTTTGTATCTCATATTTCATATGTTTTTACGACCAAAGTTTGAAAATTCCATGACTTTTGATGAATTTTTTCGATAAAAGACTTTTCATGCACTCATATATTTGTTCAAAACTCAACTTTAGAGAGTGTAAAGTAAAAAACATGAGAAGAAGCAGTTGTTAATCGTGGCCTGCCCCCTCTCTCGGTGCCAGTCAACTTTCTAGACCGGCACCGAGAGTGAATTTTAAAGAGTGTAAAGTAAACAACATGAGAAGAGGCAGTTGTTGACAGTGGCCTACCCCCTCTCTCTGTGCCGGTCAACCTCCTAGAACGACATCGAGAGAGAACTTTTAAGAGTGTAAGGTAAAAAACATGAGAAGAAGAAGTTTTTGACCGTGGCCTACCCCCTCTCTCGGTGCCGGTCAACTTTCTAGACCGGCACCGAGAGAGAACTTTAAAGAGTGTAAAGTATTCCCTCAGTCCCAAAATTCTTGTCTTAGATTTGTCTAGATACGGATGTATCTAGAATTAAAACGTAACTAGATACATCCGTATTTAGACAAATTTAAGACACGAATTTTGGGACGGAGGGAGTAATAAACATGAGAATAAGCAGTTGTTGACCGTGGCCTACCCCCTCTCTCGGTGCCGGTCAACTTCCTAGACTGGAGGGGCCACCGGATAGCCCATGCATATACATGCGATGGCCTCCTTTGAAATCACAATAAGTTAATTTCAAGGCCAACGGAGCAACAGGACCCGCACTTCCTCCACAAACCAGACACATTCCCTCTCGATACCAATAGACAATCTCGAAGAACGGGCCTAGACTTGGTCTGTCATCTCATGATGACATGCACTAACATGGAGAAGCAGTTATTCACCATTGACTACACCCTCTCGGTGTCGAACAATGCTCTAGACCACCGGGCTACCGGTTGGGTGCTTGATCTAGAGACCGCCCGAGGGGGGAGGGCACCCCTACATGCATGTGGCCCATGCATATGCATGCAGGGGAGGTGTGCTATTTGAATAAGCAACGCACCTCCTTGGCATGGCACGTGCCTCACAATCCACACACACGGGGCGGGAACATCGAGGACCGGCTGCGTTCGCCCGCGAGACAGAGTGTTCGGTGGGTGATCCCGTGACAGAACGGGCCTAGACTTAGTCTGTCATCTCGCAATGACATGCACTAACACGAAGAAGCGATTATTCACCGTCTCTTACACCCTCTCGGTGCCGAACAACGCCCTAGATCGCCGGGGCCATCTGATGGGTGCTCGATCTAGAGACCACCCGGGGGGTGGGAGGGCACCCCTACATCCGTGTGGCCCATGCACTCGCGTGCAGGGGTGGTGTGCTATTTTAATAAGCAACGCACTTACTTGATGTGGCACGTGCCTCACAAACCATACACAAGTGCGGGAACATCGAGGACCGGCTGCATTCGTCCCTGAGACAGAGTCTTCGGTGGGTGATCCCGTGACAGAACGAGCCTAGACTTGGACTATCATCTCACGATGACATGCACTAACACGCGTAAGTAGTTATTCCCCGTGGCCTACCTCCTCTAGGTGCCGATCAACGCCCTAAACCATCGGGGCCACCGGAGGGGTGCCGGTCTCTGGAACTGGTCGAGGTCCATCTGAAAAAGATCACACAAGACGGTAATTATGATGTGATAAGCTTGTTTGCCAAGCATGGAATAAAACAACAACAAAAGTATAATGCATATTATCGAGAATGCATGATACGTCCATTTTGCATCATGCTTTTATATCAATATTTATTGCATTATGGGCTGTTATTACACATTATATTTCAAAACTTATGGCTATTCTCTCTTATTTTACAAGGTTTACCATGAAGAGGGGGAATGCTGGCAGCTGGAATTCTGGCTGGAAAAGGAGCAAACGTTGGACACCTAATCTACATAACTCCAAAAGTCCTGAAACTCCACGAAACCACCTTTTGGATTTATTAAGAATTTATGAGCAAAAGAAATAGGCCAGGGGGCCCACACCCTGTCCAGGAGACAGGGGGCGCCCCCCCTATAGGGCGCGCCCCCTATCTCCTGGGCCCCCTGGTGGGCCTTCGGCGACCATCTTCTGCTATATGAAGGGTTTTGACCTGGAAAAATCCGTGGGCAAGCTTACGGGACGAAACTCCGCCGCCACGAGGCGGAACCTTGGCGGAATCAATCTAGGGCTCTAGCGGTGCTGTTCTGCCGGGGACACTTCCCTCTGGGAGGGGGAAATCATCACCAACGTCAGCACCAACGATCCTCTCATCGGGAGGAGGTAAATCTCCATCAACATCTTCACCAGCACCATCTCCTCTCAAATCCTAGTTCATCTCTTGTATCCAATCTTGTATCCAAAACCACAAATTGGTACCTGTGGGTTGCTAGTAGTGTTGATTACTCCTTGTAGTTGATACTTATTGGTTTACTTGGTGGAAGATCATATGTTCAGATCCTTAATGCATATTATTACACCTCTGATTATGAACATGAATATGCTTTGTGAGTAGTTACTTTAGTTCCTGAGGACATGGGTGAAGTCTTGCTATTAATAGTCATGTGAATTTGGTATTCGTTTGATATTTTGATGAGATGTATGTTGTCTCTCCTCTAGTGGTGTTATGTGAACGTCGACTACATGACACTTCACCATTATTTGGGCCTAGAGGAAGGCATAGGGAAGTAATAAGTAGATGATGGGTTGCTAGAGTGACAGAAGCTTAAACCCTAGTTTATGCGTTGCTTCGTTAGGGGTTGATATGGACCCATATGTTTAATGTTGTGGTTAGGTTTACCTTAATACTCCTTTCTGTAGTTGCGGATGCTTGCAATAGGGGTTAATCATAAGTGGAATGCTTGTCCAAGTTAGGGCAGTACCCAAGTGTCGGTCCACCCACATATCAAATTATCAAAGTACCGAACGTGAATCTTATGAACGTGATGAAACTAGCTTGACGATAATTCCCAATGTGTCGTCGGGAGCTTCTTCCTTATTATTAGAATTTGTCCCAGCTTATGCTTTGCTACATAAAGGATTGGGCCACCTTGCTTCACCTTATTTACTTTGTTTACTTTTTGCTTGTTACTATTTATCTTGTCACAAAACTATCTATCACCTACTATTTCAGTGCTTGCAGAGAAAACCTTACTGAAAACCGCTTATCATTTCCTTCTGCTCCTCGTTGGGTTCGACACTCTTACTTATCGAAAGGACTACGATAGATCCCCTACACTTGTGGGTCATCAAGACTCTTTTCTGGCGCCGTTGCCGGGGAGCGTAGCGCTCTTGGTTAGATGAACTTGGTAAGGAAACAATTATATAGTGTGCTAAAATTTTCTGTTACTTGTCACTATGGAAACTAATCCTTTCAGTGGCTTGTTCGGGGTATCTTCACCCCAACCAGAAGAGCAAAGAGATGCTCCTCAACCTACTGAACTTTATGAAAATATTCACTTTGAGATTCCTTCGGGTATGATAGAAAAATTGCTAGCTAATCCTTTTGTAGGAGACGGAACTTTGCATCCCGACTTACACCTTATCTTTGTGGATGAAGTTTGTGGATTATTTAAGCTTGCAGGTATTCCCGATGATGTTGTCAAAAGGAAGGTCTTCCCTTTATCTTTGAAGGGAGATGCAATGACATGGTATAGGCTATGTGATGATACGAGATCTTGGAATTATAAGCGATTGAAATTGGAATTTCACCAGAAGTTCTATCCTATGCATCTTGTTCATCATGATCGTAATTACATATATAATTTCTGGCCTCGCGAAGGAGAAAGCATCACTCAAGCTTGGGGGAGGCTTAAGTCAATGTTATATTCATGCCCCAATCATGAGCTCTCTCGGGAAATGATTATTCAGAATTTTTATGCTCGGCTTTCTCTTGGCAATCGCAACTTGCGCGACACTTCCTGTGCTGGTTCCTATATGCTGAAGACTATTGATTTCAAATGGGACTTATTGGAAAGAATTAAACGCAACTCTGAAGATTGGGTTTCCGACGATGGTAAGGAGTCAGGTATGACACCTAAGTTTGATTGTGTTAAATCTTTTATGGATACCGATGCTTTCCATGGATTTAGCTCTAAGTATGGACTTGACTCTGAGATAGTAGCTACTTTTTGTGAAACTTTTTCTGCTCACATTGATCTCCCTAAAGAGAAGTGGTTTAATATAATCCTCCTGTTGAAGTGAAAGTAGTTGCACCTATTACAGTCGAAGAAAAGACTATTACATATAGTGATCCTATTATTCCTACTACTTATGTCGAAAACCTCCTTTTCCTGTTAGGATAAAAGTTCATGTTAAAGCTTCGACTGTTGTTCGTAAGAGTATTACTAGGACTTATACACCTCCTGAGAAAATTAATGTTGAACCTAGTATTGCTATGATTAAAGATCTCTTGGATGAAGACTTAGATAGGCATGTTATTTCTTTCGTGGGTGAAACTGCCAATATTGCTAGACCCGATACTAAGACACGTAGACCTGTTGTAGGCATGCCTGTTATTTCTGTTAAATAGGAGATCATTGTTATCATGGCTTATGTGATATGGGTGCTAGTGCTAATGCGATACCTTATGATCTTTATAAAGAAATTATGCACGATATTGCACCAGTTGAATTAGAAGATATTGATGTTACTATTAAGCTTGCTAATAGGGACACCATTAAACATTTTGGGATTGTTAGAGACGTTGAAGTCTTGTGTGGAAAGATTAAATACCCTGCTGATTTTCTTGTCCTCGGTTGCCCACAAGATGATTTTTGTCCCATTATTTTTGGTAGACCCTTCTTGAACACTGCGAGTGCTAAGATTGATTGTGAAAAGAATATTGTCACTGTTGGCTTAGATGGTATGTCTCATGAGTTTAATTTCGCTAAGTTTAGTAGAAAACATTGTGAAAAGGAACCATCTAGTAAGGATGAGATTATTGGTCTTGCTTCTATTGTTGTTCCTCCAATTGATCCGTTAGAACAATATTTGCTAGACCATGAAAATGATATGTTTATGAAGGAAAGGGAAGAAATAGATGAAGTGTTCCTTAAACAAGAACCTATTCTAAAACATAATCTTCCCGTTGAAATTCTTGGGGATCCCCCTCCACCCAAGGGTGATCCCGTGTTTGAAATCAAACCCTTACCTGATAATCTCTAGTATGCTTATCTTGATGAAAAAGAAATATATCCTGTTATTATTAGTGCTAACCTTTCAGAGAAAGAAGAAGCAAGATTATTTTAAAATCTGAAGAAGAACCGAGCTGCTATTGGATATACTCTGGATGATCTTAAGGGCATTAGTCCCACATTATGTCAACACAAAATTTCAGTGGAGAAAGATGCCAAACCAGTTAGAGATCCTCAAAGACGATTAAACCCCAAAATGAAGGAAGTGGTAAGAAAGGAGATTCTAAAACTCCTTGAGGCAGGTATTATTTATCCCGTTGCTGATAGTAAATGGGTAAGCCCTGTCCATTGTGTCCCTAAATAGGGATGTATTACCATTGTTCCTAATGATAAAGATGAATTGATCCCGCAAAGAATTATTACAGGCTATAGGATGGTAATTGATTTCCATAAGTTAAATAAAGCCACTAAGAAAGACCATTACCCTTTACCTTTTATTGATCAAATGCTAGAAAGGCTATCCAAACACACACATTTTTGCTTTCTAGATGGTTATTCTGGCTTCTCTCAAATACCTGTGTCAGCGGGGGATCAATCTAAAACTACTTTTACTTGCCCTTTTGGTACTTTTGCTTACAGACGTATGCCTTTTGGTTTATGTAATGCACCTGCTACCTTTCAAAGATGCATGATGGCTATATTTTCTGATTTTTGTGAAAAGATTTGTGAGGTATTCATGGATGACTTCTCCGTCTATGGATCCTCTTTTGATGATTGTTTGAGCAACCTTGATCGAGTTTTGCAGAGATGCGAAGACACTAGTCTCGTCCTGAATTGGGAAAAGTGTCACTTTATGGTTAATGAAGGCATTGTCTTGGGGCACAAGATCTCCGAGAGAGGTATTGAAGTTGATAAAGCCAAAGTTGATGCTATTGAAAAGATGCCATGTCCCAAGGACACAAAAGGTATAAGAAGTTTCCTTGGTCATGCCGGTTTTTATAGGAGGTTCATTAAGGACTTTTCTAAAATCTCTAGGCCTCTGACTAATTTATTGCAAAAAGATATTCCTTTTGTCTTTGATGATGATTGTGTAGAAGCATTTGAAACACTTAAGAAAGCTTTGATCACAACACCTATTGTTAAGCCACCTGATTGTAATTTGCCTTTTGAAATTATGTGTGATGCTAGTGATTATGCTGTCGGTGCTGTTCTAGGGCAAAGAGTTGATAAGAAATTAAATGTTATCCATTATGGTAGTAAAACTCTTGATACTGCCAGAGAAATTATGCTACCACTGAAAAAGAATCCTTAGCAGTTGTGTTTGCATGTGATAAGTTTAGACCTTATATTGTTGATTCCAAAGATACTATGCACACTGATCATGCTGCTATAAAATATCTTATGGAAAAGAAAGATGCTAAGCCTAGACTCATTAGATGGGTTCTCTTGCTTCAAGAATTTGACTTGCATATTATTGATAGAAAGGGAGCTGAGAACCCCGTTGCAGACAACTTGTCTAGGTTAGAGAATGTTCTTGATGACCCATTGCCTATTAATGATAGTTTTCCTGATGAACAATTAGCGGTTGTCAATGCTTCTCGTACTGCTCCTTGGTATGCTGACTATGCTAATTACATTGTTGCTAAATATATACCGCCTAGTTTCACGTATCAGCAAAAATAAAGTTCTTTTATGATTTAAGAAATTACTTCTGGGATGATCCACACCTTTATAAAAAAGGAGTAGATGGTATTATTAGATGTTGTATGCCTGAGCATGAACAGGAACAAATCCTACGCAAATGTCACACCAAATCCTATGGAGGACACCACGCTGGAGATAGAACTGCACACAAGGTACTACAATCTGGTTTTTATTGGCCTACTCTTTTCAAAGATGCTCGTAAGTTTGTCGTATCTTGTGATGAATGCCAAAGAATAGGTAACATCAGTAGACGTCAAGAAATGCCTATGAATTATTCTCTTGTTATTGAACCGTTTGATGTTTGGGGATTTGATTATATGGGACCTTTTCCTGCTTCCAATGGTTATACACATATTTTAGTTGTTGTTGATTACGTTACTAAGTGGGTAGAAGCTATTCCAACTAGTAGTGCTGATCATAACACTTCTATTAAAATGCTTAAAGAAGTTATTTTTCCAAGGTTTGGAGTCCCTAGATATCTTATGACTGATGGTGGTTCACACTTTATTCATGGTGCTTTCCGTTAGATGCTTGCTAAGTACGATGTCAATCATAGAATTGCATCTCCTTATCACCCGCAGTCTAGTGGCCAAGTAGAGTTGAGAAATAGAGAGCTCAAATTAATTTTGCAAAAGAATGTGAATAGATCTAGAAAGAATTGGTCCAAAAAACTTAATGATGCATTATGGGCCTATAGAACTGCATACAAAAATCCTATGGGTATGTCTCCATATAAGATGGTTTATGGAAAAGCATGTCATTTACCTCTTGAACTTGAACATAAAGCATATTGGGCTATTAAAGAGCTCAATTATGACTTCAAACTTGCCGGTGAGAAGAGGTTATTTGATATTAGCTCACTTGATGAATGGAGAACCCAAGCATATGAGAATGCCAAGCGCTTTAAAGAAAAAGTCAGACGCTGGCATGATAAGAGGATACAAAAGCGTGAGTTTAACGTAGGAGATTATGTGATATTGTTCAACTCTCGTTTAAGATATTTTGCAGGAAAACTTCTCTCAAAATGGGAAGGTCCCCACGTTATCGAGGAGGTCTATCATTCTGGTGCTATAAAAATCAACAACTTTGAAGGCACAAATCCGAGGCTGGTAAACAGTCAAAGAATTAAACATTATATTTTAGGTAATCCTATCAATGTTGAAACCAATATTATTGAAACCATAACCCTTGAGGAATACATAGGAGACACTTTCCAGAATGTTCTAGACTCCGAAAAGGCATACGTATGTGGTACGGTAAGTATACCGACTCCAAAACAACTCTAATGTCAATTTTTATCAGTTTTGGATTATTTAAGAATTTTAGGAAGAAAGAAGTAGTCTGAAAGGGACACAAGGCTCCCACGAGAGAGGAGGGTGCCCCCCCTAGGACGTGCCCCTTGTCTCATGGGCACCTCGTGTGCCTCCCAGACTCCTTTTTCTTGTATGTTACGTATTTTGGTCGGTAAAATTCCTTATATACACTCCCGAAGGTTTTGACCACCGTATCACGTAAATATCTTCTGTTTTCGTTTCGAGCTGTTTCTGTTTCAGATCTAGAGCATCATGACATCTCCAATCACTCCCAAGGACAAGTTTTTCGAGAGGGTTATCAACCCCTATCTTGCGGAGGTGCTGCATCACCCTCAAACCATTGAGAAACGTGAGGGGGTGCTGCACATCCGCGATGTGGAGGGACCAAGGCGTACCGGGAGCATGGAGACAAAGCTCGAAGCCATGGAGCAAGCAGTTTTCAAGTGTCAAGGGATGGTGGAGCGTGGACTCAACGCCAACCAGATGATGATCACGGAGTTCACCAACAACCACAAGCTGGATGCCAAAGTCATCGGGGAGACCATCTTCAAGCTTCAAGAGAAAATCGAGCACCTCCAAGCCCAAATTTATGACCTGCAAAACCAGAACTGTGAGTATGAATATAGATTCAAGTGAATGAGTTTGGCTACAGATTTAAGGATCCCGGAGACTCGATCATCCTTTTATGATGGAGAGCCTATGCCTTGGAAGACGGACGACAAGCCTACATCATCACCCCCTCCACCATCTCCGAAGAAATAATCACATGGGTATGGGCACTCCCCTTGGCAACTGCCAAGCTTGGGGGAGGTGCCCTGGTATCGTATCACCATCACACTCTTATCCTTACTGCTTTATTTAGTTCGATCCTTTTAGTAGTATCTTGATCTAGTAGATTGAAGTTTTGATATCAAATAGTTTTGAGTTTTGCTTTGTGATCTCTTTATGTAAGCGAGTCTGTGTGCTATCTATAATAAAGATTAGTGTTGAATCAAGGGCTTTTGCTATGTTGCTATGATCTTGAGAAAGTAGAAAGAACAAAAGAGTTCATATTGATCTTATGGATAGTGATAACTTCACACATAGAAAGTATGAGGCATAAAAATTGTTGAGAGTTTATGGACGTGGCCTTGGTCATCGTTGCAATTAATAGGAAGTGATAAGGAAAGAGGGTTCACATATAGATATATTATCTTGGACATCTTCTATGATTGTGAAGCACTCATTAAGTATGACATGCTAAAAGAGTTGATGTTGGACAAGGAAGACAACATAATGGTTTATGTTTTCTGACATCTCAGTTAAAGTATATTGTCTTTGACCTTCCAAACATGTTGAGCTTCCCTTTCTCCCTCTTGCTAGCCAAAATTCCCTGCACCAAGTAGAGATACTACTTGTGCTTCCAAATATCCTTAAACCCAGTTTTGCCATGAGAGTCCACCATACCTACCTATGGATTGAGTAAGATCCTTCAAGTAAGTTGTCATCGATGCAAGCAATAAAAATTGCTCTCTAAATATGCATGACTTATTAGTGCAAAGAAAATAAGCTTTGTACGAACTTGTTGTGGAAGTAATAAAAGCGACGGAGTGCATAATAAAGGTCCACATACAAGGGGCAATACAAAGTGACGTTCTTTTGCATTAGGATTTTGTGTATCCAACCGTAAAAGCGCATGACAACCTCTGCTTCCCTCTGCGAAGGGCATATCTTTTCCTTCATGTTTTTACTTTATGCTTGAGTCAAGGTGATCCTCACCTTTCCACTTTTTCATTTTATCCTTTGGCAAGCTCCTCGTGTTTGAAAGGTCATGATACATATATCAAATTGAATGTAAGTTGGCATAGGCTATCATTGTTGACATCACCTAAAGGTGAATATGTTGGGAGGCAACACAATAAGCCCCTATCTTTCTCAGTGTCCGGATGAAACTCTATAACCATTATGGGGGACTACGTGATAGTTGAGTATGTGATCTTGCTGAAAAGCTCTATTATTGACTCTTTTTGATGTTACGATAAATTGCAATTGCTTCAATGACTTAGATTATAGTTTGCTAGTTCCCAATGAAGTTTATGAACCATACTTGACATTGTGAATTGATTATTACTTGAGCATAAGAAATCATATGACAAAATCTATATATGTTGCTGTTATTAGAATGATCATGATGCCCTCATGTCCGTATTTTATTTTTATCGACACCTCTATCTCTAAACATGTGGACATATTTCTCGATATCGGTTTCCGCTTGAGGACAAGCGAGGTCTAAGCTTGGGGGAGTTGATACGTCCATTTTGCATGATGCTTTTATATCAATATTTATTGCATTATGGGCTGTTATTACACATTATATTTCAATACTTATGGCTATTCTCTCTTACTTTACAAGGCTTACCATGAAGAGGGGGAATGTCGGCAGCTGGAATTCTGGCTGGAAAAGGAGCAAACGTTGGAAACCTATTCTGCACAACTACAAAAGTCGTGAAACTCCACGAAACCACCTTTTGGATTTATTAAGAATTTATGAGCGAAAGAAATAGGCCAGGGGGACCACACCCTGTCCAGGAGACAGGGCGGCGCCCCCCTATAGGGCGCGCCCCCTATCTCCTGGGCCCCCTGGTGGGCCTCCGGCGACCATCTTCGGCTATATGAAGGGTTTTGACCTGGAAAAATTTGTGGGCAAGCTTACAGGACAAAACTCCGGCGCCACGAGGCAGAACCTTGGCGGAATCAATCTAGGGCTCTGGCGGAGCTGATCTGCCCGGGACACTTCCCTCCGGGAGGGGGAAATCGTCACCAACGTCATCACCAATGATCCTCTCATCAGGAGGGGGTCAATCTCCATCAACATCTTCACCACCACTATCTCCTCTCAAACCCTAGTTCATCTCTTGTATCCAATCCTGTATCCAAAACCACAAATTGGTACCTGTGGGTTGCTAGTAGTGTTGATTACTCCTTGTAGTTGATACTTATTGGTTTACTTGGTGGAAGATCATATGTTCAGATCCTTAATGCATATTATTACACCTCTGATTATGAACATGATTATGCTTTGTGATTAGTTACTTTAGTTCCTAAGGACATGGGGTGAAGTCTTGCTATTAGTAGTCACGTGAATTTGGTATTCGTTTGATATTTTGATGAGATGTATGGTGTCTCTCCTCTAGTGGTGTTATGTGAACGTCGACTAAATGACACTTCACCATTATTTGGGCCTAGAGGAAGGCATAGGGAAGTAATAAGTAGATGATGGGTTGCTAGAGTGACAGAAGCTTAAACCCTAGTTTATGTGTTGCTTCGTTAGGGGTTGATATGGACCCATATGTTTAATGATGTGGTTAGGTTTACCTTAATACTCCTTTTTGTAGTTGCGGATGCTTGCAATAGGGGTTAATCATAAGTGGGATGCTTGTCCAAGTTAGGGTAGTACCAAAGTGTCGGTCCACCCACATATCAAATTATCAAAGTACCGAACGCGAATCTTATGAACGTGATGAAACTAGCTTAACGATAATTCCCAATGTGTCCTCGGGAGCTTCTTCCTTATTATTAGAATTTGTCCAGGCTTATCCTTTGCTACATAAAGGATTGGGCCACCTTGCTGCACCTTATTTACTTTGTTTACTTGTTTCTCGTTACTATTTATCTTATCACAAAACTATCTAGCACCTACTATTTCAGTGCTTGGAGAGAAAACCTTACTGAAAACCGCTTATCATTTCCTTCTGATCCTCGTTGGGTTCGATACTCTTACTTATCGAAAGGACTACAATAGATCCCCTACACTTGTGGGTTATCAATGCACAAGAAGGGAAGAGATCTAAGTTAGATGCTTTACCAAGAGGGCCTGTCGGAAAATGTGGCCATTACCGAGAGCCGATAATCGACCCTCGGTAACCACTTCTCTAATTATTTTTACCTTCTCTTTGTGTTTTTGTTTGGCACTATCTTTTTCGTATCTCATATTTCATATGTTTTTACGACCAAAGTTTGAAAATTCCATGACCTTTGATGAAATTTTTCGATAAAAGACTTTTGATGCACTCATAGATATATAGATATGCCTTTTGGGTTAGATTTGTTCTGAACTCAACTTTAAAGAGTGTAAAGTAAAAAACATTAGAAGAAGTAGTTGTTGACCGTGGCGTGCCCCCTCTCTCGGTGCCGGTCAACTTTGTACACCAGCACCGAGAGAGAACTTTAAAGAGTGTAAAGTAAAAAACATGAGATGAGGCAGTTGTTGACCGTGGCCTACCCCCTCTCTCGGTGCCGGTCAACTTCCTAGAACGGCACCGAGAGAGAACTTTAAAGAGTGTAAACTAAAAAACATGAGAAGAAGAAGTTGTCGACCGTGGCCTACCCCCTCTCGGTGACGGTCAATTTTCTAGACTGGCACCGAGAGAGAACTTATAAGAGTGTAAAGTAATAAACATGAGAAGAAGCAGTTGTTGACCGTGGCCTACCCCCTCTCTTGGTGCCGGTCAACTTCCTAGACCGCATGGGCCACCAGATAGCCCATGCATATACATGTGATGGCCTCCTTTGAGAGCACAAGAAGTTAATTTCGAGGCCACGGGAGCAACAGGACTCGCACTTCCTCCACAAACCGGACACATTCCCTCTCGATACCCATAGACTATCTTGAAGAACGGGCCTAGACTTGGTCTGTCATCTCGCGATGACATGCACTAACATGCAGATGCAGTTATTCACCATGGACTACACCTTCTCGGTGTCGAACAACGCCCTAGACCGCCTGAGCTACGGGATGGGTGCTCGATCTAGAGACCGCCCCTACTTACGTGTGGCCCATGCATATGCATGCAGGGGTCGTGTGCTATCTGAATAAGCAACGCACCTCCTTGACGTAGCACGTGCCTCACAAACCACACACACGGGGCGGGAACGTCGAGGACCGGTTGCATTCGTCCACGAAACAGAATCTTCGGTGGGTGATCCCGTGACAGAACGAGCCTAGACTTGGTCTGTCATCTCGCGATGGCATGCACTAACACGAAGAAGCGGTTATTCACCGTGGCCTACACCCTCTTGGTGCCAAACAACGCCCTAGACCAGCGGGGCCATCGGAGGGGTGGCGGTCTATGGAACCGGGCGAGGCCCATCTAAAAAAGAACACACAAGACGGTAATTATGATGTGCTAAGGCTGTTTGCAAAGCATGGAATAAAACAACAAAAAAAGTATAATGCATATTATCAAGAATGCACAAGAAGGAAAAAGATCTAGGTTAGATGATTTACCTAGAGTAGCTCCCTAAAAAATTTGCCATTACCGGGAGCCGATTGTCGACCCTCGGTAACTACTGCTATAATATTTTTCCCCCTTCTCTTTGTATTTTTGTTTGGCACTATCTTTTTGGTATCTCATGTTTCATATGTTTTTACGACCAAAGTTTGAAAATTCCCTCACTTTTGATGATTTTTTTTGAAAAAAGACTTTTGGTGCACCCATATATATACATATACACATATATACATATATATATATATATGTATGTATGTATATATATATATATATGCATTTTTGGTTAGATTTGTTCAAAACTCAACTTTAAAGAGTGTAAAGTAAAAACACATGAGAAGAAGCAGTTGTTGATAGTGGCCTACCCCCTCTCTCGGTGCCGGTCAACTTCCTAGACCGGCACCGAGAGAGAACTTTAAAGAGTTTAAAGTAAAAAACATGAGAAGAGGCAGTTGTTGACCATGGCCTACCCCCTCTCTCGGTGCCGGTCAACTTCCTAGAACGGCACCGAGAGAGAACTTTAAAGAGTTTAAAGTAAAAAACTTGAGAAGAAGAAGTTGTTGACCGTGGCCTACCCCTCTCTCGGTGCCGGTCAACTTTCTAGACCGGCACCAAGAGAGAACTTTAAAGAGTGTTAAGTAATAAACATGAGAAGAAGCATTTTTTCACCGTGGCCTACCCCCTCTCGGTGCCGGTCAACTTCCTAGACAGTCACCGAGAGAGAACTTTAAAGAGTGTAAAGTAATATACATGAGAAGAAGCAGTTGTTGACCGTGGCCTACCCCCTCTCTCGGTGCCGGTCAACTTCCTAGACCCGCATCGAGAGAGAACTTTAAAGAGTGTAAAGTAATATACATGAGAAGAAACCATTTTTGACCGTGGCCTACCCCCTCTGTCGGTGCCGGTCAACTTCCTAGACCGCAGGGGCCACCAGATACCCCATTCATATACATGCGATGGCCTCCTTTGGGAGCACAAGAAGTTTCGAGGCCAATGGAGCAACAGGACCCGAACTTCCTCCACAAACCAGACACATTCCCTCTCGATACCCACAGACTATCTCGAAGAACAGGCCTAGGCTTGGTCTGTCATCTCGCGATGACATGTACTAACACAGAGAAGCAGTTATTCACCGTGGACTACACCCTCTCGGTGTCGATCAATGCCCTAGACCACCGGGGCCACCGTATGGGTGCTTGATATAGAGACCACTCGAGGGGGGGGGCGAGGGCACCTCTACATACGTGTGGCCCATGCATATGCATGCATGGGTGGTGTGCTATTTGAATAAGAAACGCACCTCCTTGACATGGCACGTGCCTCAAAAACCACACACACGTGGCCGGAAAGTCGAGGACCGGCTGCGTTCATCTGCGAGACATCTGCGTTCATCTGCATTTATCTTATCACAAAACTATCTATCACCTACAATTTCAGTGCTTGCAGAAAACCTTACTGAAAACCGCTTATCATTTCCTTCTGCTCCTCGTTGGGTTCGACACTCTTACTTATCGAAAGGACTACGATAGATCCCCTACACTTGTGGGTCATCAGGACTCTTTTCTGGCGCCGTTGCCGGGGAGTGTAGCGCTTTTGGTAAGGAAACATTTATATAGTGTGCTGAAATTTCCTGTTACTTGTTACTATGGAAACTAATCCTTTGAGGGGCTTGTTTGGGGAATCTTTGCCCCAACCAGAAGAGCAAAGAGTTGCTCCTCAACCTACTGAACTTTATGAAAATATTTATTTTGAGATTCCTTCGGGTATGATAGAGAAACTGCTAGCTAATCCATTTGCAGGAGATGGAATGTTGCATCCCGATTTACACCTTATCTTTGTGGATGAAGTTTGTGGATTATTTAAGCTTGCAGGTATCCCCGATGATGTTGTCAAAAGGAAGGTCTTCCCTTTATCTTTGAAGGGAGATGCAATGACATGGTATAGGTTATGTGATGATACAAGATCTTGGAATTATAAGCGATTGAAATTGGAATTTCACCAGAAGTTCTATCCTGTGCATCTTGTTCATCATGATCGTAATTACATATATAATTTCTGGCCTCGCGAAGGAGAAAGCATCGCTCAAGCTTGGGGGAGGCTTAAGTCAATGTTATATTATGCCTCAATCATGAGCTCTCTCGGGAAATGATTATTCAAATTTTTTATGCTCGGCTTTCTCTTGATAATTGCAACCTACTCGATACTTCCTGTGCTGGTCCTTATATGCTGAAGACTATTGATTTTAAATGAGACTTTTTGGAAAGAATTAAACGCAACTCTGAAGATTGGGGTTCCGACGATGGTAAGGAGTCAGGTATGACACCTAACTTCGATTGTGTTAAATCTTTTATGGATACCGATGTTTTTCGTGGATTTAGCGCTAAGTATGGACTTGACTCTGAGAAAGTAGCTTCTTTCTGTGAATCTTTTGCTACTCACGTTGATCTCCCTAAAGAGAAGTGGTTTAAATATAATCCTCCTGTTGAAGTTAAAGTAGTTGCATGATGACCCACAAGTGTAGGGGATCTATGGTAGTCCTTTTGATAAGTAAGAGTGTCGAACCCAACGAGGAGCAGAAGGAAATGATAAGCGGTTTTCGGTAAGGTTTTCTCTGCAAGCACTGAAATAGTAGGTGATAGATAGTTTTGTGATAAGATAAATAGTAATGAGTAACAAGTAAACAAAGTAAATAAGGTGCAGCAAGGTGGCCCAATCCTTTTTGGAGCAAAGGATAAGCCTGGACAAATTCTAATGATAAGGAAGAAGCTCCCGAGGAAACATTGGGAATTATCGTCAAGCTAGTTTCATCACAATCATAAGATTCTCGTTCGGTACTTTGATAATTTGATATGTGGGTGGACCAACACTTGGGTACTGCCCTAACTTGGACAAGCATCCCACTTATGATTAACCCCTGTTGCAAGCGTCCGCAACTAAAAAAGGGAGTATTAAGGTAAACCTAACCACAACATTAAACATATGGGCCCATATGAACCCCTAACGAAGCAACGCATAAACTAGGGTTTAAGCTTGTGTCACTCTAGCAACCCATCATCTACTTATTACTTCCCTGTGCTTTCCTCTAGGCCCAAATAATGGTTAAGTGTCATGTAGTCGACGTTCACATAACACCACTAGAGGAGAGACAACATACATCTGATAGAAATATCGAACGACTACCAAATTCACATGACTACTAATAGCAAGACTTCACACATGTCCCCAGGAACTAAAGTAACTACTCACAAAGCATAATCATGTTCATAATCAGAGGTGTAATAATATACATTAAGGATCTGAACGTATGATCTTCCACCAAGTAAACCAATAAGTATCAACTACAAGTAGTAATCAACACTACTAGCAACCCATAGGTACCAATTTGTGGTTTTGGATACAAGATTGGATACAAGAGATGAACTATGGTTTGAGAGGAGATGGTACTGGTGAAGATGTTGATGGAGATTGACCCCCTCCTGATGAGAGGATCGTTGGTGATGATGTTGGTGATGATTTCCCCCTCCCGGAGGGAAGTGTCCCCGGCAGAACAGCTCCGCCAGAGCCCTAGATTGATTCCGCCAAAGTTCCGCCTCGTGGCGGCGGAGTTTCGTCCCGTAAGCTTGCCCACGAATTTTTCTAGGACAAAACACTTCATATAGAAGAAGATGGTCGCCGGAGGCCCACCATGGGGCCCAGGAGATAGGGGGGCGCGCCCTAGGGGGGGCCCTATCTCCTGGACAGGGTGTGGGCCCCCTGGCCTATTTCTTTTGCTCATAAATTGAAAAAGTGGTTTCGTGGAGTTTCAGAACTTTTGGAGTTGTGCAGAATAGGTTTCCAATGTTTGCTCCTTTTCCAGCCAGAATTCCAGCTGCCGGCATTCCCCCTCTTCATTGTAAACCTTGTAAAATAAGAGAGAATAGCCATAAATATTGAGATATAATGTGTAATAACAGCCCATAATGCAATAAATATTGATATAAAAGCATGATGCAAAATGGACGTATCAACTCCCCCAAGCTTAGATCTCGCTTGTCCTCAAGCGGAAACCGAAATCGAAAAATATGTCCACATGTTTAGAGATAGAGGTGTCGATAAAAATAAAATACGTATGTGAGGGAATCATGATCATTCTAATAACAACAACATATATGGATTTTGTCATATGATTTCCTATGTTCAAGTAATAAGCAATTCACAAAGTCAAATATGGTTCATAAACTTCATTGGGAACTAACAAACTATAATCTCAGTCATTGAAGCAATTGCAATTTATCGTAACATCAGAAAGAGTCAATAACAGAGCTTTTCAGCAAGCTCACATACTCAACTATCTCGTAGTCTCCTATAATTGTTAACACTCACTTAATACTTGTGGTTATAGAGTTTCAGCCGGACACTGAGAAAGATAGGGGCTTATTGCATTGCCTCCCAACATATTCACCTTCAGGTGATGTCAACAATAATAGCCTATGCCAACTTACATCCAGTTGGATATATGTTTCATGATCTTTCAAACACGAGGAGCTTGCCAGAGGATAAAATGAAAAAGTGGGAAGCTGAGGATCACCTCGACTCAAGCATAAAGTAGAAACATAAATAAAAAGATAGGCCCTTCGCAGAGGGAAGCAGAGGTTGTCATGCGCGGTTAGGGTTGATGCACGAAATCTTAATACAAAAGAACGTCACTTTATATTGCCCCTTGTATGTGGACCTTTATTATGCAGTCCGTCGCTTTTATTACTTCCACAACAAGTTCGTACAAAGCTTATTTTCTCTGCACTAATAAGTCATGCATATTTAGAGAGCAATTTTTATTGCTTGCACCGATGACAACTTACTTGAAGGATCTTACTCAATCCATAGGTATGTATGGTGGACTCTCATGGCAAAACTGGGTTTGAGGATATTTGGAAGCACACGTAGTATCTCTACTTGGTGCAAGGAATTTTGGCTAGCATGAGGGGGAAAGGCAAGCTCAACATGTTTAGAAGGTCACTGACAATATACTTTAACTGAGATGTCGGAAAACATAAACCATTACGTTGTCTTCCTTGTCCAACGTCACCTCTTTTAGAATGTCATACTTAATGAGTGCTTCACAATCATAAAAGATGTCCAAGATAATATATCTATATGTGAACCCCTCTTTCCTTATCACTTCCTATTAATTGCAACGATGACCAAGGCTACGTTCATCAACTCTCAACAATTTTTATGCCTCATACTTTCTATGTGTGGAGTTATCACTATCCATAAGATCAATATGTGTGACACTCCAAAAAATTTGTGGTTTTTATTTTCAGCAAGAGCCTTGCTTGGTTTAAATAAGGTATTTTAAACCCTTCTTAAAAACCTCTCTTCTGAGTTTTCACTCTCAAAATCTTTTCTTGGATTTAGTTTCTTCCAAAAAGAAAACCTTTTTGGTTTTGGGCTTTTCTTTGGTTTTGATCCCTTCCTGTTTTTACCATGCCTCTTATGGTAAAATTCTCCCAAAACCCCTCCTTCCACTTTGGGACAACCCAAACATGCTGTCCCAACTAGTATAATCCATTTTTGGATTTTATCTCATTTATTTCTTTTCCCAAAACAATTCTGTCATTTATTTTGAGCCTAGGTAATTTGCAAAGCAAGTACCTTAATGCCTTTGAATTTTGACCTCAACTCAACTCCCCTGGATAGTCCTTAGCACCCACAACCTAGAACCATCAAGATCCACTCTTCTCCTTTTCAAAATTTTCAAAGTTCACCCTCTGCAAGTTTGGACCAGATTTGTAAAATTTGGTGAAATTCATATCTCCACTTCTCCAAAAATTCCACCAAAATTCAGGCGACCCCCAGTTGCAATGAGAGACCACTCCACCAAAAACCAGCTCAAGGAAAAATCCCAACATGCCAAAATAATTCTGTCGAACACCTGGCCTGCACTGTTACTGTACACCTTCAGAAAGTTCAGTAAGTCCAGTGTCGTTTCTTCGTCAGAGTTCAGTCACGCGTCAACTGTGTGCCTGGCGCGTTGTGCACGGCTCCTTCCTCCCTGTCCGGAGCACCACACGCGTGCTTGGCTCGTTCCTGGCATCAGTGGCGCCCTGGCCCGCCTGCGCCGGCGTGTTTCGCGGCGGCAGAACCCCCGTGGCGGCCGACAGGGGGGCACCCTGCGGCATAACGCCGTTCAGCACCGCCCAAACCATCTGAGAGCTCTGCGTGGCCATCTCCCTTGCCAGCGCAGGCATGCAGCACCGTCGCCATGCCTAGCACGCACAGGGTGCGCTCTCTGCCGCCGACGTCCCGTACGGCCGTTCCGTCGGGGACAGGCCCTAACCACCCTTGCCATGTTGAGTTAGGCACTGGAATGGAACCTGTGCTCCATCTAGATGATTCTCAAGCCTCTAAACCAACCGTCCAGCCATAGTGCCACTGTAATCGCTTGCCGGACTTATCCTGTACACGGCAACCACCTCGGGCTGGCTATAAATAGCGCCTCCGAGCTCGCTCTCGCCCCCGCACACCTCCACCACCTCACCAGACCCCGCCTAGCCACTGGAAGAGCCTCGAGGGGCCCTTCTTCCTCCACTCCGTCCAACTCCGTCCGCCTCGGGCTCCGGCAGTGTTCTCTCCGGTGAGAACTCCTCCACTGCCCTAGACTTGCCCGTAGTCTCATGGCACCTCTAGGAGACTAACCCCCACTCCAATTTGACCCCCGCAGCTCTCTCCGGCGAGATCCACGACTGCCCGAACCACCGTCCGCAGGAGCAAGGGCCGCCGTCGACACAGTGCTCGCCGGCGACCACCACCACCACCCACCGACGCGGAAGGACGTACTGAACACGAAGGTACCACCCGATCCCCTTGCCTCGCCGTGGATCGCCGTCGGCGACCACCACAGCTCTCGGGTGCCGACGAGCCCTATTTCCCTCGTTTGAATATTCAAACCTGACGGGTGGGACCCGCCTGTCAGCCTCTCATTCTT
The DNA here is from genome assembly GCF_002162155.2 of Triticum dicoccoides. Classification (NCBI taxonomy): domain Eukaryota; kingdom Viridiplantae; phylum Streptophyta; class Magnoliopsida; order Poales; family Poaceae; genus Triticum; species Triticum dicoccoides. The sequence continues at coordinate 33,006,858 of NC_041385.1, read as the reverse complement.
TTCTTTTAAACGAATCGTTTTCTGGACTTATCTGCAGAACCCCCTGGGAGTTTTCTGTTTCATTACAGAAAGGTCCCTGGATCAAAACCCTTATAACTTTTAAACAGAAAAGGATTTTTGTTTGATTCTTTTTCCGTTCTCTTTAAAATTTTGTCCAGTTTTTTATCATATTTATTTGAAAATTATTTGGATTACTTTTTGTGCACCTCGCGGTATTTACGTTACGTGCGTATTTTCTTATACCGTAGATACCGGAGGAGGTGACGAAGCCGCGAACTTCACCCAGTTAGACTCCGACTACTCCGAACCAGGCAAGCATGTTTGAACTCTTGATATGATGAGTTTTTGTTGCATGTTTGCATTTAGGAGTTTCATGGCATGTTTATGGACATTTCTTTGAACGTTATATTTCATGCACAGAAGTGGAAAGTAAGTTTCGGAAAGCCATATGTTGTTGGATACATATTTGCATGGCCATGTGATGGCATGAGGATGGGTAAGATGACAGTGTTGTGACATGCCAGTCTTATGCCAGTCTATTTGACTTCAGTGTCATCGTGAATAAAATCACATTCCCATTCACTTCCTTCCTGTACTGCCACTTGTTTTCCGCAAGGAATATGGCTTAGTAAGTTTCAAACCGTTTTCCTGGTACACACCAAGTAGAGAGGCCGGGATGAGGGTTCCATGGCCCTGGATTAAAGCCCGTCATCCGGTCAGGGGGCATGGGTGTTTCCGGTTGGGACCGAGAGGGGGGCACCCCTTAGAGCGCGCGTATAGAAATTCGATCCCATGCTATTCGAGGTTGTGACCTCCCCATCTCAAAGTTTTTCTTGGACGTTGTCTAGGGTGATTCCTAGCATCGTGAGCTGGAATGGGTGTGTACTGGTTAAATGAGTTTCTACCGAAATACCATAAACGGAACTAGTCCTTCGTGACTACGGAAATCCGTTGGTTGTGGTCAGTTAGTACAAACTCTGCAGAGTCACAAATCCGTTAAATCATCTTGTACATGTCCAAGTACTGTGTTCATCTTCTCTTGTCAGATATCAGCCTCAGTGACAAAACCCGGTGGACTACATGAGTTTTAAATCCGGTTAAGAGTTTATTCCTGTGGATGGACTAACTTGTTATTTACATTTGATATAAGCCCTTTCTATGATGTTGCTCAGACGTCCGACTGTGGCATACTTGTTATTTACATTTGATATAAGCCCTTTCTGTGATGTCGCTTAGACGTCCGACTGTGGCATACTTGTTATTTACATTTTATATAAGCCCTTTCTGTGATGTCGCTCAGACGTCCGACTGTGGCATTCCGTTTACAAGCCCTTTCTGTGATGTCGCTCAGACGTCCGACTGTGGAATTTCTTTTTCAAGCCCTTTCTGCGATGTCGCTCAGACGTCCGACTGCGGCACTTCTTTTATAAGCCCTTTCTGCGATGTCGCTCAGACGTCCGACTGTGGTATTTCTTTTATAAGCCCTTTATGTGGCGTCGCTGAGACGCCCGACTGTGGCATTTCTTTTATAAGCCCTTTATGTGGTGTCGCTTAGACGCCCGACTGCGGCATGAACTTTATTTGTTTACCTTTCGATGCGTCGCTCCAGACACCCGATCGGTTTTCAGTTATTTGTTTTATTTATCAAGTCGTGCAAAAATTTTATTATTGGAATGAGCATCATTTTTTTGCTCATGACACATTCATGCATACATTTGTTATATCTTTTGTCCGAACTGTCTTGCGAGTACTTTCAAAGTTCTCACCTGGCTTGTTGATTTGGCCAGATGTTGATGAAGGCGATCTCATGGATGAAGAGTTCGATAGCGAGTTCGAGGCCTAGAGGAGTCCCAGTCAGTCCCGTGCGATCCTGCATTTGGTCACTGTATTATATCCGCTTCCGCCACCCTAGAAATAAATTCATCAAGCCTCACCTCGACGCTCGATGAGCTGCCAGTTAGGAGTCAAGTTATCCACCACCACTTTTTATCTCGAGCTAGTAGCATGTCACCACACCCCTGTGTCATAACCGCCCTTATGTAAGATATTGGCGAGTTTGTAATAATTTGTTGAGCAGCCTCAGCTCAATCCTGTAATATATTTAATGCTACTGGTCCTCTGTTTATCAAGCTTTTGTCTACCAGTGAGGATAACTTTTCCTATACTGGGATCTAAAGATCGATTTTCTCAATAATTATTTTATTGAAAAACTGGTCGTGACAATATGAACTCTTTTGTTCTTTATACTTTCTCGAGATCATAGCAACATAGCAAAGCCCTTGACTCAACACTAATCTTTATTATAAATAGCACACGGACTCGCTTACAAAAAGAGATCAGAAAGCAAAACTCAAAACTACTTGATATCAAAACTTCAATCTAGTAGATCAAGATACTACTAAAAGGATCAAACTAAATAAAGAGGTAAACATAGGAGTGTGATGGTGATACGATACCGGGGCACCTCCCCCAAGCTTGGCAGTTGCCAAGGGGAGTGTCCATTCCCATGTGATTATTTCTCCTTCTTCACGGTTGGTGTTGTGATCTTCTTGGTGATGATGCCCTTCAGGATACGGTTCTCCTCCTCGAGATTATTGATTTGTCGTTTGAGGTCCAAAATTTCTTTACGGAGCTTGCCCGTAACGGCCAAGGCTCCTTTTACCCAAGGATGCTGCATAGCTTCTGGAAAACACATGACACTCTTTTTCATATTTTCATAAGAAAGAAATCTGGAGTTGGAAGGGATGACCGAAGCAGGGACAGCCAGGCTAGGTAGTTCCCCCATAGTGAAATCTGCTTGGAGACGAGAGGTAACTTCTTGATCTTCCTCCATGGCATCTATCCTTTTCAAATCATCCTCCATCTCATCCTCCGTTGATGGTCCAAAGTGATAGGCATCGCCGTTTGCTCCTGGACCTGGCATTGGGTGAGACACCCAGCTCTCCCCAACTGATTCCTAAGAAGACATCTTGCTTAATTCTGCAACAGGAACAACTCAAAACGAAAACAGAGGATAATTGCATGATAGGGTGGTCAAAACCTTCGGGAGTATATATAATGAATTTTTACCGACCAAAATACGTAACATACAAGAAAACGGAGTCCAGGAGGCACACGAGGTGCCCACAAGATAGGGGGGCACGCCCTACAGGGGGGGCGCGCCCTCCTCTCTCGTGGGAGCCTCGTGTTCCTTTCGGACTACTTTCTTCCTAAAATTCTCAAATAATCCAAATCTGATAAAAAATGCCATTAGAGTTGTTTTGGAGTCGGTATACTTACTGTACCACATACCTATGCCTTTTCGGAGTCTGGAATGTTCTGGAAAGTGTCTCTTATGTATTCCTCAGGGGTTAAGATTTCAATAATATTGGTTTCAACATTGATAGGATTACCAGAAATATAATGTTTAATTCTTTGACCGTTTACCACCCTCGGATTTGTGCCTTCAAAGTTGTTGATTTTTATAGCACCAGAATGATAGACCTCCTCGATAACGTAGGGACCTTCCCATTTTTAGAGAAGTTTTCCTGCAAAATATCTTAAACGAGAGTTGAACAATAACACATAATCTCCTACGTTAAGCTCACGCTTTTGTATCCTTTTATCATGCCATCGCTTGACTTTTTCTTTGAAGAGCATGGCATTCTCATAAGCCTGGGTTCTCCATTCATCAAGTGAGCTAATATCAAACAACCTCTTCTCACCGGCAAGTTTGAAGTTATAATTGAGCTCTTTAATAGCCCAATATGCTTTGTGTTCAAGTTCAAGAGGTAAATGACATGCTTTTCCATAAACCATCTTATATGGAGACATACCCATAGGATTTTTGTATGCAGTTCTATAGGCCCATAATGGATCATCAAGTTTTTTGGACCAATTCTTTCTAGCTCTATTCATAGTCTTTTGCAAAATTAACTTGAGCTCTCTATTGCTCAACTCTACTTGACCGCTAGAATGCGGGTGATAAGGAGATGCAATTCTATGATTGACATCGTACTTAGCAAGCATCTTACGGAAAGCACCATGAATAAAGTGTGAACCACCATCAGTCATAAGATATCTAGGGACTCCAAACCTCAGAAAAATAACTTCTTTAAGCATTTTAATAGAAGTGTTATGATCAGCACTACTAGTTGGAATAGCTTCTACCCACTTAGTAACGTAATCAACAGCAACTAAAATATGTGTATAACCATTGGAGGCAGGAAAAGGTCCCATATAATTAAAGCCCCAAACATCAAACGGTTCAATAACAAGAGAATAATTCATAGGCATTTCTTGACGTCTACTGATGTTACCTATTCTTTGGCATTCATCACAAGATACGACAAACTTATGAGCATCTTTGAAAAGAGTAGGCCAATAAAAACTAGATTGTAGTACCTTGTGTGCAGTTCTATCTCCAGCGTGGTGTCCTCCATAGGATTTGGAGTGACATTTGCGTAGGATTTGTTCTTGTTCATGCTCAGGCACAGAATGTCTAATAATACCATCTACTCCTTCTTTATAAAGGTGTGGATCATCCCAGAAGTAATGTCTTAAATCATAAAAGAACTTTTTCTTTTGTTGGTATGTGAAACTAGGCGGTATATATTTAGCAACAATGTAATTAGCATAGTCAGCATACCAAGGAGCAGTACGAGAAGCATTGACAACCGCTAATTGTTCATCAGGAAAACTATCATTAATAGGCAATGGGTCATCAAGAACATTCTCTAACCTAGACAAGTTGTCTGCAACGGGGTTCTCAGCTCCCTTTCTATCAATAATATGCAAGTCAAATTCTTGAAGCAAGAGAACCCATCTAATGAGTCTAGGCTTAGCATCTTTCTTTTCCATAAGATATTTTATAGCAGCATGATCAGTGTGCATAGTATCTTTGGAATCAACAATATAAGGTCTAAACTTATCACATGCAAACACAACTGCTAAGGATTCTTTTTCAGTGGTAGCATAATTTCTCTGGCAGTATCAAGAGTCTTACTACCATAATGGATAACATTTAATTTCTTATCAACTCTTTGCCCTACAGCATAATCACTAGCATCACACATAATTTCAAAGGGCAAATTCCAATCAGGTGGTTGAACAATAGGTGTTGTGATCAAAGCTTTCTTAAGTGTTTCAAATGCTTCTACACAATCATCATCAAAGACAAAAGGAATATCTTTTTGCAATAAATTAGTCAGAGGCCTAGAGATTTTAGAAAAGTCCTTAATGAACCTCCTATAAAAACTGGCATGACCAAGGAAACTTCTTATACCTTTTATGTCCTTAGGACATGGCATCTTTTCAATAGCATCAACTTTGGCTTTATCAACTTCAATACCTCTCTCGGAGATCTTGTGCCCCAAGACAATGCCTTCATTAACCATAAAGTGACACTTTTCCAAATTCAGGACGAGACTATTGTCTTCGCATCTCTGCAAAACTCGATCAAGGTTGCTCAAACAATCATCAAAAGAGGATCCATAGACGGAGAAGTCATCCATGAATACCTCACAAATCTTTTCACAAAAATCAGAAAATATAGCCATCATGCATCTTTGAAAGGTAGCAGGTGCATTACATAAACCAAAAGGCATACGTCTATAAGCAAAAGTACCAAACGGGCAAGTAAAAGTAGTTTTAGATTGATCCCCCGCTGACACAGGTATTTGAGAAAAGCCAGAATAACCATCTAGAAAGCAAAAATGTGTGTGTTTGGATAGCCTTTCTAGCATTTGATCAATAAAAGGTAAAGGGTAATGATCTTTCTTAGTGGATTTTTTTAACTTATATGGAAATCAATTACCATCCTATAGCCTGTAATAATTCTTTGCGGGATCAATTCATCTTTATCATTAGGAACAACGGTAATACCTACCTTTTTAGGGACACAATGGACAGGGCTTACCCATTCACTATCAGCAACGGGATAAATAATACCTGCCTCAAGGAGTTTTAGTATCTCCTTTCTCACCACTTCCTTCATTTTGGGATTTAATCATCTTTGAGGATCTCTAACAGGTTTGGCATCTTTCTCCACTGAAATTTTGTGTTGACATAATGTGGGGCTAATGCCCTTGAGATCATCCAGGTTATATCCAATAGCAGCTCGGTGCTTCTTAAGAGTTTTCAATAATCTTTCTTATTCTTTCTCTGAAAGGTTAGCACTAATAATAATAGGATATATTTATTTTCATCAAGATAAGCATACTTGAGATTATCAGGTAAGGGTTTAAGTTCAAACACGGGATCACCCTTGTGTGGAGGGGGATCCCCAAAAATTTCAACGGGAAGGTTATGTTTTAGCATAGGTTCTTGTTTAAGGAACACTTCGTCTATTTCTTCCCTTTCCTTCATAAACATATCATTTTCATGGTCTAACCAATATTTTTCTAACGGATCAGTTGGGGGAACAGCAATGGAAGCAAGACCAATAATTTCATCCTTTCTAGGTGGTTCCCTTTCACGAGGATGTCTACTAAACTTAGTGAAATTAAACTCATGAGACATACCATCTATGCCAACAGTGACAATATTGTTTTCACAATCAATCTTAGCACTAGCAGTATGCAAGAAAGGTCTACCAAAAATAATGGGACAAAAATGATCTTGTGGGGAAGCAAGAACAAGGAAATCAACAGGGTATTTAATCTTTCCACACAAGACTTCAACATCTCTAACAATCCCAATAGGTTTAATGGTGTCCCTATTAGCAAGCTTAATAGTAACATCAATGTCTTCTAATTCAACTGGTGCAATATCATGCATAATTTCTTTATAAAGATCATAAGGTATTGCATTAGCACTAGCACCCATATCACATAAGCCATGATAACAATGATCTCCTATTTTAACAGAAATAACAGGCGTGCCTACAACAGGTCTACGTGTCTTAGTATCGGGTCTAGCAATATTAGCAGTTTCACCCACGAAAGAAATAACATGCCTATCTAAGTTTTCATCCAAGAGATCTTTAATCATAGCAATACTAGGTTCAACATTAATTTGCTCAGGAAGTGTATAAGTCCTAGTATTACTCTTACGAACAACAGTCGAAGCGTTAACATGTTCTTTTATCCTAACGAGAAAAGGAGGTTTTTCGACATAAGCAGTAGGAATAATAGGATCACTATATGTAATAGCCTTTTCTTCGACTGTAATAGGTGCAACTACTTTCACTTCAACAAGAGGATTATATTTAAACCACTTTTCTTTAGGGAGATCTACGTGAGCAGCAAAAGTTTCACAAAAAGTAGCTACTATCTCAGAGTCAAGTCCATACTTAGAGCTAAATCCATGGAAAGCATCGGTATCTATAAAAGATTTAACACAATCAAACTTAGATGTCATACCTGACTCACCATCGTCGGAACCCCAATCTTCAGAGTTGCGTTTAATTCTTTCCAATAAGTCCCATTTGAAATCAATAGTCTTCAGCATATAGGAACCAACACAGGAAGTAGCGAGCAAGTTGCGATTATCAAGAGAAAGCCGAGCATAAAAATTCTGAATAATCATTTCTCGAGAGAGCTCATGATTGGGGCATGAATATAACATTGACTTAAGACTCCCCCAAGCTTGAGCGATGCTTTCTCCTTCGCGAGGCCAGAAATTATATATGTAATTACGATCATGATGAACAAGATGCACATGATAGAACTTCTGGTGAAATTCCAATTTCAATCGCTTATAATTCCAAGATCTTGTATCATCACATAACCTATACCATGTCATTGCATCTCCCTTCAAAGATAAAGAGAAGACCTTCCTTTTGACAACATCATCGAGAATACCTACAAGCTTAAGTAATCCACAAACTTCATCCACAAAGATAAGGTGTAAGTCGGGATGCAAAGTTCCGTCTCCTGCAAAAGGATTAGCTAGCAGTTTTTCTATCATACCCGAAGGAATCTTAGAGTGAATATTTTCATAAATTTCAGTAGCTTGAGGAGCATCTCTTTGCTCTTCTGGTTGGGGTGAAGATACCCCAAACAAGCCACTCAAAGGATTAGTTTCCATATGACAAGTAACAGAAAATTCAAGCACACTATATAAATGTTTCCTTACCAAGTTCCACTCACCAAAAGCGCTACACTCCCCGGAAACGGCGCCAGAAAAGAGTCTTGATGACCCACAAGTGTAGGGGATCTATGTAGCGACCAGACCACAAACGGTCTAATATCTGTGCATTAGTGTCATCCCTGGATCAGTAATGCTAACACACACAGTACTTGAAGGATTTATAACAGAGTAGCAATCACACACTTATTACATCGAATGTCTCCAAAGAGAGCTTATTACAATAAATATGGCTTAAGGCCATCTAATAACGATAACAGCGGAAGGCTTGGAAGATAAGCGAGTCCATCAACTCCAACGGCATCACTGAGTATAGGACCACGATCCTAAGGCAATCTTACTCGTCGTCTGAAAAGTCTGCAACATTAACGTTGCAGCCCGAAAACGGGTCAGCACATGGAATATGCTGGCAAAGTAACACATAGAGAGTAATGAAGAATAAAACTATTCTACATGCATATATGGCTGGTGGAAAGTTCTATGGTTACAGTTTTTGCATAAAGCCAGTTTTTTCCTACTGCAAAGGAATAAAATTTATTTAACTATCATGGTAGTTGTTAAACATTGAGAATGGTTGACAGCATTCTCAATCCCAATTAAATATCATCATTAAAACCCAGCAATATTAATTAAAGTAACATGATGAGATTCACATGATAATCCAAGTACTAGATACTCAAAAGGTCCATAACCGAGGACACGGCTAATCATGATTAGTGTGTACACTCTGCAGAGGTTGCACACTTTTCCCCACAAGACTTGATCTCCTCCGTTTGTTTTCTAGCACTGCATGGTGTTTGAGAAATGGATGACCGAGACATAATCTTTCAGAAGCGCTCTCACCTTACGATTGGGTAGACCGTCACTACAAGAAATATGTCAACTTGTGACCACCACTATTGGTCACTGAATGGTCACGGTTTTCCATTTGTGACCTTTTTGTGACCAAAAACAGCAGGTCAAAAGCTGAGGGTCGTAAACTGACTATAGCGACCTTTCTTCTGGAATGGTCATGGACGTTTATGACCAAAATATGTCTACTGTGGCGTTTTGGTCACTAGCAACCTCCCTAGTCCACGTAGGCATCCAGTGTGGCAAGTTGATGTGGCACAAGATTCAGCCCGGTCCAATTCGGTTTTCTACATGGGCCTAGCCCAACAATTCAGCCTATTTGTGTTTTTTTCTCATATTAATTTTGGCTAGGTAGATGGGCCAAGCCCAACAATTAAGCCTTCTCATTTTGGGGACGTGCCTTTCTACTAGAAAGTTTTAGTTTTTTTCAAATGGGTCCCAGATGTCAGGTTCAGGTACGTGGGTCCTAACTAGCAAGTTCATATTCTTCATATTTCAATTTAACAGTAAATAAATAACTAGTATTTAAATTGGCACAAACAAAAAACACGCATAATACTCCAAATATTATTAGCCAGATTCAGTACAGAGCTCCTATTGTACAAATAACATATACTTTACAAGCTCTACATGTGATACTCCAAACATTCTCCAGAAGCTCTACATGTGATACAGTTACAAGCTATGTTCTTCAGCATGGAGCACAAACAGAACGGTGATAGGCCATGTTCCTACTCCTGTCAGGACTGGGCTAATAGAACGGTGATAGGCCCTGTTCCAACAGCGCGCATGCTTCTCCTCCATGCGCCCAGGTCAGGTCTAGCAGCAGCAGCGATCCAGGGGCGTTTCCAGCAGCATCGAGGAGGTTGTGGGCACATCCTGAAACAGTGCAGGTCCTTCTTCTCCTGAAACAGCATCAACAACAGGTCAATAACAGCATCAACAACCGGTCAATAACAACATTAACAGCAGGTCAACAACAACATCATAAACTACAGCAGTTTGACGGTAGCATCAGTTTGACAAAGGCAACAACAGAGATTAAAGAAGAATCGATATGACAGCAGCAACAACAATTTGGCACAACTGAATTTTAATCACTCCAAGCATGCAATTCCCAGGACGAACAACACATAAACAACGACCTCCCCCATGAGCATCTCAGTATCAATTACATCATAGACTCTAAACAGAAAACAACATGTACAGCGGTGAGCATGTAAATCGGGACACACACCTGCACTGTTGTGCAACATCTAGCCACCATGGCAGAGACCATGCTACATGTGTGCCTCCCTTGTGAGTGGGACTGCATCTATACAATTGTACAATGGATAAGGAATTAGAACTAAACAACAATTATGAGGATAACAGAAGGCATAGACTGTACTGTGCTCTATGCAATTTTATCAGTAAAAGCTGAAGTTATAGAACAAAATTTAACAGTATAAACAGGTATATAAACAACATTTAACTGTATAAACAAAAGGCAAAGACTGTACTGCACAAGCGTATCACTATAAACTGAATCTATAAACAAAATTTAGTAGTACAGATAAAATGCAGACTGTACTGAGTGTAATACTATTGTGCTAATTTATCAGTATAAACTGAACTTTGTTCAGTGATGCATCATGTGCTTCAGTGCTTGTTCTAGCAGAGGAGAACCTGTGTAATTGACTACTGGCGTGTACTAGCAAGTGAGCTATATACTAGCAGCATGGCATGATTATGTGCATTGTGTAATTGACTATTTGTGCTTCAGTGCCGCAGTGAGCAGTGAGATATGTACAGACATGAACTCTAGTATCTGGAAGATCAGAAGAGGAAGGACAGAACATGAACAACCTTCCATGGCGTCATGTACTAAACCTACAACATTCTGATTGTTCCATTGGAAACAAAAATTCCAAAGGATTAAGACACGTTTGTACTAAACCTACCATATATTCCCATCTAATTTATTCCAAAGCATTATGCCACGTTTGTACTGAATCTACAACATTCTAATTACCCGCAACAAATCAGTAGCATACATGACATCAAAGGGATGCAAACTAGATAATTTAGTAGTCTTCTACACCATAGAACAGTAGGCATTCTAACTTGCAGTAGCAAATCCGTAGCTAGATGACCACCAACAACACAAATCAGCTCGAACACTCGGTCCTCGACACGACGGCCAGCAAGTAATCAACCATGGAACCGAGGCCAAACTCTAGCATCACAGAAAGCAGAGGGAAACAAAGGGTTGAGGGGCTCACCATGGGGGTGTTGCTGTTGCTCATCCATGGTCGGTCGTCCTACATCCATCCGGCTACAGCTACTCATTCATGGCAGGAAACCACATCACATCTCAGTCAAGGGAATGGAGGGTAAGGGAAAAAAAGAAGAAACTGAAGGTAAGAAGACCTGGGTGGCGTCGAAGCAGTGGTGGAGGGGCATCCTCCATGGCATCGGGGCAGGAGGATGAAGACGGCGTCGTCCATGGCGTCGGGGCAGGGGGATGAAGACGGCGTCCTTCATGGTCCACCACAGGGAACATCTTGTTCAGGTCCTTGGCCCGCAACGCCTGCATGCACCAGATCAGGTCATGACGCGGTGTCAAAGCTAGAGATCGATGCATCTTCAATTCAAAACTGGATATCAAAGAACAATGTACAGAAGAACTTGTCATTTAGTTCTGCATGATCATCACGGTCTACAATAACAATACAACATGGCCTTCTGGTTCTGTAGCTAATCAGTACACGTAAGGTAGAATCCTCCAGGGCACAAGGCCTTGCAATGCCCCTAAATGCGACAAAGAAGAGCTTGTTATAGTATTTTTATATTCATTCAGGACAGCATCTTTTCTTTTTCTTGCAAAAGGACAACAGTTAACAAATATAATTACTCCCAAGAGAAGGTTTGAAAAACCCAACATATCTAGGAAACAACTGTTCAGTAAAGTGCAGCGGTTGGATAAATCTGTCATGAACATCATTTAAGCGAAAAGTGTTCCAACTAGTATGGAACCACATTTTTGTTATCTGTTTATCTACACACATTTTGTTGTCCTTGTATTTTTTCTTCATTCGACTAAATAGGACGGGCTAAATGTTCAGAAAAAATGCCAGTGTATGTGGGCTCTTATTTTGTTTACACTCCATAAACAGAAAGAGGTTACTTGCAATATGTGATGCTGCTAAAATAGTTGACACCCACACTTTAGAATAAGGTATGCATAGATAACTAGTTAATAGAGAAGAAAACACTACTAGTAGATGCTAGTGTTCGATGCCCCACAAAAGAATTAGTCAAGCTGAACACAATCGCCATAATTGAAGTTTGCCAAAAATAGACGTTTCATCAACTAATTGCTCTTGAATTACTAGTAGATAGTAATAGATAATCTCATCAACAGAGAAAAACTATGGTGACTAATCTAAGAACTTAATATGAACACCGAGCTACCATGGAGTGACAGCTGAATGAACAACAACATGGATGTTGACCAGGGAGCCAGCGAACGAGAGAGGGATTCAGAGTTGCCAGGAGCGGCTACCTGCTTGAGAAAGATGGGGAAGGTGAGATGCCCGGACACCTCGAGAACACGGACGATCCCCCGAACGACGCCCCTCCAGGTCCGGCAGATGCCGGCGCACGCCACCACATCACGGCGGCGCGGCCACCGCGGCTCCAACGACTCGACCCGTGCCAGCACCTCCCGCAGGAGCTCCGGCGGCAGCTCCGCCCAGCACCAACCCTGCCGCGCGGCCTCCTCCGACGCTAGCGCAGCCACCGCCGCCACCCGCCGGACGCTGCGCGCCAACGGCGGCAGCAACCGGCACTGGGCAATGGCGTCCACCTACCCTTCATCTCCCGGATCCATGGCGGGGCTGTTGTAGATGTACCTGAGAGAGACGGAAGATGCGTGAGGGAGAGAGAGAGACAGAGGAAAGGGGAAGGACGGGATGGTAACAGAGGAAAGGGCCTACTCCGCGGGGTGCCGCGTCGCCTCGTCGGCGCTGAGCAAGTTGGCGAGATGCGGTGCTGTGCCTCCTATAGGTGATGCGGATGCGGTGCTGCGCCTCCTGGGGGTGATGCGGATGCGGTGCTGCGCCTCCTGTGGGCCCTCGAAGCCAGCCTTGCCGGACTTCATTGGTGGCTGGCCCTTGGAGAGGAGGGGACCTCTAGCCAGGGAGGGGAGGTGGCGCCGGCGGCGGAATGGATGCGGTCGCCAGCGGGAGGAGGTGGCCATGGAGGAGGTGGTCACCGCGGTCGAATGGATCTGGGATGTAGAGAGAGGGGAGAAGGAGAGGGGAGAAGGAGAGGGTAGGGGCACCGGCTGTGGAGTAGAGGGCGGCGGGGGCGGTGGGGGCGGCGGGTCGTCGATGGTGGCGGTGGGGGCGGCAGCAGATCGAGATCGGAGAGGAGGCGGCGGCGAGGAGATGGGGACGAGGGAGGAAGCGGGCGACAGGGGGATCTGAGCTAGGGTTTGGGCTACGGGTGGGGGTATCTCCTTTTCTGTACTTTTTTTTCTTTTTTTGTAGATAGATGGATGGATGGATGTGAGATGGAGAGATGGATGGATGGATGGATGGACGCCATGTCATCGATCAGTGGACAGAGTTATGATTGGTTCGGAAAATCAATGATGTAAAATAGTTTTAAAATACAAAAAATAGAGGGATTTTATGAAGTAGCTATCAAAAATATTTTGCGAAAGGGCACCACACAAACTTTCACTAGAGTTAGGCCACATTTTATGTATTAGGACCAATTTGTATGCATTTTTCATATTTCTAGCTATTTTTAATCATTTTTTGAGTGGCAAAAATGTTTTTTTGTGAAGAACCAACCAAATAATTGTTGCAAAATTGCACCAAATCAATTTTCTAAAATATTACGCCATATTTAATGCACAATTGACCAAATGGTTGGATGTCAAAAATTTCCATCCACCTCTCCTGAAAAAGACAAATTTCTGTCGGTTCAGTTGGAAGCGGGTCAAATTTGAACTGCAGTTGCCTCATAGTTTGCTCTTTATTTTTTCAAAAAATCATTTTTAGGTACAAAAGTATCTATTTAGTCAGAGAAATACCAAAAAAATTCCAAGATTCAACTACTAGCTAGGAACGGTCATTCCCGCCGTTTTGACCGCATTTTGAAACGGGCATAAATAATTCAAAAAAATCAAAAAAATTGGGAAACCTTCGCATTGTGTCATTATATGTGGACAAGTTCCCAGGAAAAATAACAAACTTGTAGTACGGCAATTATTTTAAAAAAGTGTTCTCAGAAATGAGCTATCATGCGTGAAGATTCATGGCTTCCAAGCCAAATGATCAATCTTATGGCCACATTCATGCCATAGTTTGTTCCAATGATCTAATATTGTGCACAAGGGTGCATATTGGAATTCCAAACAATGTTGCCTAAGGGAGTTTTCATTTTCTTTGCACGGAAAATTCATTTTCCATTTTCCGAGTGCCCGAAAGGAGGTTTTTTTTGAGAAGGACCTCCCAAATAATTGTTGCAAAATTGGACCTAATCAATTTTATAAAATACCAGGCCATATTTAATGCACAATTGACAAAATTGTTGGGTGCAAAAAGTTTTGATCCACCTCTCGTGAAAAAGACAAATTCACGCCGATTCAGTTGGAAGCGGGTCAAATTTGAACTGCAGCTGCCTCATAGTTTGCTATTTATTTTTTCCAAAAATCATTTCTAGTTACATAAGTACCTATGTAATCATAGAAACACCAAAAAAAATTCCAAGATTCAACCACTAGCTAGGAACGGTCATTCCCGCCGTTTTGACCGCATTTTGAAACGGGCATAAAAAATTCAAAAAAAATCAAAAAATTGGGAAACCTTCGCATTGTGTCATTATATGTGGCCAAGTTCCCAGGAAAAATAAAAAACTTGTAATACGGCAATTATTTTAAAAAAGTGCTCTCAGAAATGAGCTATCATCTATGAAGATTCATGGCTTTCAAGCCAAATGATCAATCTTATGGCCACATTTGTGGCATAGTTTGTTCAAATGATCTCATATTGTGCACAAGGGTGCATATTGGAATGGCAAACAATGTTGCCTAAGGAAGTTTTCATTTTCTTTGGACGAAAAAACCATTTTTCATTTCCCGAGTGCCCAAAAGGAGGTCTTTTTGTGAAGGGCCTCCCAAATAATTGTTGCAAAACTGGACCAAATCAATTTTATAAAATAGTAGGACATATTTAATGGACAATTAACAAAATGGTTGGGTGCAAAAAGTTTTTATCCACCTCTCGTGAAAAAGACAAATTCCCGCCGATTCCGCTAGAAGCGGGTCAAATTTGAACTGCAGCTGACTCATAGTTTGCCATTTATTTCTTCCAAAAATCATTTCTAGTTACATAAGTACCTATTTAATCAGAGAAACACCAAAAAAATTCCAGGATTCAACCACTAGCTAGGAACGGTCATTCCCGCCGTTTTGACCGCATTTTGAAACGAGCATAAAAAATTCAAAAAAAATTCAAAAAATTGGAAACCTTTGCATTGTGTCATTATATGTGGCCAAGTTCCCAGGAAAAATAACAAAATTGTAATACGACAATTATTTTAAAAAAGTGTTCTCAAAAATGAGCTATCATCTCTGATGATTCACGGCTTTCAAGCAAATGATCAATCTTATGGCCACATTCATGGCATAGTTTGTTCAAATGATATCATATTGTGCACAAGGGTGCATATTGGAATGCCAAACAATGTTCCCTAAGGAAGTTTTCATTTTCTTTGGACGAAAAAACCATTTTCCATTTTCTGAGAGCCTGAAATGAGTTTTTTTTGTGAAGGACCTACCATATATTTGTTGCAAAATTGGACCTAATCAATTTTATAAAATACTATGACATATTTAATGAACAATTGACAAAATGGTTGGGTGTCAAAAGTTTTGATCCACCTCTGGTGAAAAAGACAAATTCCCGCCGATTCAGCTGGAAGCGGGTCAAATTTGAACGGCAGCTGCCTCATAGTTTGCTATTTATTTTTTCCGAAAATCATTTATAGGTAAATAAGTATCTATTTAATCAGAAATACATGGTTTGATGGCGAGACATCGAGGTTTGGACGGTGGCTGAGGGCCCCAACTCTAGAGCGCGTAAGCTCGCATGCCCACCGCATGGTCACCGCGTGACCATGGCGTTGCCATGTGTTCTGGGCAGCCTAGGCATGTCTAGTGGGTTGGGCACTCCCCAGGTAGGTGCTAGGAAGAAAATTACAACATAACATTCTCACGAGGAGACCGATCGATGCTCAAACATGAATTAGTAGCCAAGTGTTTGATTGGCGGTACGGGAAATGTACATGGCTAATGGGTGTGAGTTTTGGCTGAGGATGATCATTTACTAAGAAGACCGTCTTCACAAATTTTCACCTCAAAAGGAGGAGCCTAGCTTGTACTTGCTTTGCAAACTACCACACTGTACATAACTACAAATATTGAAGCTCGGCTCAAAATAATGAATGGATTGAGCTGGCATTTGGTGGAGGATGGTTATTTGGGCATAGGAAAGCACTGTAGAAAATGGATACTATTTGGACATGCCAAAGTGGTACTTCCTTCACAAACTGCTGCTCTGAACAGAATAGGAAAATGAATATTGTTGAGTTATTTTTGAACTAGGCAAGGAAGGTTTTTGACAAATTTGATGAATATATGATCCAAGCAATTTATGAGAATTATTTTGGAATTTTTGGAATAACAGAAATATAGGTTGCTTCACAACCTAGGGCAAAAATTGACACATGGACATGACACATAGGCAAAACTGATGAGATGGCGCCTAGTCATCACAAACCACCACAATCTACAAGGCTATGACCATCTATATTGGTCGTTAACAACTAGAAATAAGGCAGCGGACCAGCCCTGTTTGCTTTGTGACCATTTCGTGTAAGGAAATTATGACCTTTCTGACCAAAATGGTCGCAATGGTTTAGGGTTTGGAGCCCCCCGAACAGCTTTTGACCAATTGGTCTGAAATGGTCATAGATCTATGACCAATTCTTCCAGGGTCACTGAGAGAAGGTCACTAGTTGACATATTTCTTGTAGTGCGTACCACCTACATCCCCTACATCTGCTAGTCTACCACTGTAAGAGTTCGCACGACTTACTCAGCTATGCTAGAGCCCATAATAGCATGTGGCTGCACACATTAGTTTCTAGCATGAATAATCTTATGATCCCTTTGAGCCTAGGTGGCGGTCCATAAAAAACAGGCAATCCTGGTCTACCCAGGTGCCTAGACAGGCAGTCCTGGCATAACATGGTACCTCAATCCACCCAGATATGTATTAAAGTTGCCACCTTAAATAAACCATTAATTAACAATCTCACATCTTTCATGGAAATTCACTCACCCAATCCACGTCTACTAGCATGGCATGGCATAATAAGCAACGTAGAAGTAACTCCCAGGGGTTTGATAATAAAACAGGTAATAGGTACTACCTCATCTACTTCCCAGAACCCAGATATTAATAAGATCCTAATCATGCAATTGTTTGAGGATTGATCTAATGCATAAAAACTGGGTAGTAATAGGGTATGATCAAAGTGTTATTTGCCTTGCTGATGATCCATGAAACCTAGGGATTCGAAGTAGCAAGCGACGCAATCCGGGTACTCTATCACAGGCAATCAAACAAACAAGAATACAATAAGTACTCATCTAATAAAAGATCTCAAACAAACAATAGGTAAAACTCAAATAAAAGATCTAACAAGAAAGTTCAACTTAAGAACTCCGTTTTGCAAAAAGAATCAAATCAAACGAAGAAGCAAAACTCAGACTACGAAAGAAACAAGATTCGTTTACTAATCTGGACCTAACTCAAATTTTACATAAGCAAAAACTGGTTTAAGTAGATTAAACAGAAAGAGGGTTTCGAGACGAAACTCTAGGCGTTTGAATCACCTGATTCCGATAAACGAGCGAAAAGTTAAACCAAAACGAAAATCGGATCAGAAATCGCGATCAGAAAAATCACAGAATAAATCCGAGAAAAAGAAAAACAACAAACAGATTAACGAATGAACGTTCGTTATCTGGATCTAAATGATGAACGCGTTCGTTAAAACGAATGAACGAGCGAACGCTCGCTAAATAAATAAACCGAAAGAAAAACCGATCTAAATAAATAAATATAAAAAAACTAGTGTTTTACTTAAAAAAAACTGAAGTGGTTTTTCTAAAAAAAACGGCGTCGGCGGCGGCTCGGGCAGTACCTCTGGCGAGGTCCTCCG
>NC_041385.1:32980433-32988576 GCF_002162155.2 Triticum dicoccoides | reverse complement strand
CGGGGCTTGCAGCGGCGGCTGCGGCTTGGGGACCCAAGGGGGCCTCGGGCTGGGTATTTAAAGGGGGAGGGGGTGCGGCGGCTTGGGGGAGGGGCAAGGCGGCGCGGGGACAGAGTCCCGGTCGGACTCGGCGACGGCGGCGGCGGTCGCGGTCTCCTGGAGGGAGACGGCGGCGCGGGGAGGCGGGCCGGCTCGACTGGGCTTCGGCCGAGATGGCGCGCGCAAGTTTTTTTTTAAATAATAATTTCGACGATAGAAAATAAATTCTAGAAAAATAATTAAAAATCTAAAAATACCAAATTAAATTTTCATCGCCCAAATAAAAGATTTACAACAAGATGAACATTTTTTTTGGCCCTTAATGCATTTTTGAAAATCGTGCGATTTTTCCTAAATTCAAATAAAATAGCAAAAACACCCAAAATAAAACTTATTTGATTTTTTTATTAAATCCTCATTATTTCTTTATTTTGGGAAAGTCATTTTATTCCCTCTCTTTTATTTTTGTGATTGAAATAATTGAAGATAAAATAAATAAAATCAATAGATCCTATTTTTAAAATTTGAGAAACTCAAATCTTAAAATAACGAAATCCCCAACTCTCTCCATGGGTCCTTGAGTTGCGTAGAATTTCTAGGATCGAGGCAAATTGCAATAAATATGATATGCAAGATGATCTATTTGTATAACATTCCAAATTGAAAAATTGGGATGTTACAAACCTACCCCCCTTAAGATGAATCTCGCCCTCGAGATTCGGGTTGGCTAGAAAATAGGTGTGGGTGGTCCTTCAACAAATCTTCCTCTCGCTCCCAGGTGGTTTCATCCTCGTTGTGGTGGCTCCACTGAACTTTATAGAACTTGATAACTTTGCTGCGGGTGACTCGGCTGGCATATTCAAGAATTTTAACTGGTTTCTCCTCATAGTTCAAATCACTGTCCAACTGAATCGCCTCCAGTGGCACTGTATCTCTCAGCGGTATATCAGCCATCTCAGCGTGGCACTTCTTCAATTGGGAAACATGGAACACATCATGAACTCCTCACAATCCCTCAGGCAATTCTAACTTGTAGGCAACTTCTCCCATACGTTCCAAAACTTTGTATGGTCCAACAAAACGTGGAGCTAACTTTCCCTTAACACCAAAATGCTTAACTCCTCGTAATGGAGATACTCGTAGATAGATTCTATCTCTGACTTCATAAACTCTCTCCTTGCGTTTTGCATCTGCGTAGCTTTTCTGCCTGGACTGAGCTACCTTGAGCCTGTCACGAATCAACTTCACTTTCAGTTCAGACTCCTTAATTAAATATGGTCCAAACAACTGACGCTCTCCAACTTCGTCCCAAGACAACGGGGTTCTGCACCTCCTTCCGTATAAGGCTTCGAAAGGGGCCATCTTCAAACTGGATTGATAACTGTTATTGTAAGAATACTCTGCATATGGCAAATTGTCGTCTCAACTTGATCCATAGTCTAGGGCGCAAGCAATTAGCATATCTTCCAGAATCTGATTAACTCTCTCCGTCTGTCCATCTGTCTGCGGATGAAAAGTTGTGCTGAACTCTAATCTGGTACCCAAGATTTCGTGCAACTGATTCCAGAACTTTGAGGTAAACTGGGTTCCTCTATCTGATACAATGCTCCTTGGAACTCCATGCAGACATACGATCCTGGTCATATATATCTTGGCCAACTTAGCACTGGTGTATGTGGTCTTCACTGGAATGAAATGTGCTACCTTTGTCAAACGATCGACTACAACCCAAATCGAGTCATAGCCTGAACGAGTCCTGGGTAATCCTGTGATAAAATCCATGCCTAACTTATCCCACTTCCATTTGGGTATCGGAAATGGTTGCAACAATCCTGCTGGCTTCTGATGCTCTGCCTTTACTCTCTGACATACATCACAAATTGCTACGTACTCCGCAATATCCTTCTTCATTCTGGTCCACCAGAAAGTCTCCTTCAAATCCAAATACATCTTGGTACTTCCTGGGTGAATCGAATACGGTAAATCATGAGCCTCTTGCAAAATCAACTTCCTGATCTCTGTGTTATTTGGCACATAAACACGGTCTTCAAACCACAAGGTATCGTGCTCGTCCTCACGAAATCCCTTAGCTTTTCCTTTGCTCAACTTCTCCTTTAACTCAGCAATTTCCTTATCTGTCTTCTGTGCTTCTCTGATCTTATCCATCAGGGTTGACTGAATCTCCAATGCTTCTACATAGCCTCTTGGAACTATCTCCAAACATAATCCGTAGAAGTCCTTGGCTAACTCCTTTGGAAGTCCTGCGGTCATGAGTGTATTGATATGGCTCTTACGGCTCAACGCGTCGGCTACTACATTAGCCTTCCCGGGGTGATACTGCAATCTCATATCATAATCTTTGATGAGCTCCAACCATCTCATTTCCCTGAGTTCAACTCCTTCTGCGTGAAAATGTACTTCAAACTCTTGTGATCGGTGTACACTTCACAATGATTTCCGATTAGAAAATTTCTCCATGTTTTCAAAGCATGAACTACGGCTGCTAACTCCAAATCATGTGTGGCATAATTCAACTCATGAGATTTCAGTTGTCGTGAAGCATACGAAACAACTCTCCCCTCCTGCATGAGCACTGCTCCCAGTCCTCGACGTAATCCTTGGTCTGTTATGGCAGAATCAACACTGGCGAGGTAACCAAACGTTCCTTCAACTCCTGGAAATTGGCCTCACACTCATCAGTCCATTTGAACTTGTTATCCTTCTTCAGCAATTCCGTCATAGGTTTTGCAATTTTTGAGTTCTCAATAAATCTCTGATAATATCCTGCCAGTCCAAGAAAACTCCTGATCTCTCCAACTGTCGTTGGGGCTACCCAATTTGTCACGGTGACAACTTTGGTGGGGTCTACTGCTATTCCTTCTCCGGATATAACATGTCCGAGGAATCCAACTTCCTTCAACCAAAACTCACATTTGCTAAACTTGGTATATAACTGGTGTTCTCTGAGCTTCTCCAATACCAAACGCAAATGCTCTTTGTACTCTTCTTCATTCTTTGAATAGAACAAAATATCATCAATGAACACCACGACGAACTTATCCAGGAACTCCATAAATACTGTGTTCATCATGTTCATGAAATAGGCAGGTGTGTTAGTCAAACCAAATGACATAACGGTGTACTCGTACAGCCCATACCTGGTGGTAAAAGCCGTCTTAGGTATATCCTGCTCTTGAATCTTCTACTGATGGTATCCTGATCGCAAATCAATCTTGGAAAATACCTTGGCTCCTTGCAAGCGGTCAAACAGATCATTGATCATCGGTAGTGGGTACTTATTCTTGATGGTTACTGCATTCAATCCTCGATAATCAACAACCATCCTCAAAGATACATCCTTCTTCTCCACTAGAAGTACTGGTGATCCCCAAGGCGAAGAACTTGGGAGAATAAAACCTTTATCCAGTAACTCCTTAATCTGACTCTTAATCTCCTCCAAATCCTTTGCTGGCATCCTGTATGGTCTCTTGTATATCGGCCCTGTGCCTGGCAAAATTTCAATCAAAAACTCAATGTCTCTATCTAGTGGCATGCCTGGCAACTCTTCCGGAAATACATCAGGAAAATCCTTCACCACTAGTACTTCCTCCTGCACAACTCCTGTTAACGAGTTTACTTGTGTCCTCCTCGCCTCATGCCGGGATACATACTTGATCCTTCTTTCTTCTCGCGTTGTAAGCAAAATTGTCTTACTAGCACATTCAATGTTCCCTCCATACTTCGATAACCAATCCATGCCTAATATCACATCCAATTCTTGCGATTCCAATACTATTAGGTCCGAGGGAAACAAGTAGCTGCCAATCCTTAATGGTAACTGATCACACCATAGGCTAGCCATATACTCTGTTACAGGAGAGGTTACTAACATGGGTGACCTAAGGGCTTTGGTTGGCAGTTTGTACTTATCCACAAATCCCCTTGATATATATGAATGCGATGCACCACTATCAAAAATAATGAGTGTAGTAAATGACTTAACCAAAAACTTACCTATTACTGCATCTGGCTGAGCTTCAACCTCCTCCACGTTAACGTGGTTCACCTGTCCCCTGTTGAAAGGGTTCAGCTTCTTCCCCGAGCTTCCATTGCCATTTCTGTTCTGGCCTTCGGGACATTCATTGGCGTAATGTCTGGTCTTCTAACACTTAAAGCAAGTGACTTGGCTCAAATCTTTCTTGGATGGGGTTGATGGGTAGGTACAGTTCTGGCCGTTGCTTCCTCCATTCCCATTACCATTTTTGGGACCATTGTGATTGTGCGAACTACTTCCTCCATGGGTATGCGGAAATTGTCCTCCCAACTTCGGGGTAAATCGTGGCTTCTGATGAGCTCCAGAATTGTGCTTCCCTTGTCCATACTTCCTCTTGCGGTTCTCAATCTGCTGCTGCTTCCCTTCAATCATGAGAGCTCTATCTACCAATTCCTGGTAGTTGTTGAAACTTGCTACCATCAACTGCATACTCAGCTCGTCATTTAGTCCTTCCAGAAACTTCTCTTGCTTAACTGCATCCGTAGCAACATTATCTGGGGCATAACATGCTAGCTTACTGAAGTCATCCACATATTGGCCAACTGTACGTCCTGCCTGGCGTAAGTTGCGAAACTCACGCTTCTTCATGGCCATAGCTCCTGCTGAAACATGGGCAGTACGGAAAGCATGCTGAAACTGATCCCATGTGACAATGTCTACTGGATAAGTGGCTGTGAAATTCTCCCACCATGATGCTGCGGGTCCATGAAGCTGGTGTGCGGCAAATCGCACCTTCTCCGCATCTGTGCATCCTGCAGTGGTCAATTCCCTGGCTGTCTTGCGAAGCCAATCATCTGCAACAATCAGCTCGGTGCTACTGGAAAACACTTGCGGATTTAGCCTAAGGAAACGGGTTAAGTGATCAACAGGTGGTGGCGGTGGTGGATTGTTGTTGTTGTTGTTCCCCTGATTCTGATTCTGGACTAGTATCTGCATCAATGCATTCTGTTGCTGGATCAACTGGGTGAGCTCCGGTGGAAATCCATTGTCACGTCTCGGAGGCATCTGAGGGTTTAGAAAGGATGAGAATATAGAATAGAATGAGGTCTAGAGGGAAAACACTACCCATATGCACATGAGACAAATTTCAATCAAAATAATTCATTCAACAAGCAAGGGCATACAACGGTCTATCTATCGTTACAAAAGTGCTTGGACTAGATACATGGGGGAAATACTACTACTGTTATGGTGGTCGACTAGAAAAATTGCTCCGTTGAAGACTCCATGATATCTGCTCCAGCTTCATCAACATAATCATCACCACTATCATCTGGGTCCGAGTCGGTGTCGTCAATGATGATGTAGTTCTCTGGACATGTGAAATCTTCATCTGCTCCTTCTGTCACGGGGAATCCCATAAATACTTTTAGCTTCTTCTTCAGATCATCGTTCTTCTCCACTAGTGTTGCTATTTCCTCCTCATATCCATCACGTGTAGACTTGAGTTCTTCCTCCAGTTCTGTGATTTTGATCATGGCCTTCTTTAGATCCATCATGCCTGCGCACATCTGGTTCTCCTGGCGTTGAATGTGCTGGTTTAACTCCTGGATGAAAGCTGCAATTAAGCGGTCCTTCCGGGTGCTGATCATCTCCCATTGCTCATTTCGTCGCCCACAAATCTGGTAGATAGTATCCTTAAGCTCCTTGTGGTAAACTTCTCCAATACGTCCCATGGTAATGTGGGCTGCCATGCTCTTTCCTAGACTCCAGGTTGGTGCATCAAAGGAAAACTCTATGGGCTCAGTGACGGGCATGAACGTCCTTCCTGGGATTTGAACTTGAATCATCCAGCGCTCCTCTTCAGGTAAAGTGGCGTTGTAGGTCCCGATGAAGCTTGGTACTCTGATCTTCAGGTACTTGGTGACTTCCTTCAGGTGTCGTCCAAAGGGTGTATCTTCATCCGGTTGCATGA
Organism: Triticum dicoccoides; assembly: GCF_002162155.2. Lineage (NCBI taxonomy): Eukaryota > Viridiplantae > Streptophyta > Magnoliopsida > Poales > Poaceae > Triticum > Triticum dicoccoides. The sequence continues at coordinate 32,982,568 of NC_041385.1, read as the reverse complement.
ACTTGTTCCTTTCATCCGCCATCCTAAGAGAGTAGAAAAGATGAGGAGTTAGAAACGAGAAGAGAGTAGTGATCTAGGGCTTTGGCTTAGTGGTCGTGTCCTACAGTCAGCGTGTGCTCTGATACCATCTTGTAGCGACCAGACCTCAAACGGTCTGATCTTTGTGCATCAGTGTCATCCCTGGATCAGTAATGCTGACACGCACAGTACTTGAAGGATTTATAACAGAGTAGCAATCACACACTTATTACATCGAATGTCTCCAAAGAGAGCTTATTACAATAAATATGGCTTAAGGCCATCTAACAACGATAACAGCGAAAGGCTTGGAAGATAAGCGAGTCCATCAACTCTAACGGCATCAATGAGTATAGGACCACGATCCTAAGGCAATCTTACTCGTCGTCTGAAAAGTCTGCAACATTAACGTTGCAGCCCGAAAACGGGTCAGCACATGGAATATGCTGGCAAAGTAACACATAGAGAGTAATGAAGAATAAAACTATTCTACATGCATATATGGCTGGTGGAAAGCTCTATGGTTACAGTTTTTGCATAAAGCCAGTTTTTCCCTACTGCAAAGGAATAAAATTTATTTAACTATCATGGTAGTTGTTAAACATTGAGAATGGTTGACAGCATTCTCAACCCAATTAAATATCATCATTAAAACCCATCAATATTAATTAAAGTAACACGATGAGATTCACATGATAATCCAAGTACTAGATACTCAAAACGTCCATAACCGGGGACACGACTAATCATGATTAGTTTGTACACTCTGCAGAGGTTGCGCACTTTTCCCCACAAGACTCAATCTCCTTCGTTTGTTTTCTCGCACTGCATGGTGTTTGAGAAACGGATGACCGAGACAAAGTCTTTCAGAAGCGCTAGCACCTAACGATTGGGTAGACCGTACCGCCTACATCCCCTACATCTGCTAGTCTACCACTTTAAGAGTTCGCATGACTTACTCAGCTATGCTAGAGCCCATAATAGCATGTGGCTGCACACGGAAGTTTCTAGCATGAATAATCTTATAATCCCTTTGAGCCTGGGTGGCCGTCCATAAAAAAACAGGCAATCCTGGTCTACCCAGGTGCCTAGACAGGCAGTCCTGGAATAACCAGGTACCTCAATCCACACAGATGTGTATTAAAGTTGCCATCTTAAATAAACCATTAATTAACAATCTCACATCTGTCATGGAAATTCACTCACCCAATCCACGTCTACTAGCATAGCATGGCATAATAAGCAACGTAGAAGTAACTCCCAGGGGTTTGATAATAAAACAGGTAATAGGTACTACCTCATCTACTTCCCAGAACCCACATATTAATAAGATCCTAATCATGCAATTGTTTGAGGATTGATCTAATGCATAAAAATTGGGTAGTAAAAGGGTATGATCAAAGTGTTACTTGCCTTGCTGATGATCCGTGAAACCTAGGGATTCGAAGTAGCAAGCGGCACAATCCGGGTACTCCATTGCAGGCAATCAAACAAACAAGCATACAATAAGTACTCATCTAATGCACAGGTAAAACTCAAATAAAAGATCTAACCAGAAAGTTCAACTTAAGAACTCTGGTTTGCAAAAAGAATCAAATCAAACGAAGAAGCAAAACTCAAACCGCAAAAGAAACAAGATTCGTTTACTAATCTAGACCTAAGTCAAATTTTACAGAAGCAAAAACTGGTTTAAGTAGATTAAACAGAAAGAGGGTTTCGAGACAAAACTCTAGGCGTTTGAATCACCTGATTCCGATAAACGAGCGAAAAGTTAAACTAAAACGAAAATCGGATCTGAAATCGCGATCAGAAAAATCACGGAATAAATCCGAGAAAAAGAAAAACGACAAACAGATTAACGAATGAACGTTCGTTATATGGATATAAACGATGAACGCGTTCGTTAAAACGAACGAACGAGCGAACGCTCTCTAAATAAATAAACCGAAACAAAAACTGATCTAAATAAAAAAATAAAAGAACTAGGGTTTTACTTAAAAAAACCAAAGTGGTTTTTCTAAAAAAACGGCGGCGGCGGCGGCTCGGGCAGTACCTCCGGCGTGGCGGGGCGGCTCCGGCGGGGCTGGTGAGGGGCGGCGGGGCTCCGGCGGCGGGGT
>NC_041385.1:32934250-32979868 GCF_002162155.2 Triticum dicoccoides | reverse complement strand
GGTCCCAAGGGGGCCCCGGGCTGGGTATTGAAAGGGAGAGGGGGTGCGGCGGCTTGGGGGAGGGGCAGGTCGGACTCGGCGACGGCGGCGGCGGTCGCGGTCTCCTGGAGGGAGACGGCGGCACGGGGAGGCGGGCCGGCTCGGCTGGGCTTCGGCCCAGTCGGCGCGCACAAGTTTTTTTTAAATAATAATTTCGCCGACAGAAAATAAATTCTAGAAAAATAACTTAAAATCTAAAAATAACAAAATAAACTTTCATCGCCCAAATAAAATATTTACAACAAGATGAACATTTTTTTGGCCCTTAATGCATTTTTGAAAATCGTGCAATTTTTCCTAAATTCAAATAAAATTGCGAAAACACCCAAAATAAAACTTATTTGATTTTTTTATTATTAAATCCTCATTATTTCTTTATTTTGGGAAAGTCATTTTATTCCCTCTCTTTTATTTTTGTGATTGAAATAATTGACGATAGAATAAATAAAATCAATAGATCCTATTTTTAAAATTTGAGAAACTCAAATCTGAAAATAACGAAATCCCCAACTCTCTCCGTGCGTCCTTGAGTTGCGTAGAATTTCTAGGATCGAGGAAAATTGCAATAAATATGATATGCAAGATGATCTATTTGTATAACATTCCAAATTGAAAATTTGGGATGTTACAATCTATCGTAGTCCTTTAGATAAGGAAGAGTGTCGAACCCAACGAGGAGCAGAAGGAAATGATAAGCGGTTTTCAGTAAGGTTTTCTCTGCAAGCACTGAAATAGTAGGTAATAGATAGTTTTGTGATAAGATAAATAGTAACGAGTAACAAGTAAACAAAGTAAATAAGGTGCAGCAAGGTGGCCCAATCCTTTATGTAGCAAAGGATAAGCCTGGACAAATTCTAATGATAAGGAAGAAGCTCCCGAAGACACATTGGGAATTATCGTCAAGCTAGTTTCCTCACGTTGATAAGATTCTTGTTCGGTACTTTGATAATTTGATATGTGGGTGGACCGACACTTAGGTACTGCCCTAACTTGGACAAGCATCCCACTTATGATTAACCCCTGTTGCAAGCATCCGCAACTACAAACAGGAGTATTAAGGTAAACCTAACCACAACATTAAACATATGGGCCCATATGAACCCCTAACAAAGCAACGCATAAACTAGGGTTTAAGCTTCTGTCACTCTAGCAACCCATCATCTACTTACTACTTTCCTATGCCTTCCTCTAGGCCCAAATAATGGTGAAGTGTCATGTAGTCGACGTTTACATAACACCACTAGAGGAGAGACAACATACATCTCATCAAAATATCAAACGAATTCCAAATTCACATGACTACTAATAGCAAGACTTCACACATGTCCTCAGGAACTAAAGTAACTACTCACAAAGCATATTCATGTTCATAATCAGAGGTGTAATAATATGCATTAAGGATCTGAACATATGATCTTCCACCAAGTAAACCAATAAGTATCAACTACAAGGAGTAATCAACACTACTAGCAACCCACAGGTACCAATTTGTGGTTTTGGATACAAGATTGGATACAAGAGATGAACTAGGGTTTGAGAGGAGATGGTGCTGGTAAAGATGTTGATGGAGATTGACCCCCTCCCGGTGAGAGGATCGTTGGTGATGACGTTGGTGATGATTTCCCCCTCCCGGAGGGAAGTGTCCCCGGCAGAACAGCTTCGCCAGAGCCCTAGATTGATTCCGCCAAGGTTCCGCCTCATGGCGGCGGAGTTTCGTCCCGTAAGCTTGTCCACGAATTTTTCCAGGACAAAACCCTTCATATAGCAGAAGATGGTCGCCGAAGGCCCACCAGGGGGCCCAGGAGATAGGGAGGCGCGCCCTAGGGGGGGAGGGGCGCGCCCCCCTGTCTCCTGGACAGGGTGTGGGCCCCCTGGCCGATTTCTTTTGCTCATAATTCCTTCATAAATCCAAAAAGTGGTTTCGTGGAGTTTCAGGACTTTTGGAGTTGTGCAGAATAGGTTTCCAACGTTTGCTCCTTTTCCAGCCAGAATTCCAGCTGCCAGCATTCCCCCTCTTCATGGTAAACCTTGTAAAATAAGAGAGAATAGCCATAAATATTGAGATATAATGTGTAATAACAGCCCATAATGCAATAAATATTTATATAAAAGCATGATGCAAATGGACGTATCAGTGCACCTGTTACAGTTGAAGAAAATACTATCACTTATAGTGATCCTATTGTTCCTACTACTTATGTTGAGAAACCACCTTTTCCTATTAGGATAAAGGATCATGCTAAAACTTCGACTTTTGTTCGTAAGAGTAATACTAGGACTTATACACCTCCTGAGCAAATTAATGTTGAACCTAGTATTGATATAGTTAAAGATCTCTTGGGTGATGATTTAGATGGGCATGTTATTTATTTATGTGGTGAGACTGCTAATATTGCTAGGCCAGATACTAAGACACGTAGACCCGTCATAGGTATGCATGTTATTTCTGTTAAAATAGGAGAACATTGTTATCATGGCTTATGTGATATGGGTGCTAGTGCTAGCGCTATACCTTACGATTTATATATAGAAATTATGCACGACATTGCACCCATTGAATTAGAAGTCATTGATGTTACTATTAAGCTTGCTAATAGGGATACCATTAAACCTGTTGGGATTGTTAGAGATGTGGAAGTTTTGTGTGGGAAGGTTAAATACCCTTCTGATTTTCTTGTTCTTGGTTCTCCACAAGATGCCTTTTGTCCCATTATATTTGGTAGACCCTTCTTGAATACTGTTAAAGCTATGATTGATTGCAAAAAAGATGTTGTTACGATTGGCTTAGATGATATGACTCATGAGTTTAATTTTGCTACATTTCGTAGACAACCCCGTGATAAAGAATTATCTAGTAAAGATGAAATGATTTGTCTTGCTTCTATTGCCGTGCCTCCAGCTGATCCGTTAGAACAATATTTGCTAGACCATGAAGATGATATGTTTATGAAAAGAAGAAGGGAAATAGATGAATTATTCCTTAAACAGGAACCTATTTTGAAACATAACCTTCCCGTTGAAATTCTTGGGGATCCCCCACCACCCAAGGGTGATACCGTGTTTGAACTCAAACCTCGACCTGATAATCTTAAGTATGCTTATTTCGATGAAAAGAAAATATATCCTATTATTATTAGTGCTAACCTTTCAGAGCAAGAAGAAGAAAGATTATTGAAAACTTTGAAGAAGCATCGAGCTGCTATTGGATATACTCTGGATGATCTTAAGGTTGTTAGTCCCACGTTGTGCCAACACAAAATTAAATTGGAGGACGATGCCAAACCAGTTAGAGACCCTCAACGACGACTAAATCCTAAAATGAAAAAAGTGGTAAGAAAGGAGATACTAAATCTCCTTGAGGCAGGTATAATTTAACCCGTTGCTAATAGTGATTGGGTAAGCCTTGTCCATTGTGTCCCTAAAAAGGGAGGTAATACTGTTGTTCCTAATGATAAAGATGAATTGAACCCGCAAAGAATTATTACAAGTTAGAGGATGGTAATTGATTTTCGTAAACTAAATAAAGCTACTAAGAAAGATCATTACCCTTTACCTTTAATTGATCAAATGCTAGAAAGACTGTCCAAACACACACATTTCCGCTTTCTAGATGGTTATTCTGGTTTCTCTCAAATACTTGTCTCAGCGGCAGATCAAGCAAAAACTACTTTTACTTGCCCTTTCGGTACTTTCGCTTATAGACGTATGCCTATTGGTTTATGTAATGCACCTGCTACCTTTCAAAGATGCATGATGGCTATATTCTCTGATTTTTGCGAAAAGAGTTGCGAGGTATTCATGGATGACTTCTCTGTTTATGGATCCTCCTTTGATAATTGTTTGAGCAACCTTGATCGAGTTTTGCAGAGATGCGAAGACACTAGTCTCGTCCTAAATTCGGAAAATTTTCACTTTATGGTTAATGAAGGCATTGTCTTGGGGATAAGATTTTTGAGAGAGGTATTGAAGTTGATAAAGCTAAAGTTGATGCTATTGAAAAAATGCCATGTCGCAAGGACATAAAAGATATAAGAAGTTTCCTTGGTCATGCCGGTTTTTATAGGAGGTTCATTAAGGACTTTTCTAAGATCTCTAGGCCTCTAACTAATTTATTGCAAAAAGATATTCCTTTTGTCTTTGATGATGATTGTGTAGAAGCATTTGAAATACTTAAGAAAGCTTTGATCACTGCACCTGTTGTTCAGCCACCTGATTGGAATCTACCTTTGAAATTATGTGTGACGCTAGTGATTATGCTGTAGGGGCTGTTCTAGGGCAAAGAGTCGATAAAAAATTGAATGTTATCCAGTATGCTAGGAAGACTCATGATACAGACCAAAGAAATTATGCTACCATTGAAAAAGAATTCTTAGCACTTGTGTTTGCATGTGATAAGTTTAGACCTTATATTGTTGATTCCAAAGTTACTATTCACACTGATCATGCTGTTATTAAATATCTTATGGAAAAGAAAGATGCTAAGCCTAGACCCATTAGATGGGTTCTCCTGCTCCAAGAGTTTGATTTGCACATTATTGATAGAAAGGGAGCTGAGAACCCCGTTGCAGATAACTTGTCTAGGTTAGAGAATGTTCTTGATGACCCACTGCCTATTGATGATAGCTTTCCTGATGAACAATTAGCGGTCATTAATGCTTCTCTCACTGCTCCATGGTATGCTGATTATCCTAATTGTATTGTTGCTAAATTTATACCACCTAGTTTCACATACCAGCAAAAGAAAAGGTTCTTTTATGATTTAAGACATTACTTTTGGGATGACCCACACCTTTATAAAGAAGGAGTAGATGGTGTAATTAGACGTTGTGTACCTGAGAATGAACAGGGACAGATCCTACGCAAGTGTCATATGGAGGACACCACGCTAGAGATAGAACTGCAGATAAGGTACTACAATTTGGTTTTTATTGGCCTACTCTCTTCAAAGATGCTCGTAAGTTTGTATTATCTTGTGATGAATGTCAAAGAATTGGTAATATTAGTAGACGTCAAGAAATGCTGGATGAACAGGAACCCGGGGGGTGGGGGTGGATGAACAGTGAGTGGTGGCATTGCCTCTGGATGAACAGGAACCCGTGGTGTGGAGGGCTGGATGAACAGTAGACGGTGGAGGGGTGGCCGTGGAGGGGTGGTTGAATAGGACACCGTGGTGTGGAGGGCTGGATGAACAGTAGACGGTGGAGGGGTGCCCGTGGAGGGGTGGTTGAACAGTAGCCAGTGGTGTAGCATGCGGTGGAGGCTGGATGAACAGGAGCCCGTGGAGGCTGGAGGAGGTCGACGGTAGCCTGTGGAGGCTGGAGGAGGTCGACGGTGGAGATGAACAGTATCCCGTGGAGTCCCGTTTTGCGGTATGCCACACCCCTCCCCCCTCCCCCATTTTGACCGTAGCGCTCCAACACAAGTCCGTTTCGTCCGTTTTGCGGTAGGCCACACCCCTCCCGATGAACAAGACCCCCGTTTCGACCGTAGTAGGTCCGTTTCGTCCGTTTTGCGGTACGCCACACCCCTCCCGATCAACAGGACCCCCGTTTCGACTGTAGGAGGTCCGTTTCCTCCGTTTTGCGGCACGCCAGGCCCCTACCGATCAACAGGACCCCGTTTCGAACGTGGCCGGTCGAATACAAGGACGTTTCCTCCGTTGTGCGGTACGCCAGGCCTCGTTTCCATCGCCTGTTCCGTCCAAGCCCTCCCGATAAACACGACCACACATTCCATTCCGACCCAGCCGGTTGGCTCCCCATGAACATGACGACGATGCTGTTTCTCCGTTCCGACCCAGCCATGTACGTATGCGCGAGTAGGCGGTTGAGACCCTGCCCGTATGTACGTACGTGGCCGTAGTTTCTTTCTTTCACCCTCGCCGCTGTACGTACGTGTACATGCTACGTGTGCGCCTCTACTACGACACGTACGGGCCTCTACTACGACACGTGCGCGCCTCTACATCGACCAGTATATATGTACGTACAAGTTCGCAACCAGAATGACAACGCTACGTACGCTTCGACCAGGTGGGTCCCGACTGACAGGCAGTTCCTTGCGTGCGAAAATGTAGCTGGTGGGTCCCAGCAGTAAGAGGGGTGAATCGTTTTTTTGCCCGGACGCACTTCCTTTGCGTGCGAAGATGTAGCTGGTGGGTCCCAGCAGTTAGGGGGGCGAATCATTTTTTTTGCCCGGACGCACTTCCTTGCATGCGAAGATGTAGCTGCTGGGTCCCAGCAGTCAGGGGGGCGAATCGTTTTTTTTGCCCGGACGCACTTCTTTGTGTGCGAAGGTGTAGCTGGTGGGTCCCAACTGTCAGGGGGGGAAACTTTTTTTCGCTAAATATGGTGGCCCGTACGGTGGGTCCCCGCTGTTAGGTAGAGGAATAATTATTTTGCATGTAATAAGGAGGCACTTCCTTGCTGTGGCCGTGGACCCATCTATCAGCCTCTCCACGTACAGTCCACGTCCGATGGAAGCCGTTCCTTGACCACGTTGACCACACCGTGCCGAGAGCACCAGGGCGGTGGACGACGGCGACGCCTGGGAAGGGGACGACGCGGAGCCCGAGAAGACGCGAGAGTGGATGCCCACGCGTAGAGGAGTACGAGGGTTCATTGGTTCGCTGCGGTGTGAGGCTGTCGTCGCCACAGAATAACATGGGGTGTGGGTGAGTAGAGGGATGGCATGGCCAGCAGTGGGAGTAGTAGGAGGCGGTGATGCCGCCGCCGCATCGCAGCCGGCCATGGGAGGCAGGAGCACGAGGCACGACCGCCGCTGGTTTGGGCGGCTGGAGCAAGAAGACCAGAGGTTGAAGAAGCACTACGGCCGTTGGATGGACATCGTTTGAGCACTGGAGCTAGAATCATGCATATTGACTAAGTTGACAAAGCCCTCCCTCCCCATCAACTTAGTAGGCCCACAAGTCAGCCTGCCACTATACTGGGTCCAAGCTAACAGGGGGGTATTCATTTTTTTGTGCTAATAAGGAGGCACTTCCTTGCGTACGAAGATATAACTGGTGGGTCCGAGCTGTCAGAGCCGGCCGCGGGGAGGAGGGAGCAGGCAGTCCCGCCGATGCTTGTTTGAGTGGCTGGAGCAGGAAGAGCAGAGATTGAAGAAGCACGACGGCCGTTCGATGGCCATCCAACAGTCACTGCTTGTGCGTCAACCTTTTTTTAGGAAAGCCTCAAATCTGTGGAAAACAGCATACAACCCATCTGCCATTATTTTTAATAATTTACAGCCCATTTGCTAATTCTTAAGGTTTTTTTGGAGCCCATATTCTTTTTGTTAGCATTATAGCCCATATTGTGGCCACGGTTAAAAACTTATACGAAATTTTGCATATTGCGGTGCGGTCCGAACTGTTTTTAATCCCGAAATTTCGACTCACATTCAAACTGATTTTAAAAATAAATGCATATCAATATAAAATCCAACAAATTCTCCACGCATAAAAATTAATGTAATTTAAAATCTCGAAATGAAAAAGAAGATATTTGAAACTAATTGCTGTTTTGATGTGTTTTAAAAATGTACAGCCCATTTCTCATTAATGATGGGCCATTTTCTCGGCCAGCCGAATGAAAGCTCTCCTCATCTTGAAAGATTTGCAGCCCAACATGCCTGACAAAGCGACTTACTTGGAAAATCACAAAAAAACTAGGCTGTGGCCGTGGACCCAGCTGTCAGCCTCTACACATACACTACTCTCCCAATGGAATGTCGTTGACCACATTGACCACGCCGCGCCGAGAGCACCAAGGCAGTGGACGACGGCGAGGCCTAGGAAGGGGACGACACGGAGCCGGGGAAGACGCAGCAGTGGATGCCCATGCGGAGAGGAGTACCAGGGTTCACTAGTTTGGCTGCGGTGTGACGCTGCCATCGCCGCAGGGCCTGGCTAGCGGTGGGAGTAGTAGGGGGCGATGAGGCCTCAACGTTAGCACAGACGGCCACTGGAGGCAGGAGCAGGCGGTCTCCCCGGCGCTGGTTAGGGCGGCTGGTGCAAGAAGAGCAGCGATTGAAGAAGCAGCAGGACCGTTCGATTCAAATCCAATGGTTACTGCTGCTAGAATCGTTTGTTGACTAAGTTGACAAGCCCTGCGTACGCGTCAATGTAGTAGGCCCACAGGTCAGCCTCCCAACCGGTGCGCCCCAGATGTCAGTGGGAGGAATCATTTATTTTCGTGTAATAAGGAGGCAGTTGATTGCATGCGGCCAGGCCAGCGAAAGGAGTAGGGTGGGCCGGGGAAGCCTGCGCGGCATCACAGCGGGCCACAAGAGGAGGGAGCAGGCAGTCCCGCCGGTGCTAGTTTAGGCGGCTGGAGCAGGAAGATCAGAGATTGAAGAAGCACGGTGGATAGAATCGTGTGTTCACTAACAAAGCCTTGCGTAAACAAGTCAGCCTTGAAATCTGTGGCGTGTACAGCCCATTTGCTATTATTTTTATAATTTTTACTCATTTTATAATTCATATGGAATTTATTGCAGCCCGTTTTCCATTTTTAGAATTGCCGGCCATTTTCTGGTCAGTACCAGGGTCAAAAAATTAACTAAATATGTGGGAAATTTTTGCTGGGGAATGAAATATTCTTCATCCAAAAATTAATAGCCATACTAAAAAAATTTAAAAATAAGTTAGGATTATGTCATGTTAAATCCAATGAAATACGTATAAGATATCAGTGAAGAACAAAATTAAAAAAAAAACTAATATCCCATTTGCTCGTCTTGAAAGATTTGCAGCCGAGTAATTCGGAGAAAACAAATAGGCCTAGCTTGGGTATTCTTCAAAAAGAAATACTGGGCTACCTATTTTCCCAAAGAACTCATGCATGAGCATTTAGCTTTATTTATTTGTTTACTTATTTATGTTTAGGGGACTATGAGCATGTACCTGGGCCGGATTCATGTGAGAGCGTCCCTTCCAGTTAATTATGGGCTTCTTTATTGGGCCTTCATCAGTGGGCTGCATGTCATCAACAAGTGGAAAATGTGTTCCGTATGAAAAATAGTATGAGCTACGTACGGTACGGGGCACTAAAGGATCGAACCGTGCAACGACTTCCAAAACATTGTGTTTGTCATTCTAACAACACATTTATATTCATCCAACAGACAAAATATACTAATGATTGTACATTGAAAACAGCAGCAGCAACAACCAGGGCTGGGGGTGCAATAGAAGCAGTAAGTAGGACAGAAGAGTGAAGACGCAGCTCTCTCTTCCAAACCAAACATCAGCCATCATTACAAAAGGGCTACCAAAAAAGAACAAGTGTATGCATCAAACTAAATAAAGATCCTACTACACCAAGTGTACGCATCTAACTAACTGGCTTAGTTAGACGTTACTATTTATTAAGCTAAGGAGATTGGCTGACGGCTTGAACCAGATGGGTGCCTGACGGGGGAAACTCCAGCCAGCAGGTCGAAGTCTGATACTTGCGACCCTCTCTCCTACTTTGGGCTGCGGAGCGTGGCGGCACATATCAGGGTATGGTGCATGCAGAGACGCATGGTACGCTGTGTACACACAGTTTTGCCTGATGAACGAAACCGTGCTGCCATCATGATTCTTGCCGTCGGTTATCTCCTGGTTAATCGGATAATTTAGTCCGACAAACAGAGAGCGTGTGCCAAGGCTACTTACCAGCCTCCAGTCAAAAATTCCTGAAGGCCCAGAGAAGCTGGGATCCTGCTCAAAGACCTTGCAGTGACTGTGATTATATTCCACGAAACAACACGTCCAGTACGTGCGAACGATCATCAATCTTTCGTCATCGTCTGATCGAGCCAGGAACCACTTGCAACTGCCATGCCGCTTTTCTTTGAAAGGTTCTGGGATTAGGAAGGGTAGGGACACCAGGAGGCCTACAACATCATATCAAGTTGGAGTCAAATAAAAAAGGGCCCTTGATTTAGTCAATCTTAAGAACAACATGTTATGAGCATGAATATTTTTTCAGTAAATGTTGACAGTAATATAAGCAAGCCATCATGATATCATAGGAAAGTAACATACTGCTATAACAGCCATTTGTAGTGATGACTGGAGTAGGCCAGCAATACGTCCAGCCATAGAAGGAGTCGACAGCGTAAATGAAGCCCTTGTGTTCAATGGCATCAGAGAACCATGGAGGATGTATGATCCTGCGATGGACGTGCAGATTTATCCAGTTACCACAGTGACCTGTCAGATAGGCGAGACCGCGGTTGAAGAACGCAATTAGCCTGAAATCTTTATAATTACCAGATCTTGTGGGCACTTGGGAGATTACAACCTTGAGCAAATCAAACTTGGTATCATGTTGGCTACTGTAAGATTCCGAGTATTCTGGGCCACGGTGCCAAAGCAGTGCAGTGTTAATCGAAGGAAGGGGGATGAATCGCCGGGTGTAGACCTCCACGAGCATCCAGCTGCCGCAAACGTCGACGAGCACCATCCAAGACGTGTTCATGCCGACCCAGTTCATACTGTTAACGTAGCTGAGGCTAACGGGGATCCTATCGCAGTGAAGGGGGTTGATGCTCGCCACCCTACGATCGTTATGCTGCGTGACACGCCGTTTCTGAAGATCAGGCGGCATCAGCAAGCAAGGAGCTGGCTTAAAAAGCTCCGGCCTGAGGGCTTTGAGTAAACGGTACAGCCACGACGAGCATGCGGCGAGCGGCATGGTACTGAGATTGTCCACACGCGAAACAATGAGCTTGATTACCTTTGTGGGGAGCGAACTCTAGCCACTCTTTCGGCGGACGCTGCTCGGTTCTGCCATTGTTAGTGCTTGGGTTTCGGACGAGGGGGGGGAGGCGCCTTAGCGGGGATGGAATCTTGGACGAGATTATGTGCGGACAAAGATGGAGAAGCGAATATGTGCTGCGGGAAGTGGACAGGTGATGATGACTACAACACGCTGCTTGACTTACGAGACACATACCAGCAGCGTAGGGTCATGTCGATGGTAGACAACTTGCTTGAGTGATCACAATACTGGTACTCCCTACAGTACCTACTATAGTACTATGCCCTAACTTGCTTGAGTAGAGTAGTAGAGTAGGACTCTGCTCTACTACTAGCACTGGAGGAGTAGTATATTCTAATCTAAAATAGTTACAAACTTCAATGCCCAAGCGTGGAACGACTACGAATCGTGTCTATGTGGTGTTTGGACTTATATGCAAAAAAATAGCAAGATGCCCGTGCATTGCACAGCACACCACCATCACCAACTCGGTTTTTTTCTCTACTCCTACTCCTATAAAAGACTCAGTTGGTGATGATGGAGGCGTGTTCAGCCGGGCGTGCTGCGGATGGTGCAGCACTATTCGATTTGTTAAAAAAACAAAGAAGAGTAGTAGAGATAGAGACATAGGGAGGAGCACGAGGTTGTGGGATATAAGGATCAACGAGGCAAGGCCTTATCTGTAAATGTGGAGAGAGGTGCGAGTATCTTTTGTAAAATTGTCATAGTTGGCTTTCTATCCGTCAGATATAGATCGGACGGTCTATATTATAAGATGGCAGGCATACCATCATCACCAACTCGGTTTTCTATAAGAGTAGATGAGAGTAGATATAGATAGATAGAGACTAGGGAGTACTAGTAAGGACACGATCTACTGCTTCGTGTACTACTCCTGCGCTCCATTCGGCGGCCACAACGTCCCCTACAGCCACTCCATCATGCGCTACATTCGGCGGGCGCTGTTGAAATTTGGGGAGCGCACTCTCACGACTGCTGGCAGCCACGACTTCACCGACGACGGCTTCTTCCCCGACCTCGGCAACCTCTTCCTCAACGACATGGGCGACAACCTCAATGCCAACGGTGCTGCTCCCGTTGCATCGTATGTGTTTCTGTCCTTCCTGTTCGAAATCGTGGTAGAATTCATGTCTCTACTTTGTATCCTACTACTATGCTAGTCCACATGATTAGTTTCATCTCTGTTATAGCCGTCATGATTTATTTTGTGCTTATTCGGATTAAATCTCGTACTAACTTGCTCATATATTCAACTGGCGCAACGTCCCATACAGCCACTCCCGTTTCATGGACAGCATGGTCGATGCCTCCGAGGAGCCCTTTGTCTACTGCTATGAGTGCCCGATGCCGTTTTGGGGCTCGCCGGCGGACATGGTGCATCACCTCACAGATGCATGCAGCGGTCACTACTGGCCCTTGGCGGAGAACATCAAGTACGAGATGTGCTACCCGTTCACCATGCCGGAGTCGCTCGAGGATCACCGCCGCCTGCTAGTCTCGGAGGAGGATGGCAGCGTCTTCCTCTTGATCGTGCGCACCAGCGCGGCCCGTGCAGGCCACCGCCCCATCTCTGTAGTGTGTGTCAGGGGCGACGCCGCTGACGCTGACACTGACACGAGGCCGATGTATGGGTGTGTGGTCAGTGTTACTACCCCTCCGGGTCACGTGGGCGGCGTCACCGGCCTCATCGAACTAAATTGGACTCTGGACAGCTGGGACCATCCCGCCAATGTGGACTTGGAAAACCCATGGCATCCTTTACCCACCGACGCGGTGCACGGGGACTGCAAGGAGGTTCACGTGGACATACGCATTATCAAGTTAAATGTTAATCATTAGTCTTCGCTCAATGTAATCCGCTGTCTAAGCATGTGGAGACTTCCATGCAGGATCTTGCTCTATTGGAGTATCGCGCATGAATAAAAGTGTAATCATTTATGATTTAGTCTAGAATCTTCCATGTATGAATTTTTACTACAGTACTAGTGAAAGACTTACGATGAACCATTTCTTACATCTCCTCTGCCCCCTTGCAAGTCATCCTGATTTAATCCCTCCGTCTAGGTGTATAAGGGCATGGTTAATATTACTTAATAGTATAGCTAACTCTTGACTATAAGAAAGTGCCATGTCATCTGTAGCCAACATGTATAACAACCGATACTCAAAAACTAATTCTTAAAGATCATTTCTTGCAAAGCACAATAAGTGTTATTTCTTCACAAGTTTTTGATGCAGGTTGAACAGTTGAACGCTTTTGTTTGCAGAAGATACCTTTTTATCTATTTCACCCGGATGTTTGTGAGCTCTAGAGATGAAATAATATCCGAAGAAACCTATTGATACCCGTTACACATGAGATGACCCCTACATCCTTTGTCAAAATAAACAACTCCCCGATCAATGCATTTCACTCTTTGGTGCAACGCACGGGCACCTTACTACTATATCACAAATCCCAACCACTCCCAGTAATAAATGGCTTGGTAAAATAAACGGACAAGCAACCATCACATCCCTCCGTCTTTTTTGCATTTCATCTCTCTGCATTTACTTTCTCCGGTTCATCTCCCACGCTCGATCCCTAGCTACTACTCCTAGGGCCAGTTCTTTTAGCGGCTTCCCCAGCTTTTCCCACAAGACTAGTCACAGTGGAGAGTAACAATAAGGCGTCTCACTCATTTATTTGGGCTTCTAAACTACTACTCTGTCCTGGTTTATTCCTCACCATTGTAATTTGTGCTAAATTTTGACCAAAGATTTAACTGATAAAATGTTACTCAAAACACTTAGGCGCGGTGCATCTAGGTGTGTAAGTCATCTTACGAAAACCAAATAATCTGAAAACACTTAGGTGCGGTGCATTAACTTCTACCTCGTTTCTTGTTTCTGGACATATCAACCAATAAGAGATAAAGATTGTGTATGCTTTTAATGACTTGAGATATCAAACACGACTTGCAGTGGTTAGTTCATTGCATGCAATACTATTAATTAGCAAATAAATATTAATGTTTCTCGTTTTCTCCTCCTCCTTGGTCACGGTGCACAAATAAATAACCACAAAGAAGGAAGCTAAAAGTAAGCAATCAAACAAGCATTTTTGCATTTGTTTTGCATTGAATCATTTCACAAGCTTGACTAGTGCTGTTTTTCCACTTTTACAAAAACCGCATCGTAATGTTCAAACGTGCATTTGCACATACATAAGTAATAGTAGTACTCCCTCCGTCTAGGTGTACAAGTCTTCCCTCCTTCTTGGTCATCGTGCACAACCAAAGATGACTTATTGACCTGGACGGAGGGAGTAGCACAGTCTGCAAGCATATATCGAGAGAGACGTGTAGTCCGATAGTATATAGTAAAGTTTGTGCTATATGCACGTACTTGTAAAATGCGTAATAATACACAACTTTCCAAACTTTCCCTTTTACATACTTAATTAAGGACGCTAAAATTCCTGAACGTTCGGGATTTATCATTTACGTCCCAAAACTAATGAGATCGCCTTACGAAATAAAAATTATACTCCTCCTAAAAGCCACGACGCTCACAGGAGCGCTTGCGGCGCGCCATGAGTGCCCTGGTGCGCAGCCGTTTCCCACCTTGCCGACACAACGCCTCTTCCTCAGCCTCGCAACTCGCGAGGTGATGCTTGGCGGCTTGCCGGCGGGCGATCGCGATCTCACCGGTGTGGTGATCCGGCGCCAATAGGTACTCCTCCTGGCTGGAAGCGTGCACCCGGTCCACGTGCCGCCAAGGGTAGATGAGGCGCTTGGGCCCGACTGCACTCAGGGCGCCGGCACGGGCGTCCTCCGCCACCCTCGCGTCCCTCGCACGAGCCTTCTGCCAAAGAACCAATTGCTTGACTCTCTCGGACGCGACACAGATCTCCCAGAAAGCATGTTGCGCGGTACGCTTCTCTTCCTCGGCCTTCTTCTCCGCCTCTATTTTGGCGCACTCTGCTGGAGGCAAAGCCTCCCACAAGGCGGCATTCATTTCTTTCCAAAGCTCCTCAAAGCTGGGGGGGGCTCGGCGGGTGGCGCGGCGTTCTCCTCATAGCGGGGAGCCGACACGTCCTCCGATGCGCGTGCCGTCAAGATTGAGAACGCTGACGCGTCCACCTCGACGCGTCATGGCAAGGAGCGGAACACTGACGCGTCCTCCTCGACTAGTGGCGGCGAGGAACGGAATAACGACGCGTCGCATCGCGGCGAGGAGCGGAATACCGACGCGCCCTCCTCGACTAGTGGCGGCGAGGAATGGAACGATGACGCGTCGCGTAGCGGAGAGGAGCGGAACACCGACGCGTCCTCCTCGACTAGTGGCGGCGACGAACGGAAAGGCGACGGGTGACCGTCCGCTCGGTGCAGCGAGGGGCTCCTAGGGCTTGGGAGGGGAGATGCCATGGTGGTCGATCTGAGAGGGAGGGGGAGGAGATAGCGATGAACGTGAACGTGAGGGGGAGGAGATAGCAATGTCGTGGGAGGCGTAGTATTTATAGCGAGCAATGGCACACCTACCTAAGATATGGACTGAGCTGCACTGACTTAACTGCAGGTCTAGTTGTGTCACTGGCATGTGGGCCAGTACACTGCTGGGCCCTTATGTCAGTGACCCAATGCACCTGAAGTTAAGTAAAATCTACGTGGGCATATTTGTTGGAGTAAATTAGGGGGAGCAAAGGGGTGGAAATATTGCTGGTCACAACGGATTGGACGAGCGTGGGGGGAGGAGAGTCATGCATGCAGATTTTTTCACACGGGGTGGAGTGGTGGGACCGCCGGAGGGAGAAGGAGAGTTTGGCATGCATATTGTTTCCACACATGGAGAGGAAAATATTTGGAGACGAACGGGTTTCCTGCAGGTATGGGAAACGGTGCATAATAAGTCATCTTGCATGCCGGGCTAGGTATAGTCTCAAGTCATTAAAAATATACACGCCCCACACATGTTCATATTTCAAGGTGCACTAAATTATTGCATGCAATGATTAAGGCTGGCCATCATGGTGGTATCTTAGCTGGTACACGGCAATAGCAAACATGCTGATGTGGCAAAGAATTAAAGAAGAGAGGGGGGTTAGACTAACTAGTGTTCATGCATGCATTGGTAAACACATTTTTTGTGAAGAACGACAGCATTAGTTGAGAACTTTTGCAGACTTCAAAAACTATTCCACCGCCTCTACTATCTTGCTAAGAGTAGGTGAAATTTTTGAGTCGAGCCCTTTAAACTAGAAGGGAGGTAGTGGAACTCTAATAGATAGGTGCGTAAGTCATCTTACAAAAATCAAATAATCCCAAAACACGTAGGCGCGGTGCATTAAATTCTACCTCGTTTCTTGTTTCTTGACATATCAACCAATAAGAGATGAGGGTGTGCATGCTTTTAATGACCTGAGACTATAAAACATGACATGCAGTGGTTAGTTCATTGCATGCAATACTATTTAATTAGCAAATAAACATTAATGTCTCTTGTTTTCCCCTCCTCCTTGGTCGCGGTGCACAGCCTAAGATGACTTACTCACCTAGACGGAGGGAGTATCGACATTCACAATGTCAAATCAATATTTTTACACTCATTATAAAACATAGTTCTTATACTCATTATAATCAGTATTGTAGATATTGATATTTTTAGTATAAATTTGGTCGTGGGATTTCATTGATGCATGTCAAAGCATGGAGGAAGCGGAGCTTAGGGCTTGCATTGTCGGTCTCTACATAGGTATTTCTCTTCATAATCCTGTAATTTTAGAGACTGATTGCGCTTTTGTGGTAGCGTCTCTTGCATCGGGGGACTATGACAGGTCTGCTATGCGTGACCTGAAGATGAAAGCGTTGAGCATCTCGAAGTTGATCAACAATCTTCAATTGTCAAAGATTAGCCATTCGGACAATAAGGTGGCACACTTAATCGCTAAGTATAGCTTTGACAATAGATTAGATGGTATTCTTATAAATAACGTACCGCCTTGTGTGGTGAATATTGTATCGAATGAGTGTACTGGTGTGGCTGGTTAATTAATATAAGGTGGTGTTTAAAAAAAGTATATATTTGGTCAAACACTTTGCAAACGGTTGACAGGAGTAAAAAGGACCAGAGGGAGTATCATGCATGCGGAGTAGGCAAAAAAATTGCTCATTTTTAGCCGGTCGAAGTCTCAAACGGCCCGACCGCGTGAGGGAGGCGAAGGTCGTGGGAGGCGCGACGGTTGTCGGAATTAAGTGAAGTTACATCCACGCGCCGGCATGGCGTGCGAACAGGCAGAAGCTATACCGTCAGGCCTACGATATGGGTCTAGTAGACATGACATCTAGTGGGTCCCGCATAGTTCTCGAGAACTCTTTGGGGGCTTGCAGTCGTTTATCCACCGGGCAAGCCAGCAACCCCACGCCATTCGCACACCCAACTCGTCCCCGTCTTCTACTCTACCTCACAACAGTTCACTCCCAGTCGTCCCGTCCTTTCGCATTAGTTCGCTCCCAGTTTTTGCGGGGTACAACAGTTTAACTTCTCCTAACCCTCCTCTAAAATCCATGGCCTCCCAAATCTTCATGGTCGCCGCTGAGTACCAGGTTAGAGCCATCACCGGCGATCAGTTCGTCGTCATCTACACACGTGGATCCGCGATGGTGAAAGCATGACTTGCTCGCTTCCTACGCATGTTCAACAGTTCAACGGATGAGTGGGTCGCTGGGCTAGATGTTGAGTACACCACAGTCCTGGGACGAGAGAAGGATCTAAAGGACAAAGAGAGGAAGAAGCCCGTCGTGATGCAGGTTTGCGTACATAACATTTGCTTGGTCTACTACATATGCCATGCCGACGTTGAGTGCCAGGATTTTAAGAACTTCCTCAAGGACAAAAGAGTGAAATTCGTTACTGTAGGCTTTAAGAACGACAAAGAAGTCCTGTGTCGGATAGGTCTCGTTGTAGGCCAGCCCTTCGATCTCCAGAAGGCAAGCCTGGTGTCCTCCTCTCAACCTTCAATGCTGACCCTGGCAGCAGCCATGATTGATCCTTCGTACGCTAAACTGAAGAAACCTCATCACGAGTTTCATCATGCATGGGAGTCGAAGACATTAGATGAAGATCACATCCTGTACGCAGCAATGGATGCCTACCTTTGTTGAAATATCTACATGGGTTCGATGAAGAAGCAGAGCCCAGTGTCTGGTTCAAGCAAAGAAGCATCAGCGAAGAGGAAGAGGAAGAGGGACAAGGACGAAGTCGAGGACGTGGACTCGGACTCCGAGTAGGTGGCAGTGCAGTCGTTCATGCTGGTTCTACTGCAGTGTCAAGCTGACTAGTTGCTTAGATTATTTTCAAGGGTGTGTTGTGCTGAGGCCCCAGCAGAACTATGTTTATGTTCTTTCTTGTTATTTGAATTGTTTAGTACATAGAGTAGTACTAGTACTATGTCTTACTACTGTTCTTCTTGCAGTTGGTACTACTGCTCATACTTTCATGTTCCCACTGTACTTAATACGTTCGTACTAGTAGTATAATTTGGGTCAGTCGATTTGCGAAAGAAGTTCGACGGAGCGAAGGAAGAAGACGGCACAAGAGGTGGAAGAAGCCCTTCTAGCCATCCATGTTGCATCAAACGGCTCACATGAGTTAACTGACCCAAATTGCTCCTTCAGATTGCAGGATCCATGTGGCATTCAAGGTCTCGAAGGTAGATTCCACGTCCGCACCCGGTTTGCGGGCTCGACGCGCGCGCGACTGGCTTCCGCCGCGACAGCCACCATGCGCGCCTCCTCCGCGCGGGCGGAGACGACAATCACACGCTAGTTCCTGCTCATCGGCATGCTGGAGCACACGCTCGTCCTCCTCTTCGTAAGCTGCCTGCATAGACGCGGCTCCACCAGCTGCTCGCGTGCTTGGCATCGCGGCGGCATGGCGAGGAGGGACTGCAGCCGACGTGAGCGGGCGAGCCTTCAGCTTCATGGCACAGGGATGGCGGCGACACGGCGGTGATGGGCGAGAAATTGTTGGCCGGAGCAGGCAGGCGCCGGCATGCGCAACGGCGGCGGCGGTATATTGATGAGTGTGCGTATGGGAGCTTACTTTAGTTTTATATGAGGTTGGTCAAACTTAAAAGAAAACCGTACTAGTACATGTAAACATTAGACTTAGGCAGCGCTTTTATTATTTATTTTTTTGGAAGTTAGTACCACAGCCATGATATGGAATCCTGTGCAAGCACGTGAACCGCGGCCGCGCAGTCGATCGAACAGTGCGTCACCGTGTCGCGCTCGAAGGACATCCACCGAACCTTTTTGTGTGTGTGAAAACAATCCTCGAATATTACTCAACTTTTTTTTCCTGGGAAAGTTCTTGACGTTGCAATATTTCCATATATTTGAATTTAGCTCTAGTTTGTGTTTATTTGGATTTGGACGTTTTAGGTGCGCCCTAGTTTTTTTTAGTACTTATTTATTGTGTGTGACTGAGAGAGAACGTGTGTATGTGTCCATATGTGTGTTGTGGCGGAAGGGCAATGTGGAGACGGTGTGCGTGTGATACAGACATAGAGAGGTGTGAATGTGCAAACGATCATGCATGAGTGAGACATAGACAGATGCCAATACGTTGTGTATACATGAGAGAATGGTCTTCTAGTTTACTTGTGTGTGTGTGTGTGTGTGTGAGAGAGAGAGAGAGAGGAGCATCCGTAACACAACAACCATCTCTCTCGATTCGCCCGTCCCTCGCACGATCGCATGCAACATATGCATCAACGCGCACATTTGACACCCTCACTCGGCCCCTGCCCACCTCAAGGTTTGTTTTCGCTCAATATATATCTCTCTCTCACACACACACACACACGCACGCACACACACACGCAGCACAACACACACACACACTCCCCCGAGCACACAATTCATACCCATCCAAGGTTATACGGCGACCACTCTCGCTTGTGCTTATTTGCACCCCAACATGCACAACACCTCAATCTTCAAAGAGGGCATCGAGCAGATCGAAGACGGCGACCACACCGCGCTAGAGAATGCGGGGTCATTTGGAAGCAGGGTGATGTGACGACGGCTGACTGACTCCTCCCCCCCCCACCCTCTCTCTCCCTTGGACAAAATTACCAATCCCTCTCTCCCCCGCACAAAATTGTCAATCCCTCAACCCATGAGATCCTTCCCCTCTAGTCCATGTTTTTCTAGCTCTCTCATCAAACATGTTGTCTCTTCTCCTTCCACGTATACAGAATCACGTACATTACATGTCTCCATCTTTCTCACAGACCTAACTTCTTCCTCTCTCTTTCTCTCTCTCTCTCTGTGTGTGTGTGTGTGTGTGTCTCGTTAGGTTTGTCTCCTACTCTCTCATCCACATACATACAATCTTTCCCGCCCTATCTGCTCCATCTTCAAAAGCTCTCTCTGCACCTTTCATTCACACAATGGGATATGTCAAAATGTTGCTTCTATAATGGCTGGTGTAGAGTTTTGGTTGTTTTTATTGCATCCTACAAAGTAATAACTATGAAATGCATTTAGATTCTCATTTGACCGGGATTGTGTGAGTTTGAGCATGTTGTGAAGTACTATAGACCTTGTATACATCTTTGGATTCGACAATGATTGTAACTATTGAATTGTATAGACCATTACATTCGAAGTCAATAGCCTAATATATTTATTTCACAATTTAACAAATGATTAGTTCACTACAAACTAAGAAAACAAATGTGTACTCCCTCCATTTTTATTTAAGTCCGCGTATTAGCATTGGTCAAAGTCAAGTTTTGTAAACTCTCAGAAAGCTTATAACAAAAAATATTAACATATACAATAACAAATAAATACCATTAGATTCATTATTGAATGTACTTCCACATCATACATATTTGTTATGGTAAATGTTTATATTTTTATATAAACTTGGTCAAACTTTAGGAAGTTTGACTTCGCTCAAACCTATATGCAGAGTTTACTACTACTACTCACTAGTTGCTTAGCCGAATCACTCAACACGCCACACGGGGAGTCCAGTGTCACAAAATTTTGTGGTCGATCGGAAAATCTCCCGCGGCCCTGATTCGAGCAGTGGGAAGTTACCATCATAGCCTTCGGAACAAGCCTACGTACGACGCCTGGTAGGGGGCTGTTTTCATAACTTCAGTTCACCCTACCCAGCTAGCCCCACCCCGACACCCAGAGTAGTACACCTGAATACTCCCCATTTTCTATCCCCACCGCAAAATTGACTTCTCCACAGCACAACAGCCTTTGAGCTCCTCCCCTTTACATTGGTGCCCTCGTCCACCGCAGCGCATCTGCCTCATCGACGACCGCGTACGCTGCACTGGAGCTGGTCCACCATCGTCGTCGTAGACGGAGCCTCTTCCCCAGCATCGTCTTCCACGTTCTCGGATCTGCTTCCCGGAAGCCGACGCCAAGCGCAGAAGTACCACCGTCATGGACAATGAACTGACTCCCGTTGCCGACCATGACTCACAGAGGCCGCCGCGACCACCGTTCTCCTCCTCGATTGGTAATGTGTGTATTGAATCACTTAGCAGTACAGGTGCAGTTCCAATTTTGTTCATACCTACCCTTCAATTTTCGTGGGTGCTATTGTTCCCGTAAAAGTAATTGGTTATAGCCTCCATTGTCCAACAGAATATCAGCTTGTAATTGTGCGTCGCTCCTGTATCGCGCTGTGATTGGGTTGGTTTTTCATCTGCAACCAGCAGTGTGGAAAATGATGGAAAGGTTTTATAACTAGAAAGATGCCCATGCGTTGCACGCATCAAGATGCATTTGTATGAGTAGTTTATCTTGTGGGAGAAAAGGATGAACGAGGGAAGGCCTTATTTGCAAATCTGGAGAGGGGTATGGGTATCTTTTTGCAAAATTCCCATTTGTTTCCTTCATATCTGTCAGATATAAATCGGACGGCCTATATTGCAAGAAAAAAAGTATAGAGAAAAAAAGTAGACAGTAAAGGAAGTAGAGATAAATATTAAATATTAAATATAAAATAAATGTAACCGTAGAGAAGAGAGTAGAGATAGCAGAGACATCAGGAAAGGATCGCGCGCGCGGGGGAAAAAGCGGTCGGACGTGCGCTAGTTTTGGCGCGCGGCGTCCGGCGCGCTTTATAAAATCCAACGCCCTCCCACCGCTCTGTGCCTCGCCACCACTCTCTGACCGCTCTTTTTCGCCTCGCCTCCACCGCGCCACCATGCCGCCGCGTCGCCAGGAAACTTGGGGATACCACGGCGTCCGCGCGCGCCCCTCCGGCGGCCTCTCCGCCGAGATCCGGTTCCGCGGGATGCGCCTCGGCCTCGACAATTTCGACACCGCCACCGAGGCCACCTGCACATACGATGCGGCGGCGTGGCGCCTCCGGTGGCCTCATAGAATATTGAACTTCCCCAACGTGCCGACGCGGGAGCGGGCGCAGGAGCTCGGGCCTCTGCCGCGAGTTAGCACCGACGAGTATCATCGCGACAACCGGAGGCGGGAGCACCGTCTCGGGCTGAGATGGACGAGGAATCCATTGCGCTGTGGCGCCAACACTTCCCACAGAACATCATCAACGAGCGCGAGTTCTACGCGCAAAGGAGGGCGGAGAGGGATAAGAGGAGGGCGGAGCGAGCCACCTATCGCGAGGACAAGCGTAGGCGAAAAGCGGACGCTCAATACAACATGAGGCTAGGAGCAGCGTCGCCCTGGGAATCCAACGACGATCGGTATCTTCACGCCTACAGTCAGACATCGGAGGAGGACATCACCGAGGAGCAGTCGGACGACAAGGAGTAGTTGAATTATCTTTTTTGTATCTATCTATGTTGAGAACTATCCTCTACTCTCTAGTATCTAATTCTCGATCTCAGCACTGGAAACGCTTTTTTAAAGCGCCACGTGTTGCGATTCTGTTGGAGATGCTCTAACATGGCAGACGAGTGCTTTAATGTTGCCCACAAGATGCGTGAGTATTACTAGTAGTATTTTGCTTGCCATGTTGAGATTTTGAAAGCACGAGTATGAACATGCAGAGGAGCAATGAAGACCAAACACGGGATATTCGGGACATCTTCAAGGAGCGTGGCAAGTTAAAGAGGAGCTGCACCGAACCTGTAAAACGAGCTTTGGTAAGTAACACCCTTTCAATTACTTTCGTTTAGCCTCGTGTTCTTTGATGTCTATATGTTGTAGTTTCTGTTTCTCTTAAGCATGGTGTTCTTCGATGTGTAATAAGAAGAGTCTTAATCGTACTAATGCTTTCGTTTTTAACTTGATGTAGGAAGTGGGTGTTCTCACCATGTAGTCTGTTTTTATATTTCTTTTCCTTTTGAATTCACTTCTCCGAGTTCTGTTTATCTGGCTTCTACTAAATGGATCTAGGTTTCTCTGAGTATTGATCTAAAAAAGAAGTAACTTCATGTCAGGATGCAGTTCCTGCAAGGAGGGAAGTATGGTCAACCTCGAGATCATGTTTCCAAAATGAGGCTGGATCACACACAAGGTGTCAGTTCCCTAATGATGCTGGATTAGACACAAGGTGCAAATTCCCAGATGATGCTGGATTACACACAAGCTAGGTGGAGTCGTCAGCTATTCGTGTCCTCGTGGCATTAGTAAAGGCTGAAAGAAAGCGTGCAACAGCCCTTGAGAATGTAGCTGTGTTCCTGAAGAAGCGAAAAGAGCAATCAGATGCTCTCTTCACCCAAGCCAAAGAAGAGATGGAAGAAGCTAGAAATAAGCTAGCAGAGGCAGAGCAGGCTAGGCGTCTCCTGCTATCTAAAACTGTTGTTAATACAAAATTTCCTTCATAATAGCTAGGTTCAAATGTTTATCCAGTCAGCATGCCTGTTGTGATGTCTGTGCATCTACTGATGTGGCACAAAATGTTTTTTTGGTTCATGTAATAACAACAATTACTTTCCAAACAATAACAGACGAAGCATTGGACATGGTATAGTTCACGCGCAAGCCCGACATTCCAAGTCCAACTTCCACATCAAACTCATGTTCACAGATATCTGCACATTCATACATAATGTCCACAACCATGATTCACTTCAAAGCCAAAAAAATGTGAGGAGATTTATAAATAAAGAAAAACCTCTACTAGTTCCTGCTACCAGTGCGAGCACAACAAGTCAAGACCATGCGTAAATTAATTATATTTTAGTCATTTTTTGTGTTCTAAAATGCATGCCGGCTCGCGGAAGGACGTGTTGCCGGCACACGCGCAGATTCAATGAAGGAAGGCAGGGCAGTCTTAAGCTAGTTGCACGCGGCGAGGAGGCGTGCTCAGCCGGCCTGCAGCGAGTGCGGCCCTCTTGGCCGGCGCATCGGTTCAATGTCTGCGCTATGAGAGGTCGCGTCCGTGTCAGAGCAATCACTCCCTCCAGTCCTTTTTTGTTTGGGTATAACAAAGTCTCGTTTTCCATTCACATTTTACAAGTAAAATTCATGGACAAACTTTGACCCAAAGTACGATGGGGACTAGTAAACCAGAATGGAGGTAGTGGTTTTTTTTAATCAAAGAAGGGTTTCCCCTTCCGATTACTGAAAACCAGCATCTAAATCTAAAACATAGTAATTGCCCTAGAACTACCGGGTGCAACATCTCGTAACATAAACCCATACAACCATACGCCAAGGAGGTACGTAGTACTATGAATTCCATTTTCGCTCCATACCAATCATTCTAAAAACAACTTACTACTTATAACGTGCCATTTAAAATCGGAACTCTTAACTCCGCTAAAAAATGATATTTTAAATGTGGCTACTCGGTCTGTGGCAACTGGCGAGCCACCGCGCTCCAAGTCGTTCACCTGTGGTCCCGACCATCAACTCCTACAAAGGTGCCCCACCACGTACCCGGTACCCGCGAATGCAGCAATCATGCACCTAGGGTTTTAGGGTTTATTTGTTAACGCCGCCTTTACGTAACACTCATGTATGCGAGACAGCAAGAGGCCGACTGCGTGCGTGCACCTCTTCTGTTCATATATGTACTCCACCGTTTGTCTGGTGTCCAACAAATTATTATAACTACTAGCAATGTGCCAATGCGTTGCCACACGATCAAAGTAGATTAATACATATTCACCGATTTGATAGAAAAAAAATCTAGTTTTGAAATACTTATATCACTAAAAATATGTTATGTTTCACTCAAAATATATTCGTTTGGCGGTTTTGATGAGATAAGGGAGGCATGTTGTTGGTTTCATGATTCGAGAAGTGGTATACTCCCTTCGTCCATGAATAAGTGTACATCTAGCTTTTATTCTAAGTCAAAGTTTCAAAATTTTGACCAACTTTATAAAAAAATAGTAGTAACATATATGGCATCAAATTGGTATATTATCAAAGTACATTTCAAAACAGATCTAGTGATACTAATTTAGTGCCATAAATGCTTCTACTTTTCCCTAGAAAGTTGGTCAAAGTTTTAAAACTTTGACTTAAGACAAAAGCTAGATGTACACTTATTTGCGGACGGAGGGAGTATGTCTAATTTCTACTCTTACTAGCAAGATGCCCGTGCATTGCACGGAACATCAAAATCTCGTGGGAGAAAAGGATGAACGAGGGAAGGACTTATCTGCAAATGTGGTGAAGAGTGTGGGTAAATTGCCTTATTTTCCTTCCTATCCGTCAGATATAAATCGGACGACCTACATCAGGATGGAAGGCCCACCATCATCACCAACTCTATTTTTTATCCCTACTCTTATAAAAAGCATTGTCGGTAATGATCGTGTGCCTGCCATCCTGCAATATAGGCCGTCCGATCTATATCTGACGGATAGGAAGGAAACTATGGCAATTTTGCAAAAAGATACCCACACCCCTCTCCATATTTGCAAATAAGGTCTTCCTCGTTCATCCTTTTCCCCCACAAGATAAACTACCCATACAAATGCATCTTGATGTTCCATGCAACACATGGCATCTTGCTAGTTGTTGCAAAAAGCCCATGTGTGTGTGAGAGAGAGAGGGAGAGTGGAGGAGTATGGAGTGCATGTGTGACAAAGACACAAGTAGTGTGTGTGCGATAGGTATCAACTTAAAATGAGGCGATAGTGTGTGTGTGCACGATCGAGAGGGTGTGTCTCGAGAAGGGAAGAAAAAGCTACATAGATGCAAGGAGCGAGAGAGAGACATGTATGCAATGGTGGAAGCATGAGTGTGCGGGTGTATAAACCTATCTAGAGGCTAGCTAGTTGATAAATGCTTGTGAGAGAAATACGAGTCGGGGTGCGAAAGCGAGAGTTTTGTGTGTGTGTGAGAGAGACGGTAGTCGGGAAGGGGGGTGGAAGCAGGAGTTGTGTGTGTGTGTCTGTGAGAGAGAGAGAGAGATGGTAGTCGAGGTTGTCTGATCGGTGTCAGTCTGGGATGGAGATGAAAAGGAGACCGCAACAAATGTTGTGTCTACAGGAGAGAGAGAGAGAGTAATTTTAGTGGTATGAGTCATATGTAGAGACATATAGGGTGTGTGAGAGAATCCCACAGAGAGAAAGACAAAGTGAAAGACGAGTGGAGACTGTGTGTGTGGCGGTGAAAAAGAAAGCTTAGGTACCGAGTGATACCAGAGAACAGTAGAGACGTGAGAGATAATAAAAACCGTGTAATGTATAATGATATGGAGAGTGTGACACTTCTCAAGGGAGACGTCGAGAGAGCATGTTTGCGAGGATAGGAGAAACATGAAGTGAGCGTGCGGGTGAGCTGGAGAAAATAGAGTGATGGCTACCTGGAGGAGCATGCATGCGAGAGAGATGGGCGTGAAAGGAGTGAACAAAAAAGGGATTCAAATATTTGAATTCGAGATGATGATACATGTAATCCATACTCGAACCAAAATTGATCTATCAAACATGCATACTCATATGAATTCACGCACATCTATCTTATTTAATATGTAGATATTACTGATCCATACATTTTAGTAGAACATAATTTGGTTAAATTTTTTCGAATTCAACCTTAAGATTTCGAGATCATTGTATTTGTAAATCATATTATACATATAAAGGAGCAGAATTCTTTGTTGTGCTTTTGAAAGTATATATGTAAAAAAAATGATGTATATAGAATGTAATTCCAATTGAAAATGGATCCCGCCCGAAAAAAATAGTAGAATACAAACGGGATTCGAATTGAGTTGGCATGGTAAACGTGCATTGTGCAAAATTTGAACGAAGCAAGGAAAGTCGCAGTAACCGCCCGAAACCAAAATCTGCGAGCTAGAAATCACTACTGCCTATCCCTGCCGCGCAAAGCCTATCTGCTGGATTTCTATAGGTTTCGATAGGGGTAGGTTTGTAATTTCACCCAAACATGACATAACTGCCTCTCACCCGGATTCATACACGGTGGGCGCCAAAATGCAGTGTGCCCTCGGCCGAAATCGACTCCCTCCCCGATTCATATTCATACACGGTGGGCGCCAGAAACAAACTCTCGTCGGCAAATATTCGGTGTATGAGAGATTACCGTCCTATCCCCAACCGACTAATGTTGTTGTGATGTACGTAGTAGAAATTTGAAACGGGGGCTAAGTTTGTAAATTTCCTCGCATTTGAGACAAGCGCGCCCTGACTACATGGTTCCCCCCCTTCCTCTCTACCTCCCTTTTCCCCATTCGTACTCTGTGGGTGCCAAAACACCCTCTCCACCCCACCCTCCTCCGTCCGCCGCCGTCCGCCACCCCATCCACCGCAGTCCTCCTCCACCATGCCGGAGCTGATACCCCGACGCCGCCATCCATTACAAGAGATTGACCTCTCTCATCCACGCCTTCGGACCAGGATCCTTGCATCCCGTCCTCTCGATTCATCCCCGTTGTCGTCCACCATGCCGGCGCCACTCCTACGACCGTCTTGTCCACCGCGCCCCGCCGCCACCGTCTACCCTCCTAGATCTGCTTCCACGCTGCCGACAGCCATCGCTACCGCAGCACCGTGAAATTCTCACCAGATGCGTACACGGCGCCGCACTAGAGGCGGTACTCTTTCGTATCTGCTCAACTTATTTATCGCAGCAAGAAAATAGATTGCCACTGCTTTACTCTGATTTCTTGTCTTGGTTGCGAAGTTGCCTTTGTCCAGTTTGCACCTCCAGATCCGCCATGGCACGCTCAACACTATACTCCCAATGCTTATGGTTTTCCCCTTTTATATTCCACACTAGTTAAATCACAGTAGACTAAATTTCAAAATTGGGTCAGTCGATTTTTCAGAGCTCGCCGGAGTTCACCGGTGCGATCCAAGGGGCTCGGGTGGTTGTGGGGCCTCGTCGAACGAAGAAAACTCGGTGCGGGTGGGGGGTGGGGGTGGTGGAGGAACACAGGCGGTGGGGGCTAATGGTCCGGTCGGCGGCCCGTGCGGTGTTCTGTATGGGAAGAATCACAGACGAGGAAGAAGAAGGGTTAGGAGACGTAGGATCTTCATCCAACCGTCTGAAATGGTCGAGAGACAGCTGGGAGTTGCATTCTTAATGCGCTCTAGTTCATCATGTGTGGGCACTGCGCAACCAATATTTTATTATCCAAAATCTGCTTGCTCTTCTTTACCATGTTCGATAGAGCCGTGACACAAAATGTAGGACCGACTCCGGCAGACTGTACCCATACTTCACTGGCCACACCACTAGCCCCACCACACAAGACCTGCACTCCAGCAAAAGGTATACCGATTTCATTTGCCATAGCACCAGCTGTACCACAGAAAAATCCCACTCCAGCAAGAACTACAGCAAGTCCACCGGCCGAAGACCTATCCCAACTGAAGTGACGGCCAATTCCTGCAGATTGGAAGCCCATTCCATTTATTCCCAGTTTAAAAGACAATGCTTTCAATGTTGGTAGGGACTACGTGCATATATTCCCATCATGGGAAGATTGTTGTGAAGACAAACACCATTTTCACATCTTCCTGTCCAACTTACGTGTAAGTGCTATTATTCATGGTTATTATTTTCCTGTTTTCTGCTGATTGAACACATCAATGATTTACATTACATTGTTGTAACTAGGCAAGGGTCAATCTGGATAGACATGACGAGGAAAGCTTGCTTGTGCTTTTCAACGAAGCATTGCAGCAGTATCGGTGTTACCTGAGGAAATCACACTTTGGTGGCAAATCTATAAACGAATTTCCGGTGAAGTCTCCTGTGCTAAATTTAGAAGACATTGAATGGAAAAACATTGTTATGCACTGGTATCGTTCCCAGGATGAGGTACTGTCTATGAAATCACATGACAATTTGAACTTCTACTTTTCCGCATGTGCCTTAAGGATCTTGTTTGCAGGAAATCTGCTCGAAGAAGAATTCCGGTTTGAAAAGAACGACAAGATATCGCAAATATGTTGCCCGCTACTTTGCTCTTGTTAGTACATGTTGTCCTGTGTCACTGTACTTGCATACATACCTGGTTCATTATGTAACAACAGTATGCATGATAGCTTGCTTATCAATTGTTCGCTCCAAATTCTTCAGTATCCAATGCCAATGTTTTTTAGCTCTGCATTGTTCTTGTAAGTACATGTTGTCCTTTATCAGTGTACTTATAATGACAGGTAGTTGTTCATGTACCATCACTCTACAACTTATTTTCCTTTGCCCTCCATTTTCTACACATCAGATCTATATTTACTCTTACCATAAGGTTGGTACTGAAGAAGTTTAGTTGTGCATTGCTCTTGGCTATACCTTTTGCCTGTATCGCTGCACTTACATTTATAGCTACTTGGTTATGTAGCATCACCCTTCATCTTCTCTTAAATATTCTCCATTTTTTTGTATATTATCACATCTATATTTACTCTTAACAAAATGTGGAATAAAGGCAATGCTTATGAAGAAGATTCTGTGGTAAACTTCTTGAATTGCCCTCCCATCAGCATGGACAAGGCCTTTATAGAACCTGTCTTCACCAATAATGTAAGCTTGTCCATCTCAAGCCTTCAAACTTTGTTGTATATATTTGGTTACGCATGACTGCAACAGCTGTTTATTTTTGGTGTTTGCATCAAATTACATGTTTAAAGTTTATTATGTACTCCCTCCGTTCCAAAATAGATGACCCAATTTTGTACTGAAGTTAGTATAAAGTTGGGTCATCTATTTTAGAACGGAGGGAGTAGTTCATTGTGACGCCCGGGTAATCAAGCTACAGTAACCCTCTGCTAATGATGCCACATCACTTCGATTATTTTCGCTAATCTCGTGTTAGTTCGGAACCGATTTAAATTCATATTCAAAATCAAGCAACCAATAAACGTTTTCAAAAGTCAAAACTAAAATGTTCTAAATGTGACAAATAATTCATAAGTAATGTTGGTGGAGAAACCACATTTTTATAAAAGTTCTAAATGCATTTAATTAATTAAACAGTAGGTAAGACAAATACATAAATGCTTTGGTATTTTATAAAATACTAAACTATATTATTTGGGGGTTAAACCTTTTTGTGGTAGAGGTATAATTAGTGTTACTATTTAAGGTACAACTTTTATGTTTTATAAAACTAGAATAAAATAAAACAGTAACAGAAAAGGAAAATTAAACAAAAGAAAAATAAAGACAAAAGAAAGAGAAACCCCCTCCCTCGCTGGGCCTCGACCCAGCAGGCCATTGGGCCAACCAGCCCAACTGGGCAAAGGCCCAGCCGGTCACCCCACTCCCCCATAACCCCTGGGCGACCAAACCCTAGCCCCTCTTCCCCCCACTACGCCCGACCCCACTCTCTCTCGCTCGCTCCCCCCACTCCCCCCGATTTCTAGATCGGGGAAACCACCCCGACCACATCGTCCCTGACGCCGCCGCGCACACCGTCGCCGCCTCGTCCCGCCTCTGCTTCGCCGGAGCACCTCCTCGTTCTCTTCCCCGTCGGATCGCCCGGGCCCGTAGTCGCTCGACCCCGACGCCGGCGCCTCTCCCGCATGGCGCCTGCCCCCTCGACCCGTACTGGATCGGGAGCTCGACCCGGCCGCCCCGATGCCGCTCGTCCTCGTCGCATCGCCTCGCCTCGCCGTCCACGTCGCCAACGACGCCACTCTACTCCACCCCGCCGCGTCCCCGACGCCTCCGCACCGCTGCCGCCCCGTTTGTGACCGCGCCGTGGCCGGAATGCCTCGTCCCCGTTGCTCGCGTCCCCGTCTCTCCATCGTCGGCGCCATCACGCCTCGCCGCCCAACTCCCCTGCAACGGGGGTGAGAGCCCTATCCCCCTGCTTCCCTCTCCTCGTCGTCCTGCTCTTGCTTTGCCCGCGCCCGGTCGCGCTCCGTCGCCCCGAGTAGCCCCTGCACCGAGGTCACCACGCCCTGGCCTCGCCTGGCCCGCGCCTAACCCCGCCCGACACGCCACCGTGCGCGCACGCCTATCGCCTCATCGTCCCGCTCCGCCCTGCTACCGTCGCCACTTGCCGCCGACCTCCACCCCACCGTGGCCTTGCTGCTGCCACCCCCGGCGCCCGCCCCGCGTTGGCGCCCAGCCACACACGGGTGGGCTGCGGCCAGTGCCCGCATGCCCAGCGCCCAAGTCAGGTGCACCCCCCCGGGCCAGCGCCCATTCTGGTGTGCCTGACGCCCGACCCGCTATGGCCCCTAGGGCCAATGACATGTGGGGCCTACGCCCAGAACGGTTTTATAAAAAAAAGAATTAAAAAAATAAATAATAATTAAATTAATTAATTAATTAAGGAATTAATTAAGTTAATTAATCATAATTAGATTAACCTAATTAACTAATTAGTTTAATTAAACAGTAGTTAGATTAGTTAAACAGTGATTAGCGTAAACAGTCTATGACCAGTGGGTCCGACACGTCAGATTGACCAGTCAACACCCTTGTTGACTGCTGACGCCATGCTGACGTCAGCATACACTATTCTGGATAATGTTGAATTTAAATAATTAAATAAATCCTAAAAATGAATTAAATCTTTTAAAATTAATATAAAATGAACCGTAGCTCGGATGGAAAAAGTTTGTACATGAAAGTTGCTCAGAACAAAGAGACGAACCCGGATACGTAGCCCGTTCGTCCACCACGCACCCCTAACATATCAAACCCGCAACTTTCTCCCTCCGGTTTATCTGTCAGAAAACACGAAACACCGGGAATACTTTCCCGGATGTTTTCCCCCCTTCATCGGTATCACCTACTACCGCGTTAGGGCACACCGAACACCGCGTATTGCCTTGTTATATTTTGTGATGCTTTGTTTGCTCTGTATTCATTATGTCTTCCCCCTCTTCTCTCCGGTAGACTACGAGACCGACGCTGCTGCTGACCAGTTCGACTACGGAGTTGACGACCCCTCTCTCTTGCCAGAGCAACCAGGCAAGCCCCCCCCTTGATCACCAGATATCGCCTATTCTCCTCTATACTGCTTGCATTAGAGTAGTGTAGCATGTTACTGCTTTCGTTAATCCTATTCTGATGCATAGCCTGACATTGTCGCTACATCTGTTGATACCTTACCTGCAATCCTAAATGCTTAGTATAGGATGCTAGTTTATCATCATTGGCCCTACATTCTTGTCAGTCTGCCTTGCTATACTATCGGGCTGTGATCACTTGGGAGGTGATCACGGGTATATACTATACATACATACATACTATACAGATGGTGACTAAAGTCGGGTCAGCTCATTGAGTACCCGCAAGTTATTCTGACGAGGGGGCTGAAAGGACAGGTGGCTCCATCCCGGTAGAGGTGGGCCTGGGTTCCCGACGGCCCTCGACTGTTACTTTGTGGCGGAGCGACAGGGCAGGTTGAGGCCACCTAGGAGACAGGTGGGCCTGGCCCTGTTCGGCGTTCGCGGATACTTAATACGCTTAACGAGATCTTGGTATTTGATCTGAGTCGGCTACGAGCCTATACGCACTAACCATCTACGTGGGAGTAGTTATGGGTATCCCGACATCGTGGTATCAGCCGAAGCACTTCAAACGTCAGCGACGGAGCGGCGCGCGCCGGATTGGACTGGAACGCCACTAGGCTAGGTCTGCTTCCGGCCGCCCACGCAACGTGCAGGTGTGCTCAGGGCGATGGGCCCAGACCCCTGCGCGCTTAGGTTTAGACCGGCGTGCTGGCCTCTCTGTTGTGCCTAGGTGGGGCTGCGACGTGTTGATCTTCCGCGGCCGGGCATGACCCAGGAAAGTGTGTCCAGCCAAATGGGATCGAGCGTGTTGGGTTATGTGGTGCACCCCTGCAGGGAAGTTAATCTATTCGAATAGCCGTGATCTTCGGTAACAGGACGACTTGGAGTTGTACCTTGACCTTATGACAACTAGAACCGGATACTTAATAAAACACACCCTTCCAAGTTCCACAGACAACCCGGTGATCGCTTTTCCGCAGGGCGACGAGGAGGGGATCGCCGGGTAGGATTATGCTATGCGATGCTACTGGAGATGCTACTTGGAGACGCTACTTGGAGATGCTACTTGGAGGACTTCAATCTACTCTCTTCTACATACTGCAAGACGGAGGCTGCCAGAAGCGTAGTCTTCGATAGGACTAGCTATCCCCCTCTTATTCTGGCATTCTGCAGTTCAGTCCACTGATATGGCCTCCTTACACGTATACCCATGCATTTGTAGTGTAGTTCCTTGCTTGCGAGTACTTTGGATGAGTACTCACGGTTGCTTCTTCCCCCTTTCCCCTTTTCCTTTCTTTCTGGTTGTCGCAACCAGATGCTGGAGTCCAGGAGCCAGACGCCACCTTCGACGACGACTCCTACTACGCTGAAGGTGCCTACTACTACGTGCAGCCCGATGACGACGACCAGGAGTAGTTAGGAGGATCCCAGGCAGGAGGCCTGCGCCTCTTTCGATCTGTATCCCAGTTTGTGCTAGCCTTCTTAAGGCAAACTTGTTTAACTTATGTCTGTACTCAGATATTGTTGCTTCCGCTGACTCGTCTATGATCGAGCACTTGTATTCGAGCCCTCGAGGCCCCTGGCTTGTATTATGATGCTTGTATGACTTATTTATGTTTTTAGAGTTGTGTTGTGATATCTTCCCGTGAGTCCCTGATCTTGATCGTACACATTTGCGTGCATGATTAGTGTACGATTGAATCGGGGGCGTCACAAGTTGGTATCAGAGCCGACTGCCTGTAGGAATCCCCCTTCCAACTCCTTGGCCGAAGTCGAGTCTAGACTTTACAAAACTTTTACTAACATGGCTGTGCGGCCCATGGGCCCATGTCGCCATTGGGTGGTATTAGGATCTTTTATTCCTCGACCTTTACTCTGGGATTCTGAACCCTCTTCTATTCGGGTTAAATGATTTTTACTAAAAACTAACTTTAAGTTCTCGAAAATACTTTCTCCCGGAGAGCCCCTTCAGTCCAGATGGTCACCGACTGCACCAGAAGATTTCGGAGATACTCTTTGATATTCTCTCGAGACTTTGTGCCCATCACTTTTGCTATTCCCGACCACCGATAAATCCTTATGGATAACTACTTACACTTGCCATTCTTACGATCATTCCCCATTGTTCTTGTTATTACAAGATACCCGAAGTTTTCTCTATTGTTCCGAGAATACTTCGTGCCTACTGCCTAGCAGTTCTTTGCCACATGAATACCCCTTCAAATAAATCGCCGCACTTGTCAAGTATCCGCTCATTCCCAGTTGTTCATGTGTTACAAAAAAGTCTTCGAAATACCATTCGATATTCCGAAAATCCTTAGCAACCTATTGCTCTGGAATTTCTTGTTTGCTTTCATTATGATTAATCCCATAAGTATAGTAATCATATTGGCATCCTTTGTCGTCGATTGTGCCTCTGGTATATTCAATTGATCCATCCTTGATCAGAACGTCTGCTTCTGATCCTTTGTTTTGGAAATCATAATTCCTTTGCATTTAAGCTTTGAATTATTCAGATGATTCCATAACCTGTTGCATTTGCATTCCTTCCTCTTCTGGTTGAGTATCGATACTCACATCAGATCCTTTGTGGACCATCAAGTCCTTTGTTGGATTGTTATCCGACAGTGTCCTTCACATTTGATCACTTTGTGAGTTCTTTCCCTGATACATAATGCCTTTGTTCAGTTGTATCCTCTGCTTGGCCAACCATGCTCTGCTTTCGGGCTTGTGTTATTTACTCTTGAAACTTGTGGTATATGTTTCTAAGAAGCCCCTATGGGTTAAACATATGCTTTCTCTAAACCGTGTGAACCCGAAAGTTTTCACGAATCATACTCTTCTGGTGCTTCGCCAGATAAAATTTCAACACTGCAACTTCATCGAACATGAGAGGTGAATGGAAGGTTATACATTGAAGAAGTGGGAGTCGACCTTGAACTTTGTGTTCATGCCCATGGACACGATGTAGATCCTATCATGGAAGCTTCTTGTAATAATAACTATTTCCTTGTTATAATATCATTTGGAATCTATGAATTGATCCTTTGCAATCATGGATCCGACCATATTTTCTACTTGATTCCATTTCTCGGACAAGTTAAACCACTTGTCCTCTACAGATCAATGCACCCATCCAACCTCTATTTTGATCTACCTTCGAGTACTAACCCCCTAGTATCTCGAGGATATCAACCGATTGCACTACATCTTATGCATTTCTGATGAAGTAGTGCCTTACTCCGTCATAGTCACTCCACGGGTTCTAGGTTGTCGTCAACCGAGAACACCGATTAGTGAATCGAATCGCCCCTGTGATTCAGTACTCCTAGTACATTGTGGATGAGAAGTTTAATACTCCAACACGTCATTCCTAGCTTGATCGGCTATATCATTTTGTGCTAAATTTTAACTATGCTACCTGGTCCTTTCTTCCTGGAGCACAATTTTCGACAGTGAGCTAAGCTTACGTTGATTTTCCTCGTCATATCATTTCACCTTGAACAACAAGCTTGATTTCAAGTTTGTGTCGTACCCATGGTTCCAATAACCTTTTGCTTCATAATTCCTTTAACTTGATGTCATCGCCGATGGATTACATCTTCGTGGAGCCTCTCGACAAAATTTGTCGTGATCATCATTAACATCTTGACTCCTTCCTGGATATCAATTGAATTCATGATGAGAAATACCATCCTTGCCCTCGATTATTTGAATTTTCATCGACCACTTTAATGCCTCCCCTCCAACACAAACTTGTTCGTGTTTTGTGTTGTACCTTGAGATCCTTGCTACCCAACTTATGTTATGTTCTACCTTGGAGTATTGCTATCTTCTATGTCAAGAATGTCATGGGAAATTCACCACCCTTAAGAATTCTTGATACAAGTGATACTTATTAACATCACCATTCTTTTCTTGGTCCTCGTGTTGTTTCTAACCGGAATACCGACAAATGGTCTGTGATGTGTAAATTCTAAACTTCTAGCAACCCTATTGCTTTGAAGTTATTGGTCTATAGTTTCATTCTACGTCTATGGCTTATTGAATCATCATTCGAACATTTATCGTGCAACCCATCCCATATTTCGGGTGCACCTGTGAACCAAGGTTTAATTGTGGATGTTTTTCTCGAACATACATCATTATATCATTTGATGTGACAATTGATATCTCCTTGTTCACATAATTGTGGAAATCCATCTTTTGAAAATCTCGGTGAATTGTCGCTGAGTTCATCAGCTACCTCCTCTTCCTCTCCTTGAATTACTGAGGAACTCTTGTTTCGGGACTCGCTTCCATTGTACATTTCCCGAGAATCTTGCCATGACATCTCGTCGATTTGTTTTGCGCCTTTTCTTCTCGGGCATCCTGAGTCTGAGGTATCCTAACACCAATCAGATCTGAACCTCGGTCGGATATGATGGTTGGAGCATATTTTCAAGAGTTATAACATTGGTCCTTGTATGACCCGGTAAGGTGATGGCATGCCTAGCACACTTGACCGGAGGACCTATTGTTATAGTATCTTCTTTAGCAATGTTACCCATTCTTTCATGAGGAAATTGTAAAACTTATTCTACAAGATGTTCTTGATGGATCCTTTGTGTATCCAAAGTCCGACCTTTGCTTGGAGACCATGTCAATGCTATCTCGAATGCATGTCTGTGCTACTCCGATCATCAATAAGAGCATTTGAAGCACAATGCTAAATTCTCTTTATCAGTTATCCAAACACCGTTGTATGGGTAACATCTTGATTAATCCTTGCCTCTTTTTTTTTGAATGGTGAGGTACTTGCTCTCCTACCACGTATGCCATGTTCTGCTTGTACATGGGAAGGATATACTCCTACTAATTGTGTGTAATCACAATTTTTCTTTAATCAGATAATCGCGTTTTCCTTTCCATTCGTTTGTTTAACCTTTCCTGAATCTGACTTAACTAAGCAGAGATAATTCCCTGCTTAGGTAGGCACCTTGTTGTACCACTCTGTCTGTAAGATCTTGTTACTACTATTGATGACATTCCGGTAACCACCGATGGGTGATAACTTTGCCAATTGGTTCGCCTTGTTTAACAAGCAGGAAAATTGCTCTCTTCTTTCCCCGTCCTTGGTACCGACATTGTTGCCGGCATAGCTGACAAGCTATTCACTGACATGCCTCCCTGTCGCGGCTGTGCAAGATGTCACCACCCTTCCTACTTTCAACCCACATGGTGGGCCCATAACCCACAGGTCCACTGGATCGAAACCTGACTCTTCTTTACAACCCGGATTCTAATGTATCCTTTGCACCTGGCTTCGTATGTGATTCACAAGCTAAATGCTATACCATTATTCATCCTGGAATCAAACAACATGTTATTCTCGTTGTTCAAACCCCCACTCCAGCTTCTGTCTAGTCATTGAATGATTGCCTACCCGTTTGAAACTTTGGTACCATCGTATAATGCACTCAACGAATCCACTGAAATACAACTCGTGGGGGTACCTTATGTATTTCCCATTGAGTTCACCTTCAGATGCCCATCTTAGTGGAGATGCGTTCTTCCGGAGTTTTTCCCCTTGATCGCGTTCGTAGGACGACGGAGATCCCGAAGAAAGGATGACGACTTGATCATGGAGACTTGAAGAATAGAAATGAAGACATCAACGGAAGGGATCAACCTCTTCGAAAGGGCAGCCAAGACCGAGAAGACTCATTAGGTTTTTCGCTACGACCACCTTTCCCCCCTTAATCCACCGCTTAAATCTCGGGACGAGATTTCTTGTAGTGGAGGAGAATTGTGACGCCCGGGTAATCAAGCTACAGTAACCCTCTGCTAATGATGCCACATCACTTCGATTATTTTCGCTAATCTCGTGTTAGTTCGGAACCGATTTAAATTCATATTCAAAATCAAGCAAACAATAAACGTTTTCAAAAGTCAAAACTAAAATGTTCTAAATGTGACAAATAATTCATAAGTAATGTTGGTGGAGAAACCACATTTTTATAAAAGTTCTAAATGCATTTGATTAATTAAACAGTAGGTAAGACAAATACATAAATGCTTTGGTATTTTATAAAATACTAAACTATATTATTTGGGGGTTAAACCTTTTTGTGGTAGAGGTATAATTAGTGTTACTATTTAAGGTACAACTTTTATGTTTTATAAAACTAGAATAAAATAAAACAGTAACAGAAAAGGAAAATTAAACAAAAGCAAAATAAAGACAAAAGAAAGAGAAACCCCCTCCCTCGCTGGGCCTCGACCCAGCAGGCCATTGGGC
This sequence comes from Triticum dicoccoides, assembly GCF_002162155.2. NCBI lineage: Eukaryota > Viridiplantae > Streptophyta > Magnoliopsida > Poales > Poaceae > Triticum > Triticum dicoccoides. Next base: position 32,941,380 of record NC_041385.1, on the reverse strand, counting down.
CAACCAGCCCAACTGGGCAAAGGCCCAGCCGGTCACCCCACTCCCCCATAACCCCTGGGCGACCAAACCCTAGCCCCTCTTCCCCCCACTACGCCCGACCCCACTCTCTCTCGCTCGCTCCCCCCACTCCCCCCGATTTCTAGATCGGGGCAACCACCCCGACCACATCGTCCCTGACGCCGCCGCGCACACCGTCGCCGCCTCGTCCCGCCTCTGCTTCGCCGGAGCACCTCCTCGTTCTCTTCCCCGTCGGATCGCCCGGGCCCGTAGTCGCTCGACCCCGACGCCGGCACCTCTCCCGCATGGCGCCTGCCCCCTCGACCCGTACTGGATCGGGAGCTCGACCCGGGCGCCCCGATGCCGCTCGTCCTCGTCGCATCGCCTCGCCTCGCCGTCCACGTCGCCAACGACGCCACTCGACTCCACCCCGCCGCGTCCCCGACGCCTCCGCACCGCTGCCGCCCCGTTTGTGACCGCGCCGTGGCCGGAATGCCTCGTCCCCGTCGCTCGCGTCCCCGTCTCTCCATCGTCGGCGCCATCACGCCTCGCTGCCCAACTCCCCTGCAACGGGGGTGAGAGCCCTATCCCCCTGCTTCCCTCTCCTCGTCGTCCTGCTCTTGCTCTGCCCGCGCCCGGTCGCGCTCCGTCGCCCCGAGTAGCCCCTGCACCGAGGTCACCACGCCCTGGCCTCGCCTGGCCCGGGCCTAACCCCGCCCGACACGCCACCGTGCGCGCACGCCTATCGCCTCATCGTCCCGCTCCGCCCTGCTACCGTCGCCACTTGCCGCCGCACTCCACCCCACCGTGGCCTTGCTGCTGCCACCCCCGGCGCCCGCCCCGCGTTGGCGCCCAGCCACACACGGGTGGGCTGCGGCCAGTGCCTGCATGCCCAGCGCCCAAGTCGGGTGCACCCCCCCGGGCCAGCGCCCATTCTGGTGTGCCTGACGCCCGACCCGCTATGGCCCCTAGGGCCAATGACATGTGGGGCCTACGCCCAGAATGGTTTTATAAAAAAAAGAATTAAAAAAAATAAATAATAATTAAATTAATTAATTAATTAAGGAATTAATTAAGTTAATTAATCATAATTAGATTAACCTAATTAACTAATTAGTTTAATTAAACAGTAGTTAGATTAGTTAAACAGTGATTAGCCTAAACAGTCTATGACTAGTGGGTCCCACACGTCAGATTGACCAGTCAACACCCCTGTTGACTGCTGACGCCATGCTGACGTCATGCTGACGTCAGCATACACTATTCTGGATAATGTTGAATTTAAATAATTAAATAAATCCTAAAAATGAATTAAATCTTTTAAAATTAATATAAAATGAACCGTAGCTCGGATGGAAAAAGTTTGTACATGAAAGTTGCTCAGAACGAAGAGACGAACCCGGATACGTAGCCCGTTCGTCCACCACGCACCCCTAACATATCAAACCCGCAACTTTCTCCCTCCAGTTTATCTGTCAGAAAACACGAAACACCGGGAATACTTTCCCGGATGTTTTCCCCCCTTCATCGGTATCACCTACTACCGCGTTAGGGCACACCGAACACCGCGTATTGCCTTGTTATATTTTGTGATGCTTTGTTTGCTCTGTATTCATTATGTCTTCCCCCTCTTCTCTCCGGTAGACTACGAGACCGACGCTGCTGCTGACCAGTTCGACTACGGAGTTGACGACCCCTCTCTCTTGCCAGAGCAACCAGGCAAGCCCCCCCCTTGATCACGAGATATCGCCTATTCTCCTCTATACTGCTTGCATTAGAGTAGTGTAGCATGTTACTGCTTTCGTTAATCCTATTCTGATGCATAGCCTGACATTGTCGCTACATCTGTTGATACCTTACCTGCAATCCTAAATGCTTAGTATAGGATGCTAGTTTATCATCATTGGCCCTACATTCTTGTCAGTATGCCTTGCTATACTATCGGGCGGTGATCACTTGGGAGGTGATCACGGGTATATACTATACATACATACATACTATACAGATGGTGACTAAAGTCGGGTCAGCTCATTGAGTACCCGCAAGTTATTCTGATGAGGGGGCTGAAAGGACAGGTGGCTCCATCCCGGTAGAGGTGGGCCTGGGTTCCCGACGGCCCTCGACTGTTACTTTGTGGCGGAGCGACAGGGCAGGTTGAGGCCACCTAGGAGACAAGTGGGCCTGGCCCTGTTCGGCATTCGCGGATACTTAATACGCTTAACGAGATCTTGGTATTTGATCTGAGTCGGCTACGAGCCTATACGCACTAACCATCTACGTGGGAGTAGTTATGGGTATCCCGATGTCGTGGTATCAGCCGAAGCACTTCAGACGTCAGCGACGGAGCGGCGCGCGCCGGATTGGACTGGAACGCCACTAGGCTAGGTCTGCTTCCGGCCGCCCACGCAACGTGCAGGTGTGCTCAGGGCGATGGGCCCAGACCCCTGCGCGCTTAGGTTTAGACCGGCGTGCTGGCCTCTCTGTTGTGCCTAGGTGGGGCTGCGACGTGTTGATCTTCCGCGGCCGGGCATGACCCAGGAAAGTGTGTCCGGCCAAATGGGATCGAGCGTGTTGGGTTATGTGGTGCACCCCTGCAGGGAAGTTAATCTATTCGAATAGCCGTGATCTTCGGTAACAGGACGACTTGGAGTTGTACCTTGACCTTATGACAACTAGAACCGGTGATCGCTTCCCTTCCAAGTTCCACAGACAACCTGGTGATCGCTTTTCCGCAGGGCGACGAGGAGAGGATCGCCGGGTAGGATTATGCTATGCGATGCGACTGGAGATGCTACTTGGAGACGCTATTTCGAGATGCTACTTGGAGGACTTCAATCTACTCTCTTCTACATACTGCAAGACGGAGGCTGCCAGAAGCGTAGTCTTCGATAGGACTAGCTATCCCCCTCTTATTCTGGCATTCTGCAGTTCAGTCCACTGATATGGCCTCCTTACACATATACCCATGCATTTGTACTGTAGTTCCTTGCTTGCGAGTACTTTGGATGAGTACTCACGGTTGCTTCTTCCCCCTTTCCCCTTTTCCTTTCTTTCTGGTTGTCGTAACCAGATGCTGGAGTCCAGGAGCCAGACGCCACCTTCGACGACGACTCCTACTAAGCTGAAGGTGCCTACTACTACGTGCAGCCCGATGACGACGACCAGGAGTAGTTAGGAGGATCCCAGGCAGGAGGCCTGCGCCTCTTTCGATCTGTATCCCAGTTTGTGCTAGCCTTCTTAAGGCAAACTTGTTTAACTTATGTCTGTACTCAGATATTGTTGCTTCCGCTGACTCGTTTATGATCGAGCACTTGTATTCGAGCCCTCGAGGCCCCTGGCTTGTATTATGATGCTTGTATGACTTATTTATGTTTTTAGAGTTGTGTTGTGATATCTTCCCGTGAGTCCCTGATCTTGATCGTACACATTTGCGTGCATGATTAGTGTACGATTGAATCGGGGGCGTCACATTCATAAACAAAAGTTTGTCCTTTCTCAATTTAAGTTTTCAGTTGTACAACCAAGTTCCTTATTCATACCATGTAAATTAAAGTATACAGAGCAAGTGACCTTCTTTTGCACTGCATGTATGCCTCTGTTCTTCATCCGTAATCCAGTGGTGTGGAGAACCTATCCACTACAACACAATGTCATATTCTGCAATGTCTTAACTATGAACAATGTCATATCATTCTACTACTCCCTCCGTCCGAAAATACTTGTCATTGAAATGGATGTATCTAGATGTATTTTAGTTCTAGACACATCCATTTTGATGACAAGTAATTCCGGACGGAGGGAGTATTATTTAAACCGTCTCTTTATTTGTCAATTTGAAATGGGATAAATTGATAGCACACTAACCATTCATACTTATGAGTTCTTGATTTGTAATCCAGTGGTGTCGTGAAGCTGCCAACTCCTTCACAATGTCATTTCCTGCCATGTCTTGACCTGAACAATACCATATTGTGTTAATGCAATTTTAAACTGTGTCACTTTATTCGTCAGTAAGAAATGTGATGAATTGTCAGCACTGATACTTTTATGTGCAAAACATGTCATCTGTCTGCTTGTTTATCTTTCAGAGAGAGGAAGATTTAAGTGCTGAACAAGCACAGTCTCATCATCTTGCTCAGCTGCTTGCGCTGCACCTCCCCAGCAGGGCTACCCTTTCTTGAACTCTATTGAAGTGCTCTCGGTTTTGTATATTATTTTGTCGGCGTGTTTATTTGCACTGGTGGCGATCTTTGATGCCCAGTGTATGTAATCTGCTGTCTGCTTGTGCTTTATTATCATAGTGGCGAACTTTGATGTCCAGTGGATGTAATATGCTGTAATTTCTTTATTTTATAGTCTAGGTTGTTTCTTATTCACGATGCTGCAGTTATTTTACTGTCTTCACAGTAAACCGGCCAAACAGTAAAATTACGGTACATAATCGAGCCGTCATGCAATCACGATGTAGGTTGGGCTTGAAACATGCCGAACAGCTAACGGGCCGGCAGCAGCCCGAAATGAACCCTGGCCCATGATTGTGCGAATCAAATCACGGGCTTTTAACAGGCCAAAATTGTCTCGGTCCTTGTTTGGCCCAATCAGATATCGGCTGCGAGCAGGCCGAATGCAAACCGGGCCATAGTTAGGCCCAACTATATGATGGGCATTTAAGAGGCCGAAATTAATATAGGGCCGAAATGTTAAACGGGTCCTTAAGAGGCCAAAACTAATGTCAGGCCGAATTACTAAGTGGGCCTCTAGCAAGTGGGCCCAAAAGCATAGTGTTCAGTTGACGGGCCGAATCTGATATGGGCCATAATTGAGCCCATAGCCTCTTAAAGGGCCGTACCTGATCTGGGCCATAATTTAGCCCAGAACATGGTAGGCTTTTAACGGGCCGGATCTCATATGGGCCACTATTAGGCCCGGAACGTGGCAGGCCATTAATGGACCGGATCAAATATGGGCCGGCATTTGGCCCAAAACATGGCAGCCAGTTAATGGGCCGGCCTACTAGGGCCCTCAAATTCTTGTGGGCCTACAGCTGGGCCCGCCCATTAATGTCGGCGAAATCTCGTGGGCCTTTAGCCGGGCCGGCCCATTATGATCTGCAAGAATCTTGTGGGCCTTTACCTGGGCCGGCCCATTATGGCAAACAAAAATCTTGTGGGCCTTTACTTGGGTCGGCCCATTATGGCCCGCGAAATCTTGTGGGCCGTTAGCTGGGCCAGCCCATTATGGCCCGCAAAATCTCGTGGGCCTTTAGCTGGGCCGGCCCATTATGGTCCGCAAAATCTTGTGGGCCTTTAGTTGGGCCGGCCCATTTAAACTTAATGGGGCGGTCCACGTGTCAACATATCATAGGCGCGTCTCGCCCATTGGATGAGTGACACCTGTACCAGCGCGGACCTGACACGTGTCTCCTCCAGCCAATGATGATTTTACACATGAAAAATCCCCATTGGTCGGGGCTGTTAACGGGTTATCGGATCCAAAACCCGACCCGATAGCTTAACGGCGTTCCGTTACGGTGGATGCCACATGTCGGTCACCCTTGACGAAAGCACTTCTGTGACGCGCGATTTATCGTCATGGAAGTGGACACTTCCGTGATGATAATTTTGGTAATGTCATCGAACACATCTACGACAGCACAGGTATGAATATCTTGATTCTTTCATAAATTTGTCATGGATGTACATGCATGACAAGAAACGTGACCTACTATGACAAACATGTATCATCACGGAAGTGTATTTTTTTGTAGTGGTACCAGTAGCTATGTGTTTGATCTCTCTCTCTCGTGTTCTCTCTTGTGTTTCCTCTATGGCACGATCTTGATGTATCTCGAGCTTTGCTATTATAGTTGGATCTTATGATGTTTCTCCCCCCTCTACTCTCTTGTGATGCATTGAGTTTTCCCTTTGAAGTTATCCTGTTGGATTGAGTCTTTAATGATTTGAGAACACTTGATTTATGTCTTGCCGTGTTTATCTATGGTGACAATGGCATATTCACGTGATCCACTTGATGTATGTTTTGGTGATCAACTTGCGGGTTCCGCCCATGAACCTATGCATAAGGGTTAGCACACGTGTTCGTCTTGACTCTCCGGTAGAAACTTTGGGTCACTCTTTGAAGTACTTTGTGTTGGTTGAATAGATGAATCTGAGATTGTGTGACGCTTATCGTATAATCATGCCCACGGATACTTGAGGTGACAATGGAGTATCTAGGTGACGTTAGGGTTTTGGTTGATTTGTGTCTTAAGGTGTTATTCTAGTATGAACTCTATGATAGATTGAGCGGAAAGAATAGCTTCATGTTATTTTACTACGAACTCTTGAATAGATAGAACAGAAAGGATAACTTTGAGCTGGTTTCGTACCCTACCATAATCTCTTCGTTTGTTCTCCGCTATTAGTGGCTTTGGAGTGACTCTTTGTTGCACGTTGAGGGATTGTTATGTGATTCAATTATGTTATTATTGTTGAGAGAACTTGCACTAGTGAAAGTATGAACCTTAGGCCTTGTTTCCTACCATTGCAATACCGTTTACGCTCACTTTTATCATTAGTTACCTTGCTGTTTTATAATTTCATATTACAAATACCTTTATCTACTATCCATATTGCACTTGTATCACCATCTCTTCGCCGAACTAGTGCACCTATACAATCTACCATTGTATTGGGTGTGACGCCCGGATAGTTACGCTACAGTAATCCTCCGCTAATGATGCCACGTCACCTCGATTACTGTGGTTAATCTCGCATTAGTTCGAAACCGATTCGAATTCAATTTAAAAATTTGGCAAACAACAAAAGTTTTCAAAAATTAAACTAAAATGTTCGGAGTGCGCAGTTAAATGTCAGGGCAATTATAATAAAGCAAACACATTTTTATAAAATGCCTAAATGATTTAGAATGAAATAAAACAGAAAAGATAATAAATAAAAGAAAAGAAATTACAAAAAAAAGGGAGAAAGCCCCCCCGGCCCCTTGGGCTTCGGCCCACCAGGCGGCCCGACTGGTCGCGCACCCAGCCAGCCCAGCTCCCCTCCCCCGGCCCGCCGAACCCCTACAACCCCCTAGGGCGACCGAACCCTAACCCCCACGCGCCCCACTCCCCC
>NC_041385.1:32933643-32934207 GCF_002162155.2 Triticum dicoccoides | reverse complement strand
TTCGCCGCCCCGTCGTCGCCGGTGCTCCCCGTCGCCCGCCTCTTCGTCCACCTCCCCGCTGGACTACATCGCCCCTCGCCGCTGCCCGAAGGCCTCCCCATCGCCGGACCACCCGCCGTTGCTGCTTGTCGCCGCAGCCCGGAGCTCCTCCGCATCGCCCGTCGCCCCGTCCTCGATTTCCCCCTCGACGGCTCCACCGAGCCCATTGCCTTCCCCCTGCAGATCCCCTGTGAGGAACCCCCCCTCCTATCCTCCTCCCCCTACTCCCTTCGTCCCCGTAGCCTCGGTAGCCGCCATGGCCGTAGGTCGTCTTTGCCGCTCCGATTCGTCGCGTCCAAGCCGTCCCCGGCCCCCTCGACCTCACCATCGAGCTTGTGGGGAGCCTCTCGTCCGATTCCCGCTGTTCCCGGTCTCGATCCATGCCCCTCCGTACCGTTGCTCGCCATGGCCGAAGCTCGCCATAGCCGCGCGGTTCACCGCCTCCACCGGTGCCTCGCTGCTGCGATGGCCCCGTGCTCCCCCACCTCTCCGCCGGCCGCCCCGGCCACCACCGCACCTGGCCTC
>NC_041385.1:32926135-32933368 GCF_002162155.2 Triticum dicoccoides | reverse complement strand
CATTCACCGCCTCCGCCGGTGCCTCGCTGCTGCGACGGCCCCGTGCTCCCCCGCCTCTCCGCCGGCCGCCCCGGCCACCACCGCACCTGGCCTCGCCCCCGCTTCCCCTTGCCGGCGCCGCGCCGCCGCCCCGGTGGCCATCGCCGGCCACGGCCTTGCCCACGCCCCGTTCGGGCGGGCGCCCGCTCCCCTCACCCGCGCCTGTTAAGCCCGCTCCAGTGGCTTTTGTGCCACTGGCAGCTGGGGCCCTCTTCCCTGTTTTGTTTTATAAATGAAAGAAAAAAATGATTTAATAAAATTAATTAACTAAATTAAATTGGTTTAGTTAGAATTAATTAGCTTAATCATCTAGCTTAGTTAACTAAACTGTTAGACTAGCCTAATGAGTCTATGACAGGGGGACCCCACCCCCTGTTGACCAGTCAAACGTTGACTGGTCAACTCGGACCGCCTGGTCCCACATGTCACCCTCTGGTACACTTATGTGTACACAGATCTGGGTGCACCTAGCATTTACTCATTATTTTCGAATTAATTAAATTGCAAAATATCATTAAAACTTTAGAAAATCATAGAAAATAATCCGTAACTCGGATGAAAATGTTTTCTACATGAAAGTTACTCAGAACGACGAGACGAATCCGAATACGTGGCCCGTTCGGCCGCCACACGTCCCTAGCATAGCAAACATGGAACTTTTCCCCTCCCTTTTAATTGTCCGAAAATGCTAAACCTGGGGAAACATCCTCGGATGTTATCCCCCTTCGCCGGTAACGTGTAGCACCGCGTTAGAACACGTCTAGCTCTGCCTGTTGTCCTGTAATGCTCTTGCTTGCTATGTATTTACTGTTTCTTCCCCCTCTTCTCTCCGGTAGACCCCGAGACCGATGCTGATGCCCCTGTGATCGACTATGTCACCGACGACCCCTCTCTCTTGCCAGAGCAACCAGGAAAGCCCCCCCTTTGATCACCAAATATCGCCTACTCTTCTCTATACTGCTTGCATTAGAGTAGTGTAGCATGTTACTGCTTTCAGTTAATCCTATACTGCTGCATAGCCTGTCCTTGCTACTACTGTTGTTACCTTTACCTGCTATCCTACTACTTAGTATAGGATGCTAGTGTTCCATCAGTGGCCCTACACTCTTGTCCGTCTGCCAAGCTATACTACTGGGCTGTGATCACTTCGGGAGGTGATCACGGGCAAATACTACATATACTTTACACTATTACATTACCTGTGATACTGTTCGGAGATGGGGGCTGGAAGGACAGGTGGCTCCATCCCGGTAGAGGTGGGCCTGGGTTCCCAACGGCCCCCGACTATTACTTTGTAGCGGAGCGACAGGGCAGGTTGAGACCACCTAGGAGACAGGTGGGCCTGGCCCTGTTCGGCGTTCGCAGATACTTAACACACTTAACGAGATCTTGGTATTTGATCTGAGTCTGGCCATTTGGTCTATACGCACTAACCATCTACGCGGGAGTAGTTATGGGTATCCCGGTGTCGTGGTATCAGCCGAAGCACTTCGTGACGTCAGCGACTGAGCGGCGCGTGCCGGATTGGACTGGAACGCCACTAGGCTAGGTCTGCTTCCGGCCGCCCACGCAACATGCAGGTGTGCTCAAGGCGATGGGCCCAGACCCATGTGCGCTTAGGTTTAGACCAGCGTGCTGACCTCTCTGTTGTGCCTAGGTGGGGCTGCGACGTCTTGATCTTCCGAGGTCGGGCATGACCCAGGAAAGTGTGTCCGGCCAAATGGGATCAAGCGTGTTGGGTTATGTGGTGCACCCCTGCAGGGAAGTTAATCTATTCGAATAGCCGTGATCTTCGGTAACAGGACGACTTGGAGTTGTACCTTGACCTTATGACAACTAGAATCGGATACTTAATAAAACACAACCTTCCAAGTTCCATAGACAACCCGGTGATCGCTTTTCCACAGGGCGACGAGGGGAGGATCGCCGGGTAGGATTATGCTATGCGATGCTACTGGAGATGCTACTTGGAGATGCTACTTGGAGATGCTACTTGGAGGACTTGAATCTACTCTCTTCTACATGCTGCAAGACGGAGGCTGCCAGAAGCGTAGTCTTCGACAGGATTAGCTATCCCCCTCTTATTCTGGCATTCTGCAGTTCAGTCCACCGATATGGCCCTTTACACATATACCCATGCATATGTAGTGTAGCTCCTTGCTTGCGAGTACTTTGGATGAGTACTCACGGTTGCTTTTCTCCCTCTTTTCCCCTTTCCCTTCTACCTGGTTGTTGCAACCGGATGCTGGAGCCCTGGAGCCAGACGCCACCGTCGATGATGATTCCTACTACACTGGAGGTGCCTACTACTACATGCAGGCCGCTGATGACGACCAAGAGTAGTTAGGAGGATCCCAGGCAGGAGGCCTGTGCCTCTTTCGATCTGTATCCCAGTTTGTGCTAGCCACCTTATGGCAACTTGTCTAACTTATGTCTGTACTCAGATATTGTTGCTTCCGCTGACTCGTCTATGATCGAGCACTTGTATTCGAGCCCTCGAGGCCCCTGGCTTGTATTATGATGCTTGTATGACTTATTTATGTTTTAGAGTTGTGTTGTGATATCTTCCCGTGAGTCCCTGATCTTGATCATACACGTTTGCGTGTATGATTAGTGTACGATTGAATCGGGGGCGTCACAAGTTGGTATCAGAGCCGACTACCTGTAGGAATCCCCCTTTCCAACTCCTTGGCCGAAGTTGAGTCTAGTCGTTGAAAAACTTTTACTAACATGGCTGTGTGGCTTACGGGCCCACGTCGCCATTGGGTGGTATTAGGATCTTTTACTCCTTGACCTTTACTCTGGGACTCTGATCTCTCCTCTATTCGGGTTAAATGAATTTTACTAAATCTAACATTAGGATCTCGTTATCACTTTCACCCGGAGAGCCCCTTATTACTGATGATCGTCTGCTGCACCAGAAGACCCTAAAGATGCTCTCCACTGTTAACTCGAGAACTTGTGTTCATCGCATTTGCAATTCCCCTTCCACCGTAAACCCTTATGGATAACTACTTGCAGTTGTTATTCTTACATTCATCCCCAGTTGGTCTTGTTATTACAAGATACCCCGAAACACTCATCGTTGTTTGATAATCCTTTGAGCTTACTGCCCTACTGTTCTTTGTCACCTGAATACCCCTATGGTTAATTCTCGCACTTATTGAGTATCCGCTCATCCCCCAGTTGTTCATGTGTTACACAAAAGTCTTCGAAATACCATTCGATATTCCGTAAATCCTCAGCAACCTATTGCTCTGGAATTTCTTGTTTGCTTTCATTATGATTAATCCCATAAGTATAGTAATCATATTGGCATCCTTTGTCACCATCATTTTTGAGTCCGTTGATTCAATACGTTGTGAATGTTCACAATCATCAGTCGAGTCCTAGGATTATCTTTCCGGCTCAGACGTCATTTTGATACTGAGCTGGTTCTCGACCAAACTATCTATCGTCGATTGTGCCTCTGGTATATTCAAGTGATCCATCCTTGATCAAAACGTCTGCTTCTGATCCCTTGTTTTGGAAATCATAATTCCTTTGCATTTAAGCTTTGAATTATTCAGATGAATCCATAATCTGTTGCATTTGCATTCTTTCTTCCTCTGATTGGGTATCGATACTCACCTCAGCTCCACTGTGGATCGCCATATCCACTGTTGGATTATTATATCCGATAGTGTCCTTAATAATTAATCACCTTGTGAGTCCTTCTCTGATACATAATGCCTTTGTTAAATTGTATCCTTTCCTTTTGTCAACCATGCTCTACTTTTGAGCTGGTGATATTTACTCTTGAAGCTTATGGTATATGTTCGTAAGAAGCCCCGATGGGATTGAACCAACGCCTTCCCTCATCGGTGTGAACCCGAAAGATTTCACGAGTCATACTTATCTGGTATTGCACCAGGTAAAACTTTCAACAACTAATGCCATTATCTAAACGAGAAGTGAATGTAAGGTTATGCTTTGGAGAAGTGGGAGTCGACCTTGAACTTTGTGTTCATGCCCATGGACCCGAGGTGGAACTTATCATGGAAGCTTCTCGTAGTAATAATAATCCCCTTGTTATAACTTCTTCTCTTATCTATGCTTGGTCTTTTGCGACCGTGGTTTCGACCATACTGTTCTTCTTTCCCATTTCTTGGACAAGTTTAAGTGCTTGCCTTCTGCAAATGATTTCACTTGTCCAACCTCTATCCCGCTCTACCCTTGAGTATACCCTCTGGTACCGCGAGAATGTCAGGGAACTACATAACTTCTTATGGGTTCTTCATCAACTGTTATCTCTCACCGATTCCAATTTTCCTGGGTTCTGGGTTGTCGTCAACCGAGAACACCGATAAGTGAATCGATTCCGCACTCTGATTCAATAAATCTAAGTAATTCTGGTTGCTTACGAGTTTAATAATCCTTCAAGTCATTCCTAGCCTTATCATCTATATCATTATCGTGCAAACTTCTAACTGTGCTACCCGGTCCTTCTTCCCGGAGCACAAAATTTTCGACGATGAGCTAAGCTTACGTCGATCTTCCTTGTCATATCAGTTCGCCTTGAACAACAAGCTTGATTTCAAGTTTGTGTCCTACCCATGGTTCCAATAACCTTCCGCTACCTCATTCCTTTGACTTGATGTCGTCACTGGTTGATTACATCTTCGTGAAATCTCTCGACAAATGTGTCGTGATCATCATCGACCTTATGAGCTCTTTCAGGATATCAATTGAGTTCATGATGAGAAATACCATCCTTGCCCTTGATGATCTGTGTTATCATCGACCACTTTATTGCCTTCCCACCAACACAAGCTTGTTCGTGTTTGGTGTTATACCTTGAGTTCCTTGTTATCCAGTAATTGTTCTTCTTTACCTTGGAACATTAACATCTCTTATGTCCTCAATGTTGTGAGAATTTCACCACCTCTAGAGAATTCTTGATACAAGTGATACTTATCACCATAACCATTCTTTTCTTGGTCACCGTGTTATTTCTAACCACCGACAAATGGACTGTGATGTGTAATCCCAAAACTTCTAGCAACCCTATTGCTTTGAAGTTAATGGTCGGTCATTCATTCTTAGACTGTTGATTATTGAATCACCATTCTGACATTGGTCGTGCAACCCAACCCATATTTTGGGTGCACCTTTCGACCAATGTTTAATTGTGTATGTTTTCCTCGAGCATACTTCCTTATATCATTTGATCTGACAAATGTTATCTCTTTGTTCACTTAATTGTGGAAATCTATCTTTTGGAAATCTCGAAGAATTGTCGTGAGTTCATCATCCACCTCCTTGTCCTCTCCTTGGGATAATGATGAACTCTTGTTAACGGAAATCACTTCATAGTTCATTTCCCGAGAATCTTACTGTGTTATCCCGTCAATTTGTGTTGCACCTTTCTTCTCAGGCATCCTGAGCCTGAGGTATCCTGACACCAATCATACCTGAACCTCGGTCAGATGTGATGGTTTGAACATATTTCCAAGGGTTATAACATTGGTCTTTAACCCGATAAGGTGATGTCATCCTAACACACCTGCCCGGAGGGCCTATTGTTATAGTTCTTCCTTTTAGCAGTTTAGTCATTCTTCCGTGAGGAAATTGGAAGACTTATTCTATAAGTTGTTCCTGATGGATCCTTTGTGTTTCCAAAGTCTGATCTTCACCTGATGACCATGTCAATGCTATCTTGAAGCATGCCTGTGGTACTCCGATTTTCAATAAGAACATTTGAAGCCCAATGCTAAATGTTTCCTGCTCAATTATCCAAACACCGCTGTATGGGTAATGTCATGAAATTTCTCTCCCCTTGCCTAAAAGGGTTTTCTACTTTATATCCTGTCATGGATATCATGCTCTATTTGCCCTTGGAAAGGATATACCCCTGAATTATGTATTTAAACACATTTTCTTTTCCATTGTTTTGTTTAAACCTTCTTGTGATCTATATGAGTGGTAATAATTCCCTGCTTATGTAAACATCTCGGTGTACCATCTTGTCTGGTGTAACCCTGTTACTATTGTTGATGACATTCCGGTAGCCACCGATGGACGAGAACTTGGCCTATTGGTCCGCCTCGTTCAACAAGAAGGAATTGGTTCTCTTCGTCCCTCGCCCTTGGTACCGATATTGTTGCCAACATAACTGATAGGCTATCCTCTGACATGCCTTGCTTACAAGATCGTGCAAGACATTACTGCCCTTCCTACTTAACCCACATGGTGGGCCCATAACCCACAGTTTCATAGGATCGAAACCTGACTCACCTGTACAACCCTGTTTCTAATGGTTATTCCCCATGCTTGGCTTTGTATTTAATTCACGGGCCACCTTCCGAGTGTTCTATTCTGGTATCAGACGCTATACTTACTCTCGCTACTCTGAGCCCCTTTCTCACTCTGGTTCAGACTTCGAGCCACTATCTATCTGCTTGGAACCTCTTATTGTACCTTCGAACCTCACTCTCGATGTGTTTTATTTGTTCAACTCGAGAGGTACTCTTATACTCATTCATGGGTTAATCCCAGATTATTACCCTTATAGCATTCTGTCGTTGCCGATCTGCCCTGTTACCTATTCGTAAGTACGATGAAGATCCCGAAGAAAGGATGTCGACTTCATCATGATGACCGGAAGCAAAGGAATGAAGACATCAACGTATTGGACCGGTCTCTTCGAGAAGAGCAAGCGAGAATGAGAAGACCCGCTAGACTCGTTACCAAACCTTCCCCCCTTTCACTACCTCTTAAATTTCGGGACGAGATTTCTTGTAGTGGAGGAGAATTGTGACGCCCGAATAGTTACGCTACAGTAATCCTCCGCTAATGATGCCACGTCACCTCGATTACTGTGGTTAATCTCGCATTAGTTCGAAACCGATTCGAATTCAATTTAAAAATTTGGCAAACAGCAAAAGTTTTCAAAAATTAAACTAAAATGTTCGAAGTGCGCAGTTAAATGTCAGGGCAATTATAATAAAGCAAACACATTTTTATAAAATGCCTAAATGATTTAAAATGAAATAAAACAGAAAAGAAAATAAATAAAAGAAAAGAAATTACAAAAAAAGGGAGAAAGCCCCCCCGGCCCCTTGGGCTTCGGCCCACCAGGCGGCCCGACTGGTCGCGCACCCAGCCAGCCCAGCTCCCCTCCCCCGGCCCGCCGAACCCCTACAACCCCCTGGG
>NC_041385.1:32894053-32925527 GCF_002162155.2 Triticum dicoccoides | reverse complement strand
CGTCGCGTCCAAGCCGTCCCCGGCCCCCTCGACCTCACCATCGAGCTCGTGGGGAGCCTCTCGTCCGATTCCCGCTGTTCCCGGTCTCGATCCATGCCCCTCTGTACCATTGCTTGCCATGGCCGAAGCTCGCCATAGCCGCGCTGTTCACCGCCTCCGTCGGTGCCTCGCTGCTGCGACGGCCCCGTGCTCCCCTGCCTCTCCGCCGGCCGCCCCGGCCACCACCGCACCTGGCCTCGCCCCCGCTTCCCCTTGCCGGCGCCGCGCCGCCGCCCCGGTGGCCATCGCCGGCCACGGCCTTGCCCACGCCCTGTTCGGGCGGGCGCCCGCTCCCCTCGCCTGCGCCTGTTAAGCCCGCTCCAGTGGCTTTTGTGCCACTGGCAGCTGGGGCCCTCTTCATTGTTTTGTTTTATAAATAAAAGAAAAAAATGATTTAATAAAAGTAATTAACTAAATTAAATTGGTTTAATTAGAATTAATTAGCTTAATCATCTAGTTTAGTTAACTAAACTGTTAGACTAGCCTAATGAGTCTATGACAGGGGGACCCCACCCCCTGTTGACCATTCAAACGTTGACTGGTCAATTGGGACCGCCTGGACCCACATGTCATCCTCTGGTACACTTATGTGTACACAGATCTGGGTGCACCTAGCATTTAATCATTATTTTCGAAAATCATAGAAACTTTAGAAAATCATAGAAAATAATCTGTAACTCGGATGAAATTATTTTCTACATGAAAGTTGCTTAGAACGACAAGACGAATCCGAATACGTGGCCCGTTCGGCCGCCACACGTCCCTAGCATAGCAAACATGGAACTTTTTCCCTCCCTTTTAATTGTCCGAAAATGCTAAACCTGGGGAAACATCCTCGGATGTTATCCCCCTTCGCCGGTAACGTGTAGCACCGCGTTAGAACACATCTAGCTCTGCCTGTTGTCCTGTTATGCTCTTGCTTGCTATGTATTTACTGTTTCTTCCCCCTCTTCTCTCTGGTAGACCCCGAGACCGATGTTGATGCCCCTGTGATCGACTACGTCGCCGACGACCCCTCTCTCTTGCCAGAGCAACCAGGAAAGCCCCCCCGTTGATCACCAGATATCGCCTACTCTTCTCTATACTGCTTGCATTAGAGTAGTGTAGCATGTTACTGCTTTCAGTTAATCCTATACTGCTGCATAGCATGGCCTTGCTACTACTGTTGTTACCTTTACCTGCTATCCTACTGCTTAGTATAGGATGCTAGTGTTCCATCAGTGGCCCTACACTCTTGTCCGTCTGCCATGCTATACTACTGGGCTGTGATCACTTCGGGAGGTGATCACGGGCAAATACTACATATACTTTACACTATTACATTACCTGTGATACTGTTCGGAGATGGGGGCTGGAAGGACAGGTGGCTCCATCCCGGTAGAGGTGGGCCTGGGTTCCCGACGGCCCCCGACTGTTACTTTGTGGCGGAGCGACAGGGCAGGTTGAGACCACCTAGGAGACAGGTGGGCCTGGCCCTGTTCGGCGTTCGCGGATACTTAACACGCTTAACGAGATCTTGGTATTTGATCTGAGTCTGGCCATTTGGTCTATACGCACTAACCATCTACGCGGGAGTAGTTATGGGTATCCCGGCGTCGTGGTATCAGCCGAAGCACTTCGTGACGTCAGCGACTGAGCGGTGCGCGCCGGATTGGACTGGAACGCCACTAGGCTAGGTCTGCTTCCGGCCGCCCACGCAACGTGCAGGTGTGCTCAGGGCAATGGGCCCAGACCCCTGTGCGCTTAGGTTTAGACCGGCGTGCTGACCTCTCTGTTGTGCCTAGGTGGGGCTGCGACGTGTTGATCTTCCGAGGCCGGGCATGACCCAGGAAAGTGTGTCCGGCCAAATGGGATCAAGCGTGTTGGGTTATGTGGTGCACCCCTGCAGGGAAGTTAATATATTCGAATAGCCGTGATCTTCGGTAACAGGACGACTTGGAGTTGTACCTTGACCTTATGACAACTAGAATCGGATACTTAATAAAACACACCCTTCCAAGTTCCACAGACAACCCGGTGATCGCTTTTCCACAGGGCGACAAGGGGAGGATCGCCGGGTAGGATTATGCTATGCAATGCTACTGGAGATGCTACTTGGAGATGCTACTTGGAGGACTTCAATCTACTCTCTTCTACATGCTGCAAGACGGAGGCTGCCAGAAGCGTAGTCTTCGACAGGATTAGCTATCCCCCTCTTATTCTGGCATTCTGCAGTTCAGTCCACCGATATGGCCCTTTACACATATACCCATGCATATGTAGTGTAGCTCCTTGCTTGCGAGTACTTTGGATGAGTACTCACGGTTGCTTTTCTCCCTCTTTTCCCCTTTCCCTTCTACCTGGTTGTCGCAACCAGATGCTGGAGCCCTGGAGCTAGACGCCACCGTCGATGATGATTCCTACTACACTGGAGGTGCCTACTACTACGTGCAGGCTGCTGACGACGACCAAGAGTAGTTAGGAGGATCCCAGGCAGGAGTCTTGCGCCTCTTTCGATCTGTATCCCAGTTTGTGCTAGCCATCTTATGGCAACTTGTTTAACTTATGTCTGTACTCAGATATTGTTGCTTCCGCTGACTCGTCTATGATCGAGCACTTGTATTCGAGCCCTCGAGGCCCCTGGCTTGTATTATGATGCTTGTATGACTTATTTATGTTTTAGAGTTGTGTTGTGATATCTTCCCGTGAGTCCCTGATCTTGATCGTACACGTTTGCGTGTATGATTAGTGTACGATTGAATCGGGGGCGTCACATTGGGTGTGTTGGGGACACAAGAGACTCTTTGTTATTTGGTTGCAGGGTTGTTTGAGAGAGACCATCTTCATCCTACGCCTCCCACGGATTGATAAACCTTAGGTCATCCACTTGAGGGAAATTTGTTGTTGTCCTACAAACCTGTGCACTTGCATGCCCAACAACGTCTACAAGAAGAAGGTTGTGTAGTAGACATCAAGGGGCTCTCGGCAATGTTGGCCCTCAGCCTGTTCTCGTGGTCCCACATGTCAGGAGCTGACAGTGTCAGCCTGCTACTGGCTCTCTTTGCCAAGAGTAGCTCTCGGCAAAGTTGGCCCTCGGCCTATTCTCCTGGTCCCACATGTCAGGGGTCGACACGTGTCGGCCTGCTACTGTCTCTCTTTGCCGAGAGTGGCTCTCGGCAAAGTTGGCCCTTGGCCTGTTCTCCTGGTCCCACATGTCAGGGGTCGACACGTGTTAGCCTCCTATTGGGTGGGTTTGCCGAGAGTGGCTCTCGGCAAAGTTGGCCCTCGGCCTCTTCTCCTGGTCCCACATGTCAGGAGGTGACATGTGTCCACCTGCTACTGGCTCTCTTTGCCGAGTGGCGCTCTCGGCAAAGAAGGCCCTCGGCCTGTTCCCCTGGTCCCACGTGTCAGGAACCGATGTCCCCATCTGCTATCCGTTAGCTACTTTATTTTGCTGAGTTGTACTGTTTGGCTCTTGGCAAAGTCTTTGCCGAGTGCCCGTGTTATGACTCTCGGCAAATTCCAGTTTGCCGAAGAGGTGTACGCCGGGTGGCTTTTGCCGAGGGTGACACTCGGCAAAGGCTTTGCCGGCGGTTCTTGGCCGTTTGCCGAGTGTCCGTGGCACTCGGCATACATCAGAATTCCAGTAGTGGTAGCACATCAATAAGTAATTGTATTCTTATTTTATTAATAAAAAGCTAGGAGAAATGTAAATATACTTTTTTTGCGAGAAGGCCAAAGGCCATATATTAAGTAGCAATTTTTTAACCCTTAAAAATACTCTTACACAAAATAAAAATCACTACCCTTCGAAATATTTTTACACAAACTATTTGTCAAGTTACATAATATTGGGTGCACCCATTGTAAACATTGTTGAATTTGAATAGAGAAGTAGTCTCGAACACATGCATTTATCAGGCAAGCTTCACACTAATCGTGGCAGATAAGAACATGTTGACATACACGGATGTAAGGGGGTGGGAATACATGTAAAAATCCTACAAATAAATTTAGACTATGCTCGTGTATGAAATCGTGTTCCCCTAGATATTGTTTCTGTTCCTTCTCTTTTTTAGTATGAACCAACACCCTTGTGTCTTTATATTTTACATTAATCTAAAAAATACGAACGTGCGAAGTATATCCGTTAACAATAGTGATATCTTTCTCTTATTTTCTGATAATGAAGATATATTTTATTTTATTTAGGATTTTCCTTGTCATATATTATACATTTGTCTATCTGTCTCCATGTTTGATTTGATGCAGGTGTAGCTCAATGATACCAACCCATTTCAGTAGTGCTGCAAGGTCTCAATCAGCTTCTATCTCTAATCATTTAGAGGAGTGTTTCCATCTTTATTTCTGGTACGACTGTTATGAGAAATTGTAAGACACTCTTGCTTACCTTCTAAGAGGTAAGAGGACATAATCCAAACATACCATCAATTAATCGATAGAAAAATGGTGAGTATAACAAGATTGAAAAAAACTTCTCACAAAGATGAAACTATCATTCACGCGCTTTTCATGTCCCAAGAAGCCCACAACTCAGGTGGCCATTAGACTTTGATATATGTATTTATTTGAGTTAATATTTGGGTCCCAATATTTTCCCATTTATCAATAATTTGTTATTTTCAAACTTAGTGTAGCTTAATCGAACACGGAAATGAGGATAGTGCAAAAGTCATACAATCTTGAGGCTCGTCCTCCCACAAGTTCACTGGGACAAGACCGCTATGTTATTAACTCCCTAAGACACATAACTTGCATATTCTACCCATATAAAGAAGTTATACCTAAAATGATTTTTTGATCTAATTTATAGAACATTTTTTGATAATCGCATTTAATTTTCACCCAATAGTAGTAGTATTTTCAAATGGTTTTGCATTGTTAATGTCAAAAATACAAGATGAACAAAGGTAAAAATGCCATGTTGTTTTGTGTTCTCCACAACATTATTTTTAACCAGTGAACCATTTTATCAACAAAAAAGACACGGTGATTATTCTAAAAAATTGAGACATTTTATGCTATTTTGCATTTCAACACAGCGATAATGAGCTAGTTGATTATTTTCTTATAATACAATAATACCATCTTACAAGATTAAGTGGCAAAATTTTGTAAAACAAGTTATTTATGTAAAATATATTCCAATATGATATTTTTGTTAATGTTTAGTTTATGAATCATTTAAATGAATCCTTTATTTGTTTACTTTGCTGTAACTATTTTTTTAAATAACATGTTATGATCTTCGACTAGATATTGGTACAACATATATGCCCTTAAGGGACTAGCCTAATGTTGCAACTCTTAGATCGGAGGTCGAAGAACACACTAATGGGCTTAAAAATGTTATGGCGACACGGAAATAATATACCCCTAATATATCACAATTTCTTAAGACATGATATTAAGCACGAAGAACATAGGTTAGCTTTAACGTGCTAATTTCACATCCTAATACGAATTTAATGACATTCACAACAAGATTTATGAAAAAAAAGGGCCAACGTTGCCTTTATAGCTAAGACCTGGTAGAGCGCTTTCTTTTAGCAAATGGAACCTTTTTCTAAAATTCACAATGTTGAATCCTAATTTGAGCTATATAATTATAATGTAAATCTACAGACAAAAAAATTAATTCGTTTAGTTGATAGTTGATTATCAAACGAGGGGCATACATTTTTGTTATTGTAAAAAGTGGATACACCATTATTTTCAGAAGAAGAAAAATTGATACATTAAAATTTCTGCATTGGTTGTTACATAAAATGATTTATAGCTAAATTTTTTTGAACATCAAGCGTCCATATATACGCGCATACACTCACCCATATGAATGCATACACGCACACCCTACCCATATGAGCACCTCCGAGAGACTGAGCCGGCATGTCATGTTGAAATTTACGAAGTCACCGTAGGCGCCCAAACTAAATTCAGAAATAATGCGAGCACCAGGACTTGAACCCTGATGGGCTGGGGATACCACTGTCTCTCTAACCATCCAACCATGGGTTGGTTCGCTAGCTAATTTATTATTGTTGTCCCTAACAATGACAACAAGAGACCACTTAAGTTGGCATGACACCGCACGAGACTAGAGATCAGGCAAGTCAAGGAACGTGATGCCAGTGGCCTTTGAAATGCCACACATGTGAACGGAAATGTGAGTTGGGTTCCTCACGGGGGCACGTGCTGAGAGGTGGAAGATCAGGAAGCAGTAGGGAATATGTGAAGGAGATCGAGATGTGACCAGGATAATGAACGGTGTCACCGGTTAGCAGCGGTGATGACTAAAACTAGAGGCGAGAACGCTGAATTTTGGAGATAGCGGTACTATAGGATTGCCTAGCAGTGGCAGGCATCAAAGGCCAGCAGTGGCAGGACAGGCTGCAAGGAAGCCTGCCACCAACCTCCCGCCACTGCTATCACTACTGCAAGAATGCCTAGTAGTGGCGGGCGGGAAAAGCTCAATAGTGGTGGGTCGGGCTCCCACGTAGAGCCTCTGTAATGGCGGAAAACATGCATGTGCCCACCATTGTTTATTGTTGTTGCAGTGGAGGGCAGATTGGAGCGCCCGCCACTAAAAGCTCAGGCATGCAAATAAAAAATTTGCCATCACGGCAACAATTGTACTGCAATGGTTGTGCTTTGCATAAAACCAATGTAAGAAACACATAAAGCACGTATTGTACACTTAGGCTTGCAAGTTCATTAGGTAATTAGTACTATTCATAACAACTACTAGCACTTCAAATTTGTTCCAGTTAACAAACCAACATCAAAGTATCGCATGCATCGGACGGGAGATATTTGCCTTGGACCTTATTTCTAAATAAGGTGTACAACAACCATCATCTAGAAGTTCTTGTTCTGGTTGTTCCTTATCATGATGACCACTGTTGTATTGATGTCTGCTTGAACCGCATCGGTATTTCCCCAAAGAGGAAGGGATGATGCAGCTCAGCGACGGTACGTATTTCTCTCAGTGATGAGACCAAGGTTATCGAATCAGTAGGAGAACCAAGCAACACAACGTAAACAGCCCCTGCACACCAATAACAAATACTCGCAACCCGACGCGTTAAAGGGGTTGTCAATCCCTTTCGGGCAACAGTGCCTCAAATTGGCGAGACGACGTGATAAAATTGTGATAGATAGGATAAATAGATCGCAAATAAAATAAAGTGCAGCACGGTATTTTTGTATTTTTCGTTTAATAGATCTGAAAATAAAAGCAAAGGAAAATAGATCGCAACGGCAAATATGATGAGAAGAGGCCTGGGTGTCGTAGGTCTCACTAGTGGCTTCTCTCAAGAAAGTTAGCAAACGGTGGGAAAACAATTACTGTTGAGCAATTGATAGAACTTCAAATAATTATGAAGATATCCAGGCAATGATCATTATACAGGCATCATGTCCAAGATTAGTAGACCGACTCATGCCTGCATCTACTACTATTACTCCACACATCGACCGCTATCCAGCATGCATCTAGTGTATTAAGTTCATGGAAAAATGGATTAGTGCAATAAGATTGACGACATGATGTAGACAAGATCTATTTATGTAGAAATAGACCCCATCTTGTTATCCTTAATAGCAATGATACATACGTGTCATTTCCCCTTCTATCACTAGGATCAAGCTCCGTAAGATCGAACCCATCCCAAAGCACCTCTTCTCATTGCAAGATAAATAAATCAAGTTGGCCAAACAAAACCTAAATATCGGAGAAGAAATACGAGGCTATAATCAATCATGCATATAAGAGACCAGAGAAGACTCAAATAACTTTCATGGATAAAAACATAGATCTGATCATAAACTCAAAGTTCATCGGATCCCAACAAACAAACCGCAAAAAGACTTACATCATATGGATCTCCAAGAGACCATTGTATTGATAATCGAGAGAGAGAGGAAGTCATCTAGCTACTAGCTATGGACCCATAGGTATACAAAGAACTACTCACGCATCACTAGAGAGGCACCAATGGACATGATGCACCCCTCCGAGATGGTGTCTAGATTGGATCTTGTGTTTCTAGACTCTGCGGTGGCTGAAATTGATTTTCATCGACTCCCCTAGGATTTCTGGAATATTGGGGTATTTATAGAGAAAAGAGGTGGTGCGGGAGGCCTCCAAGGAGGGCACAACCCACCGGGGCGCGCCTGGGCCCCTAGGCACGCCCTGGTAGGTTGTGCTCCCATCGGAGCTCCCATCAGGTGCGTTCCTGGCCCACTGGATGTCTTCTGGCCGAAGAAAAGTCCACAAAAAGTTTCGCTGCATTTGGACTCCGTTTGGTATTGATTTCCTGCGATGTAAAAAACATGCAGAAAACAGCAACTGGCACTGGGCACTATGTCAATAGGTTAGTACCAAAAAATGGTATAAACTAATTTTAAAACATCCAGGAATGATAATATAACAGCATGGAATAATAAAAAAATATAGATACGTTGGAGACGTATCGACATCCCCAAGCTTAATTTATGCTCGTCCTCGAGTAGGTAAATGATAAAAACACAATTTTTGGTGTGGAATGTTGCCTAACATGTTCATCACATTTCTTTTCTTTATAGCATGGACATTTGGACTTTTATATGGTTCAAAGCAATAGTCTAGTTTTGACATGAAGACTTTAATACTCAAGCTTATCGACAAGCAACCATGTCTTTCAAAATATCAACACTAAAGCAAGTTATCCCTAGCCCATTATGCTCAATCATTGATCCATTCATGAAACACGCTCGAATGTTAGCTACACCCAATGCTCAAATACGATCATAGTGCCCCTTAGGTGGTGCTTTATAAGAGAAGATGGAGACTTAAATTCAAAATAAAAATTGCATAAGTAAAAGAAAGGCCCTTCGTGGAGGGAAGTAGAGATTTGTAGAGGTGCCAGAGCTCAAAGCTTAAATTGAGAGATAAAAACATTTTTGAGAGGCATACTTTTCCCACCAACAAAAACGACTTAGAGCTCCCAACACTTTCCATGCTAGATACATCATAGGCGGTTCCCAAACAGAAAATAAAGTTTATTCCTTTTTCCACCATTAATTTCACTTTCCATGGCTTGTCTGTATCCACGGGTGCCCTCTGTACCAACACTTTCCAAGGAATTTATTATTTGACAACACAAAATAAATTCATTTTTCATTTCAGGACTGGGCATCCCTAATACCTTTGTCGTACTCTCGTGGAATGACAAGTGAATAAACATTCATCGTGAGAATAACATATCTAGCATGATAAATATTGGCCACCCCTTAATGAAAGTTTTTTTTTATATCCTCCTTGGATATCTATCACTTTGGGACTATTTTTATATGTTGCTTTTGATAAGCTCAAACAATTATAAGTGAAGAACATAAGCAAAATATTTATTTCTCTCAAAATAATCTAAGTGAAGCAAGAGAGAATTTTTGAAAATTTTACTAACTCCCAAATAAATCTAAGTGAAGCATGGGAGCATTTCTTCAAAAATAACAAAGAACATTGTGCTCAAAAAGATATAAGTGAAGTACTAGAGCATATCCATGGCTCTAAAAATTTAAGTGAAGCATAGGAGCAAGCATAGCATAATTTTTGTCTCTCTCAAAAAGGTGTGTTCGGCAAAGATTCAACACTTAAAACACAAAGCAAAAAAAGCAAAGACTCATATCATACAAGACTCTCCAACCAAAACTCATAATATGTGACGAATAAAAATATAGCTTCAAGTAAAATACCGATGGTTGTTTGAAGGAAGCGGGGATGCCACTCGGGGGCATCCCCAAGCTTATTTGCTTGCTACTTCTTGAATATTATCTTGGGGTGCCTCGGGCATCCCCAAGCTTAGCCTTTTGCTAATCCTTATTCCTTCATCCATCACAAGATCACCCAAAACTAGAAAACTTCAATCACACAAAACTCAACAAAAGTTTTGTGAAATCCGTTAGTATAAGAAAGCTAACCACTACTATAAGTATCGTTGCAAATCTATGCATATTATTTTTGCATTATATCTACTTTGTTCCAACTTTTCTATGGCAAAAACTCGTCAAAGAAAACCATAGAATCATCAAAACAAGCACACAACACAAAGAAAACAGAATCTGTCAAAAATAGAACAGTCTGTAGCAATCTGGATATTTCGAATACTTATGTAACTCCAAAACTCTTGAGAAATTAGGAAAACCTGTGCAATTTGTATATTAATCTTCTGCAAAAAGAATCAACTCAAAATCACGTTTCTGTGATTTATGAACACTATTTTTGTGACTGCTCAAATTTCTGTTCTTCAGCAAGATCAAATAAACTTTCACCCAAATCATCCCAAAGGCCTTGCTTGGCACAAACACTAATTTGAACCACAAAGACACATCTAACCAGAGGTATAATTGGTTACTTTATTGAAAACAGCAAGAAAACCAAAAAGCAAAAAAGATATAAGCTGGGTTGCCTCCCAACGAGCGCTATCGTTTTACGCCCCTACGAGCGCTATCGTTTTACGCCCCTAGCTAGGCATAACACGTATAAGATCTAAGTTTTGTCATCTTTGGTTCTAGATCCATATGATGCCCTCATGATTGATTCATATGGTGGCCTAATTCTTGGTCTTGGCAAGTGTTACATTCCCTTCCTTCGTGGAAATTGAAATTTAATATTGTATTCTTTCATATCAATCACGACACCAATAGTACGTAAGAAAGGTCTACCAAGAATAATTGGACAAGACGGATTGCAATCAATATCAAGAACAATAAAATCTATGGGCACATAATTCCTATTTGCAAGAATAAGAACATCATTAATTCTTCCCATAGGCTTTTTAATAGTAGAATCCGCCAAGTGCAAATTTATAGAGCATTCTTCAATATTTGTAAGACCAAGCACATCACATAAATATTTCGGAATTGTAGAGACACTAGCACCCAAGTCACACAAAGCAAAACACTCATAATTTTTAATCTTGACTTTGATAGTCAACTATCATAATTAAATTCTTTGTAATCCAAGATAGTGGGCACATCACTAGTTAAAGTCTTGACCTTTTCAAACCCACTTTTATCAAAAATTTCAATAAGATTCTCACCTTCCGAATCATAGGGACGCCCTCTAACTAAAGTTAACTCTTCTCCAATCCATTTTTCATCAATCTTAATTCTAATAAACAAAGAATAAATACAAGAAACACCAATCATTTTAAGATCTTCATCACTTTTATGAAACTAATCACTAAAAAACACTATTTCTAAAAATTCTCTTTTAGCTCCAGGCATAGGGGTTCTTTTCCTAATTTCATCCATGGAAACATAAAGAGCTTTAATTGATTCTTCAACTTTAGGCACAAAAACTTTCATCTTGAGAGTTTCTACATCATGAATAATTCTATCAATACTTCTAGACAAATCATCAACTTTATTCAACTTTTCTTCTATCGAAGTATTGAAAGCCTTTTGAGTATTGATAAATTCTTTAATATTGTTCTCAAGATCAGAGGTGTTTTTATTATTATTATAAGTAGGATTACCATAGGAATCACCATAATTATTAGAGGAATTACTAGCAAAAGGCCTAGGATTAAAATTACCTCTATAAGCATTGTTATTGAAATTGATACGCGAGACAAAATTCACATCTATGGCATCACTATTTTGCTCCATCAAAGTAGACAAAGGCACATCATTAAAATCAATAGGAGCACTTTTATTAGCAACCAACTTCATAAGAGCATCAACTTTTTCACTCAAAGAATGTATTTCTTCTACCGAATTGAATTGTTTACTAGTAGGAGTTCTTTCGGTATGCCATTGAGAGTAATTTGCCATAATATTGTCTAGCAATTTAGTAGCTTCACCCAAAGTAATTTCCATAAAATTACCCCTCGCGGCAGAATCTAAAAGATTACGAGAAACAAAATTCAATCCCGCATAAAAAAATTGTATGATCATCCAAAGATTTAACCCATGAGTTGGGAAATTCCTTAGCATGAAATTCATCCTTTCCCAAGATTGTGGAACATGCTCATGTTCAAGTTGCTCGAAATTTAGGATCTGGGTTCTAAGGGAAATAATATTTGCGGGCGGAAAATACTTAGTGATAAAATCGTCCTTGCACTTGTTCCAAGAATCGATACTATTGCGAGGCAAAGAAGAAAACCAAAATTTTGTGCGATCTCGCAAAGAAAACGGAAATAATTTCAACTTCACAACATCATTGTCCACATCTTTTTTTCCTTTGCATATTGCATAATTCGACGAATGTGTTAAGATGGGATGCGACATCCTCATTAGGAGTACCGGCAAATTGATCTTTCATGACAAGATTCAGCAAAGCAGTATTAATACCACAAGACTCCGCACCAGTGGTGGGTGGAGCAATCAGAGTGCTAATAAAATCATTGTTGTTGGTATTTGAGAAATCACACAACTTGGTGTTCTCTTGAGTCATGATGACTTCACAACAAGATTGTACTCAAAACAGATCTGATGAGAAAACAATGAACGAATAAGAGGGCGAATAAAACGGCAAATTTTTGTGAAGTGAGGGAGAGGAAAATGAGAGTCAAATGGAAAATAATGTAAATTGTGAGGAGATGAGATTTGTGATTAGGAACCTGGTTGATGTTGAAGATCCTCCCTGGCAATGGCGCCAGAAATTTATTTTGATGCGTGCTTGAACTACATCAGTATTTCGCCAAAGAGGAAGAGATGATGCCGCATAGCGATGGTAGGTATTTCCCTCGGTGATGAGACCAAGGTCATCAAACCAGTAGGAGAACCAAGCAACAAAATGTAAACAGCCCCTGCACGCAAATAACAAATACTCGCAACCCGATGTGTTAAAGGGGTTGTCAATACCTTTCGGGTAACAGTGCATCAAATTGGCGAGAAGACGTGATAAAGTTGTGATAAATAGGATAAATAGATCGCAAAGAAAATAAAGTGCATCAAGGATTTTTTGTATTTTTGGTTTAATAGATCTGAAAATAAAAGCAAAGGAAAATAGATCGCAACAGCAAACATGGTGAGAAGAGACTCGGGGGCCGTAGGTTTCACTAATGGCTTCTCTCAAGAAAAGATAGCAAACGGTGGGAAAAAATTACTGTTAGGCAATTGATAGAACTTTAAATAATTATGATGATATCCATGCAATGATCATTATATAGGCATCACATCTAAGATTAGTAGACCGACCACTGACTGCATCAACTACTGTTACTCCACACATCGATCGCTACCCAGCATGCATCTAGTGTATTAAGTTCATGAAAAATGGAGTAATGCAATAAGAACGATGACATGATGTAGAGCAGATCTATTTATGTAGAAATAGACCCCATCTTGTTATCCTTAATAGAAACAATACATACATGTCATTTCCCATTCTGTCACTGGGATCAAGCACCGTGAGATCGAACCCATCACAAGGCACCTCTTCCCATTGTAATATAAATAGATCAAGTTGGCCAAACAAAACCCAAATATTGGAGAAGAAATACGTGGCTATAACCAATCATGCATATAAGAGATCAAAGAAGACTCAAATAACTTTCAAGGATAAAAACATAGATCTAATCAGAAACTCAAAGTTCATCGGATCCCAACAAACACACTGCAAAAAGACTTACATCATATGGATCTCCAAGAGACCATCATATTGATAATAAAGAAGTGAGAGGAAGTCATCTAGCTACTAACTACGGACCCATAGGTCTATAAAGACCTACTCACGCATCATCGGAGATGCACCAATGGACATGATGCACCCCTCCGAGATGGTGTCTAGATTGGATATCTTGTGTTTCTGGACTCTGCGGTGGCTGGAATTGATTTTTGTCGACTCCCCTAGGGTTTCTGGAATATTGGGGTATTTATAGAGAAAAGAGAGCACAACCCACCGGGGCGCGTCTGAGCCCCCAGGCGCGCCCTGGTGGGTTGTGCTCCGCTCGGAGGTCCCCTCAGGTGTGTTCCTGGCCCACTAGATGTCTTCTGGCCCAAAAAAATCCACAAAAAGTTTTGCTGCTTTTGGACTCCATTTGGTATTGATTTCCTGTGATGTAAAAAACATGCAGAAAACAGCAACTGTCACTAGGCTCTATGTCAATAGGTTAGTACCAAACAATGATATAAAATGACTATAAAATGATTGTAAAACATCCAAGCATGATAATATAACAGTATGTAACAATCAAAAATTATAGATACGTTGGAGACGTATCATGTATCAACCCTTAGTCATCTCTTTCTCTTCATAAATTCTCATTAGCCGACCTCATACAACGATATGTGGCCGTCTATGTTCGTCTTGTGATGAACCCTAGTGACAGGACGCACTCCTCCATGGCATGATCCATCCATGCCGAGGGATGTCCTCATTGTAAATCATCTTCATAAGTAATTTCTATGATCCCCATGATTAAAAGACAAATAGAGCACGCAATACTAGACATCTCGCCATGTAGTGTTATGGACAAAAAAGGGAGAAAAGAATACAAAACATACAATGGTATTTTTCAGAATGTTGGTCTTAGTAAAACGATGCACAAATGGCCTCCCCAAGTAGTAAATACTGGATGGTAGGATCGCGATTAGATTGTCCGTCTCATCCTCAGTAAGCTCTTTTATTAGTTGACCGGAAATTATAGAATTGTCTGTACCATCATCGCCATCACCTTTGCTACCCTCATCATCTTCCTCATCCTCATGCTTCTTCCTATCCTCATCCTAGCTAGCATCATCATCATCATGGCTCTTACCATCGTCATGTAGGAGATATGCCCTAGAGGCAATAAGAAATGATATTATTTATCTCCAAGTTCATGATTATGTTTATGTTCCATGATATAATTGATGTGGTTCCTAAGCCCGTATATTCATAAAGGCTTTGGGGAAAACCCATGTGCACGTGTGGAATAATAAACAGTAAAATGTATTCCTAGTCGTGCCTCTAAGACTAGCTCAAGTGTTGCATTATGATTAAGTTTTCCCAATCAAGGGCATGTCTATGCCAGCAACTTTGAGGGCACAATGCTGGTAGAACATTTGTGTTGAATCGACCCGAATTGATGTTATGCTATGAGATATATTCGTCACAAGTTAATGGTAAATAACACAGAGAAGTTAATATTTGCATAATACCTTAGACCATGAGAGTATCGAGTTTGTTCATACTTGCTTCATGAACTTTGGGGTTTGTTAAACGTCGTCCGTAAATGGGTGGCTGCTACGGCGGCTTACGGGTTCATGGAAAAGTGTGTCAAGTAACTTGATAGCTCAAGATTGGGATTTGCTTCTCCGGCGATGGAGAGATATTCTAGGGACCTCTCAGTGTTACGATATCCACCATCGTCTAGCCAGACACATTGTGATTTGATCACTGGGATGCCCAAACACGGAAACGAGAAAAGAGAACAAAACAGATAATGACGTAACTTGCATGGTGGACAAATTGTTGATCCACGGGAATGCAATAAGTCTCACCTCGGGTGTTTGTAACATATCGTGAAGCAACAAGAATAGCACACGACAACTGGAGGTTCACTCAAATATTTATTCATGTGGGTATAGGGATCAAATATGGGTGTCCACGGCTCCGATGTTGATCATTGATCGGAAGGGGTTCCAGGCCATGTGTATACTTCATTCAACCTATAGGGTCACATGCTTAAGGGTCATCTATCTATTGAATACTAGACAGGGAGTCTGAGAGAAAATCTCCGGAAAAAGTTTCAAAGACAGCGGAAAAGTTCTGGAGAGAGAGGACACCGGATGAATTTTGGTAAAACTAAAAAGTTGTTTCAGGGTATATCATTAAGTCAAATTGGTTTCGACACATGCCCGATAATTCTTGGGGGTGCTAGAATCATTCTGGAAACTTCTAGGAATTTTCCGATATAAAAACCGGAAATGTTCTGGAGCTGCCGGAACCGGTTTGGTTGCTTCTCGTAGATGAAAATCACTAATCCAAAATTGTTTTGGAACGTGTCCAAAATAATTTGTGTGGGTACAGGAATTATTCTAAGACCCACAGAAATATTTTCGTATTTAACGGTCGTGGAAAATTGTCTCCGTGAATAGCAAAAATCACTTTATGGATATTTTATGGAAAGCCAATGTCGGTGTCAAAACCGGCGGATCTTGGGTAGGGGGTCCCGAACTGTGCGTCTAGGCGGATGGTAACAGGAGACAAGGGACATGATGTTTTACCCAGGTTCGGGCCCTCTTGATGGAGGTAAAACCCTACGTCCTGCTTGATTGATATTGATGATGTGTGTTACAAGAGTAGATCTACCACGAGATCAAGGAGGCTAAACCCTAGAAGCTAGCCTATGGTATGATTGTTGTTCGTCCTACGGACTAAAGCCATCCGGTTTATATAGACACCGAAGAGGGCTAGGGTTACACAGAGTCGGTTACAATGGTAGGAGATCTACATATCTGTATCGCCAAGCTTGCCTTCCACGCCAAGGAAAGTCCCATCCGGACACGGGACGAAGTCTTCAATCTTGTATCTTCATAGTCTTGGAGTCCGGCCGATGATGATAGTTCGGCTATCCGGACACCCGCTAGTCCAGGACTCCCTCAGTAGCCCCCGAACCAGGCTTCAATGACGATGAGCTCGGCGCGTATGTTGTCTTTGGCGTTTGCAAGGCGGGTTCTCCTTCATGCTTCTCCCGTTCGTCGGATAGTGTCCGGTTGCTTCATAAATGCTGCGCTCCTTGGCTTCTACGTCCAATAATGGCCTTCTTCCACGTGTCGTACGAATGCGAAAAGCCAGGGTACTCTTACATTTTACCCCCTAGCTGCGCGAATAAGCTGCCTATAAGAAAGGCGAGGATCCTAGATCCAAATCACACCATCCTCCTTCCGCAAGTACTCATCGAAGCGCATCTGACAAAAAATCCATTCCAACATGGACAATCGACGCGGCTCCTCTTCTCGCGCTCCCAGTCCTCAGCCAGGAGATTGGGGGAGATGCTCAGTCCCGCATAGCGAGTTAGTGACGCTCCAAACAAAGGGATACCTTCCCCCGGCCTTTATGGTTCCGGTTCAAGCCGGACTGGCCACCTACAAGGGTGGGAAGCAGGCGGAGAGCATCCCCAATCCCTCCAAAGGAGAGCGGGTATGCTTCGGCCCCTACTTAATAAGGGGACTCGGATTTTCTATTCACCCGTTTCTCCGGGGGCTCCTGGAGTTCTATGGACTCCAACTTCACCACCTCACGCCTACCTCCATTTTGCACATCGCGGGCGTTGTAGCTCTTTGCGAGCTGTTCTTGGGCATCGAGCCCCATTTTGCGCTGTGGAAGAGGCTGTTTTGCCTCGTACCCCGTTCTCACGGGGGGGTCGATATATCAAGTGGGCGGAGCCGAAATATGGCACATCGCCGGGATCGGATATCTATCCGGAACTCCGAAGAAGGCATCCGAAGACTGGCCTTCGCAGTGGTTCTATATGGAAGACGCCCCGCTGCCAGATCCAGTTCGGATCGGCCTCCCGGAGTTTAGCAACGCTCCTCTGAAGAAACGCCTGAGTTGGCGCCCGCGGAGCCCTCAACAGGAAGATGATAGGAGCGTCCACTATCTGATGAGTCGGATACGGCTACTAGCCCATTCCGGATTAACCATAATTGGAGTCATGGCCACATGCATTATGCAAGGGGTGCAGCCGCTCCAATATAGGGGCCACCCCATGTGGGATTTTAACGGGGAGAATGACGCCACCCGTCATGGCCGCACGGGACTGGGATCGGCTGCCGATCTGGTGAAGATCCTGTCCGGCTTGTACAAGGGGGAGGAGGAGGACTTTCTCCGCATGAGTCCATTGAATGGATTCTCCATGAATAACCCTCGAAGCTGGGTAAGTGGACGTTTATATTTCTGATCCGCGCTTTCAAAGATAAGTGTCTTACCTTATGATTTCGACGCAGGAACTGCGCCGGGATGTGGAGGGCACAAAAAGCCCAACTCCACAACCCGAGGATCCGGGAAGATCCCTTGATCCGGCCTCCGAAGAGGATCCGGACATTAAGGTGGATTTGATTGATGGGGTGTTCCACCAGCTCAGCATAGACAATGCTCTAGTCGCCATTACGGCTGACTACCCCGGTTTATGTCCGGCTTCCTAGGTGAGTACGACCGAAGTCCTGATACCGTTACTTTTTTAATGCTTATTCCTAACCACCGTGTACCAATGGTGCTTGGCAGGAGGTGCCTTTACGGCAGGAAGCCGAGCCTACGGCGACTGATCAAGCAAGGTCAGTGCGGCCTAGCAGGCGGAAGAGGAGTGC
This sequence comes from Triticum dicoccoides, assembly GCF_002162155.2. Classification (NCBI taxonomy): domain Eukaryota; kingdom Viridiplantae; phylum Streptophyta; class Magnoliopsida; order Poales; family Poaceae; genus Triticum; species Triticum dicoccoides. The sequence continues at coordinate 32,907,209 of NC_041385.1, read as the reverse complement.
GGCGCGAATCGAAACGTCGCCGCAAAGGTATGGTGCACCATTGTCTTTTAAGGGAAAGACTCCTGGGAGGCATATTAACGCTCATGATTTTTCCAGGAGAAAGAGCGCTCGCCGGACTGAGTCCGGAGAGGGTGCCCACCAAGCCTCCGCCAGCCAGGCTCCAACGCCTGGTCCGGAGCGGGAGGCGAGCGCAAGGCACGAGCCGGATGCTCCTCCAACGGAGGATGCCGACAGGTTGTCCGCCACCAGGTCTGAGGTGGAGAGCGCCATGAATCACAGGCGCCGTCGGACAGTTCTTTGTGACGCGTGTTTCTCCCTTGAGGCGTTAAATTCCTTTAATGCGGGAGACGCGCACCTCCGTGCTGCTCAAGATGGTTTAACCAGAGCCACGGAGCAGTATGTAAAGGACATGTGGGTAAGGAATCTTAATAGTTATATATGCCAGTAGCCCCCGAGACTTAAAATAGTTAAACTAACTGATTTAAGGATCATTTGTTATGCAGGATCTTACTGAGAAGAATACCCACCTGTCTCAGGAGCTTCAGGAATGCAAGGCCCAACTTGCGGCCGCACTAGCCACTGCAGGGGGAGCCACGGAGACCCCCTCTGGTAATTCATATTTTAAAAAAAAAGTAGTTTATGAAGTGCGGCGTGTGTGTATAGTCTGACAATAATATTGCAGAGGGTGCCGGACTAGATCCGGACAAGCAACAGCTGCTGCACCAGTTGAAGGCCGGCGAGAGGGTGCTTATGAGGGTGCAGCAGGAGAAGAACAAACTCCAAGATGACAACACCTAGCTGGGCGAAGAACTAAAAGATATTCGGGTCCAGCTATCTAACTCCGTAAAGGAGAATCGGCGGCATCGTCGCGGCATTTATAGTAAGTGCTTGAGCAAACTCTTTTGAAAAGAAGAGTTCGGCGAGGAAGTCGATTGACAGAAATGTGTCTGTAGGTGTGCTCACGGGTCGTCCGGCGGAGGAGATGCCTAGTTCCACGGGAGACCCTCTTCCCGAGCTACTGCAACTGCACGAACGTGTTCGGCAGGCGATGAGTGGCGTCGTTCAGGCCTTATGGCCTTCCGTCTCCCTTCTTGAGGGCCTTGGAGGGCTTACTGAGAAGCTTCAGGGAGTACGGCGACGTCTCCGTCTATGGAAGATGTCGGCCTGCCGTCAAGGCGCCAAGGAGGCCTGGGCCATGGTGAAGACGCGGTACCCGAAGGCTGACCCAAACCACATGGCCGAGGTCGGACCTGTGGGGCCTGATGGGAAGGAGATCCCTGTGAGCTTGATGTACGGTCAAGCAGAGTTGGCCGCGAAATATTCCCAACAGGACTGTAAATTAGACAGCCTGTTAGATGGGCTTGAAGAGGAGTACAATCAGTCTGTTTGACAATGTAATTTTAAAATGACATGTAAAATGCCTTCTAGCCGGATTGTAGATCGTTTTCCTTTGCGGACCTTTTCGCTTCAACCTCGGGACTCAACGGTCCGGAGTGTGTCTGAATACCCTTACGGTTATAAAAGAACCGGGGCATGCATGGAGACAAGGCGTAGGGGTCATAATTGCTTTATCAGACAAGTGCCCAACTAGCTATATTATGTTACATGCTTAGTAAGAAACATCTTCCAGGGAGAATAGTTCCGTTAAGGGTTCCTTTCCCTAGGAGGCATGCCCTAAAGTGCATGTCCGGACTGCGAAAATAGCAGAAAAAGCATCTGGGGGCAGATAAATAAGTAAGTAATAAATCATCTTTCAGGTCACCGACCGAATATTCCCTTGAGAACGCTAGCCTTCAGCTTCACCCAGTCTGAGGTACACATCCGGCTGACCCGGCAGTAACAATCGCAGAGGTGCTCCCTTTACCTCCTAGCCGAACAATCGAGAACGTAGGGGTAAGCACAGGAGCCAGGCAACCCAGCTTGGACAAAACTTAAGTCATATCGATACATATAATGGTGATCAAAAGGTACATGCGGAAGTGTGACACATGTGGTGGGCATGAAGCCCATATAAATAAGCTTCTGTTAAAGAAGCCCCCAGGTATAATGAGTGCGAGTAGCACATCGAGTGAGTGCGAACAAAGCGCAGATTAGCCCTCAAGAGGTTTGTACTGAAAGAGGGAGGAAAAAGGAGGGAAAACAAAGACAGCGAAAAACATGAAAGGTGGACGGAGGAAGGAGACGAACCCTGAGTCCGGCGCTAGGCGTAAAATCTTTGGAGACGGGCTGCGTTCCATGGGTTTGGCTCGAGTCGGTTGTCAGATGCGTTGCGTAGACGGTATGCACCGCCAGTAAGGACTTGGTCGATGATGAAGGGACCTTCCCATTTGGGCTTAAGTTTGTCCTTTTTCTTGTCCGACAGGCGTAGAACTAGCTCGCCAACATTGTAAGTTTTGGCCCGTACTTCTCTGCTTTGATATCTTCGAGCCTGCTATTGATAGAATGCGGAATGGGATTTTGCCACGTCGCGCTCCTCCTCTAAAGCGTCCAAACTGTCCTGCCGATCCAACTCGGCTTCTCTTTCCTCGTACATGCGCACGCGAGGTCAGTCATGAATTATATCGCAGGGCAAAACTGCCTTAGCGCCGTATACCATAAACAATGGTGTGAATCCAGTTGTGCGGTTTGGCGTGGTCCGCAGCCCCGAGAGTACGGAGTCGAGCTCCTCTACCTAGTGCATGTTAGATTCTGTGAGGGACCGCACTAATCTGGGTTTGATGCCGCTCATGGTTAGACCATTTGCTCGTTCCACTTGACCATTAGTTTGAGGGTGGTAGACTGAAGCGTAGTCGAGCTTGATGCCCATGTTTTTGCACCAGAGTTTAACCTCGTCGGCCGTTAAATTCGTGCCATTATCAATGATGATGATGTGGGGGACGCCAAAACGGTGTACTACCCCGGATATGAAGTCTATCACAGGTCCGGATTCTGCCGTTTTAACCGGCTTGGCCTCTATCCATTTGGTGAATTTGTCCACCATGACCAATAAATATTTGTGCTTGTGGGTTCCCCCTTAAAGGGGTCCAACCATGTCAAGCCCCCAGACCACGAACGGCCAAGTAATGGGTATAGTTTTGAGGGCGGTGGGTGGCATGTGGCTCTGATTAGCAAAGAGCTGGCAAGCGACGCATCGTTGGACTAAGTCCTGAGCATCTGCCCGGGCGGTCGGCCAATAAAGTCATGTACGGAAGGCCTTGCCTACAAGGGCCGGGGCGGCGGCGTGGTGCCCGCCGAGTCCGGCGTGAATTTCAGCCAGGAGATTTCGCCCTTCCTCTTCGGAGATACACCTTTGAAGGACTCCGGTTGTGCTTTTCTTATAAAGTTCTCCCTCATGGACCTTGTAGGCTTTAGATCGCTGAACTATGCAGCGGGCCTCATTTTGGTCTTCGGGAAGTTCCTGCCTGATTAAGTAGGCTAGGAATGGTTCCGTCCACGGGGAAATTACTGCCAGTATTTCATGGGCTGAATCTGTTATGTCGTTGGCTAAGCCATCGATTGTGTCAGAATGTTCTGCGTTAGGTGATGTAGTTGGTTCCGGATTGTTATTTCCGAACTCTTCCCATAATACGAATGGCTTAAAGAGCCGTTCCAGGAAGATGTTTGGAGGGACGGCGTCGCGTTTTGCGCCGATGCGTGCCAACACGTCTGTTGCCTGGTTATTATCCCGGGCTACATGGTGAAATTCGAGTCCTTCGAACTGGGCTGACATTTTTAGGACGGCGTTACGGTAGGCTGCCATTTTCGGATCATTGGCGTCAAAGTCTCCATTTACTTGGGATATTGCGAGGTTTGAATCCCCGCGCACCTCTAGGCGTTGAATACCCATGGAGATTGCCATCCGAAGGCCATGTAGAAGGGCCTCGTATTCGGCTGCATTGTTGGAGTCCGTGTACATTCTTTGAAGCACGTATTGGACTGTGTCTCCGGTTGGGGACGTCATGACGACGCCAGCCCCCAAGCTAGCCAACATTTTGGAGCCGTCAAAATGCATGATCCAATTGGAGTATGCGCTGTACTCTTTAGGGAGTTCGGCTTCGGTCCATTCGGCGATGAAGTCAGCCAGAACTTGTGACTTGATAGCTCGCCGTGGTTTGTAGGTTATATCAAATGGTAAGAGCTCAATGGCCCATTTTGCAATCCTTCCCGTCGCATCGCGATTGTTTATAATGTCGTTGAGAGGTACTTCGGAGGCCACCGTTATGGAACACTCTTGAAAGTAGTGTTGCAGATTCCGGGATGCCATGAACACCGCATACGCTATCTTTTGATAGTGTGGGTACCGGGACATGCATGAAGTTAAGACAGTGGATACGTAGTACACTAGTTTTTGAAGAGGGAATTTGTGCCCTTCTATTTCTCGTTCAACGACGAGTACCGCACTGACAACTTGATGTGTTGCTGCGATATATAAAAGCATCGGTTCGCCCAGGTTGGGCGTGGACAGGACCGGATTCGTTGCCAATACGGCCTTAATTTCTTCGAGTCCGTCCGTGGCAGCATCCGTCCATTCGAAATGTTCGATGCGCCGGAGGAGGCGATAGAGGGGCAGTGCCTTTTCTCCCAAACGGGAGATGAAGCGGCTTAGAGCCACCATGCATCTAGTTAGTTTTTGTATTTGCTTGAGGTCTTTTGGGATATCCAATTGTGACAGAGCTCGGATCTTGGCTGGGTTTGCTTCAATTCCTCTACCGGATACAATGAAGCCCAAGAGCTTTCCGGCTGGTACGTCGAAAACACATTTTTCCGGGTTGAGCTTAATGTCATATGCTCGGAGGTTGTCGAATGTCACCCTCAAGTCGTCTACTAGAGTTTCGACGTGTTTGGTCTTGACGACCACATCGTCTACGTATACCTCTACTGTTTTGCCTATCTGGGTGGCCAGACATGTCTGAATCATGCGCTGATATGTTGCGCCGGCGTTTTTGAGTCCGAAGGGCATTGTGTTGAAGCAGAATGGTCCGTATGGAGTAACAAATGCCATTGCAGCCTGTTCTTTTTCCGCCATCTTGATTTGATGGTATCCGGAGTATGCGTCTAGGAAGCACAATGAATCGTGCCCTGCGGTAGCATCGATGATTTGGTCGATGCGAGGGAAAGGGAAAGGGTCCTTTGGACAGGCCTTGTTAAGGTCTTTGAAATCGACACAAAGGCGCTAGGATTTGTCCTTTTTTGGTACCATTACCAAGTTGGCTAGCCAATCCGGATGTTTTATATCTCTGATGAATCCGGCTTCTAAGAGTTTGGCTAGCTCCTCTCCCATTGCATGTCTTTTGGGTTCGGAAAATCACCGAAGAGCCTATTTGACTGGCTTAAATCCTTTTAGGATATTTAGGCTGTGCTCTGCCAGCCTGTGCGGGATTCCTGGCATATCTGAAGGGTGCCAGGTGAAAATGTCCCAATTTTCCTGAAGGAATTCTCGTAGTGCGGCTTCTACATCAGGATTTAATTGTGCCCCAATGGAGGCCGTCTTTGTGGGGTCCGTTGGATGGACCTGGAATTTGACTATTTCGTCTGCTGGTTTAAAAGAGGTGGACTTAGACCTCTTATCGAGTATCACATCGTCCCTATCCACCGTGGAGCGCAGCGCAGTGAGTTCCTCTGCCGCTAGGGCTTCGGATAATGCCTCTAGGGCCAGTGCGGCTGTCTTATTTTCAGCGCGGAGTGCTATATCTGGATCACTGACGAGAGTGATTATTCCATTGGGCCCGGGCATTTTGAGCTTCATGTACCCGTAATGGGGTATAGCTTGGAAGATTGTGAATGCATCTCGCCCTAACAAGGCGTGATATCCGCTGCCGAATGGGGCCACTTGGAACGTGACCTCTTCGGACCTGTAGTTGTCCGGCGAGCCGAACACTACGTCTAGTGTGATTTTTCCTGTGCAGCGTACTTCTCGACTAGGGATTATTCCCCTGAAGGTTGTTCTGCTTCGCTCAATGCGGCTCCAGTCAATTTCCATTTTTTGAAGGGTTTCCTCATAGATGAGGTTTAATCCGCTGACACCATCCATGAGTACCTTGGTAAGACAAAAGTCGTCCACTATCGGACTGAGGACCAATGCGGCTGGTGCTCAAGCTGTTCGGAATTTAGGTTCATCGCTGGCATCGAAGGTGATAGCTATGTCGCTCCATGGATTCGTTGTTGCTACTTGGTAGACTTCGGCGAGCCTGCGGATTGTTCGCTTCCGCATGTTATTTGATGCGAAAGTCTCGAAGACTGTTAATACCGTACTGGTACTGTTGGGCTGGTTGTCCGGGGCTAGAAAGCCTTCGCCACTTTTGGCCACCTGTCGTAGTATCCAACATGCTCGAAGGCTATGTGTTGGAGTGGCGCCCTCCGTATTGTGGATTTTGTAGGGTCCGTTGATCCATCCCTCCAGTACGGTTCCGTGCCCTTTAGGGGGGTTTTGCTTTTTGGTTTTCAATCCAGGTGCTTGAGCATGACACAGCCTTTTATTTCGGACTGGGGTTGTATTCAGGGCCGGATTGTCCCAAAACCTGGTTTCGGTTTTCCAGGCGCTCTCCATCGCACAGTATTTTTGTATAATGGTCGCTAGGTTGGCGAAGCGTGTAACTTCGCGACAACTTATGGCGTTTATGATTCCCTTGTCCGTGCAATTGTTGCAAAAAATTGAAATCGCGCTTTCCTCGCGGCAGTCCTTTATCCTGTTCATTACCAGGAGGAATCTGGCCCAGTAATGATGTACTGTTTCATCGGGCTCTTGCCGTATTTGGGATAGATCGCTTATGTTTGGGTGGGCAGGTTTAATTAAGTTCGGAACCCCGCCCGATCTGAGGCTCAAAGGCCAAGAAGTTTCTGGATTTGGAAGCTTGGTTTGTTGGATGCCTTCCAACAAATCTAGTCTGATGCCTGACTTTAGGTTCAGTATTTGATTGTTGTTCGCCCCTCCGTGGGAATCCGGCATGGAGGGATCGGGAATCCGGACATAGCTGGTTTTTAACATAGAAGAAGAGTCGCCGTATTGTTCCTCTACCACAACAACGTGGTGGGTAGCCTGGGGAGAGTTAATTTCTCTCAGATCGGTTTTAAGACCAATTTGATCATAGTCTGTAGCGACTCCCAGGGTGGCGTTGCGATCCAAGAGCTCGTTTACGGAGGAGAGCTCAATCGGATCTAGCTGCTCGGTGAATTCCGAGCTGACGTGAAGATCGCTTTTGACGACCTGAGAGGTCATCGTCGGAGCGGTGGCCGAACAGGCGGTCATAAGAAAACCACCTGGCCGGATAGTTTGGCCGGCGGCCAAAGCTCCCTTGACGACGGCGCCGTCTTTAAAGACGGGAAAAGGCATCCTTCCTGATTGCGACGGCACAGAGGAACTCTCAATGAAAGCACCAATGTCGGTGTCAAAACCGGCGGATCTCGGGTAGGGGGTCCCGAACTGTGCGTCTAGGCGGATGGTAACAGGAGACAAGGGACACGATGTTTTACCCAGGTTCGGGCCCTCTTGATGGAGGTAAAACCCTACGTCCTGCTTGATTGATATTGATGATGTGTGTTACAAGAGTAGATCTACCACGAGATCAAGGAGGCTAAACCCTAGAAGCTAGCCTATGGTATGATTGTTGTTCGTCCTACGGACTAAATCCATCCGGTTTATATAGACACCGAGAGGGCTAGGGTTACACAGAGTCGGTTACAATGGTAGGAGATCTACATATCCGTATCGCCAAGCTTGCCTTCCACGCCAAGGAAAGGCCCATCCGGACACGGGACGAAGTCTTCAATCTTGTATCTTCATAGTCTTGGAGTCCGGCCGATGATGATAGTTCGGCTATCCGGACACCCCCTAGTCCAGGACTCCCTCAGCCACCTTTTGGCGCTTTACCCAAAAGGGTTCTAGAAGGACTTGGGGATCAAGGAACCCCCTTCAGGGGTCCCCCATGAAGGTGGGAGGTTCAAGGGTGCAGCTCCTCCATGGAGCTCCACTTGTCATCCCTTTATGCCCTTTATGACCTTTAGGTGTGACATAAACTGTGGGCATTTTGGGTTTTTCATGTGCTCCTCTACCCCTTGGGTTTTCCTATAAATAGAGGTGGAGAGGCACCCTCCACACTCACTCTTTCTCACATATAGGTGCCATGCAATGATCTGGCTTCTCTCTCCCTCCCCGTGAAATAGTTTCGTAGAGCCGAAAGATTGTCTGGGTTCCGGCAGGAACTAGTTCTGGACTGCGAAGCCGTGCCGGATTGCTGACACCGTATGTGTGCAACCCCGTAGAGAGGCCGTAGTTTTGATATTTTGCCCGAGGGGCTGTTCGAGTGTCCTCCCGAAGGTCTGTCCGAGTTTCCATTCGAGTTTCAAGGGTCCACCCGAAGGGCTGTCCGTGACATCATCTAAGGGACTCTCCGACCGCCCCACGAAGGGTTGTCCGACGAGGGCGTAAATCCACGTGGTTGGGAGGTTGTAAATACTAGATGCGGGGATCTACACCAACGATCTCCATCGAGTCTTCTTCCGCTACACTTCGAGCCGGTATGGATCAGATCAAACCTTGTATCAGTCTCCATAGTGGTCCTGGGCGTGCTCGCTGTACCATTTTTTCTTTTTCTGTCGTGTTCCCCTACACGTCATCATCATTGCAATCATCCTCATCATCCTGGATATCCTCATCATCATATTCGTAAAGCTCATCATCTTGGTTGGAGAAATACTAAATCCTTAACTTGATGACTGCTTTATTCAAGTAAAAGCCTATGTACTCTCGCCCGATGAGCTTATTATTTGAAATATACTTGTTCTGTCCATCGCCTCATATGATGGTTTTATCCTTTTGTTTACAAACAACAATTGTGTACGATTGTCCTTAAGCATCTATAAAGATGAAACTATCACCGAGTAAAATATTGAATTTGACCCTTATGTTGCATGGGATACACTATGTAACAATTAAGAATAATGAAGTTAATAACTAATGGTTCTGCTACTTATGAGTTGCATTGGGATTTTCCTTGAAGAGGAAGGGTGAAGCAATATAGTAGCGGATAAGTATTTCCATCAGTGAGAACCAAGGTTATCGAACCAATAAGAGAACCACGCAAATCCTAGTGAACAGTACTTGCACACACAAGAGCAAATACTTGCACCCAACGCATGCAAGAGGGTTGTCAATCCCCTTGAATTCGTTACTTACAAGGATTGAATCTGACAGTTGTAGGTTGATAAATAGCATAGTAAAATAAAATATAATAAATTGCATCAAGGTATTCTTTTATTAATATGATACAAGTTGACCAAGGGGCCATAGTTTTCACTGGAGGTTTCTCTCTAATAAAGATAGCATAGGGTGGGTAGATAAATTACTGTTGGGCAATTGATATAAAAGCGAGTAGTTATGAAGTTATTCATGGCAATGGTCATGTATATATGCATTACGTCCGTGACAAGTTGACCAAAATGATTTTGCATCTACTACTATTACCCCACTTCAAGTGCGCTTCTATGCTTGCCTCTCTATGTATTAAGTTCATAACAAAGAGAGTAATGCATGAAGTACGCAGGCACAATGTAGACAAAATAAAACCAAGAAATATAATTGAATCCCATCGTTTTACCCTTAATGGCCATAATACAAATACGTGTCTCACTACCCCTTCTGTCACGTGGTGAGGACACCGGAAGATTGAATTCATTACAAAGCACCTCTCAGGTTGAAGATAAATCAATCTAGTTGGCCAAACCGAAAGGATACATCGGAGAGAAATACAAAGATATAAAAATCATACATAATAAAGTTCAACAAATAATCAGTTACTTTCAATGAATAATCTGATCATAAACTCACAATTCATCGGATCCCAACAAACACACCACAAAAGAAGATTACATCAAATAGAACTCTGAGGAGAACATTGTATTGAAGTTCGGAAAGAAAGAAGAAGTCATCTAGCTACTAGCTATGGGCCCGTAGGTCTATGGTAAACTACTCGAACACCATTGGAGGTGCAGCTAGGATGATGTAGAAGCCCTCCATGATCGATTCTCCCTTTGGCAGATACCGAAAAAGGCCTCCAGATGAGATTGCGGCGGCAGAAAAAGTGTATTCGGTAGCTCTTTGTAGGTTTGGGAATTTATTGGAATTTCTTGAGTTGGAATTAGGTTAAATGGAGTTGCGTGGGATCCACGAGCTCATGTGGACCCCCTCGGGGCGCGCTGTGTGAGCTCGTGTCTCTCGCATACAACTTCTAGCCTCCTCCCAAACATTTCTAGTGTCCCTCTGGTCAAGAAAAAATCACCATAAAATTTCACCATGCTTGGACTTCATTTGCTACTGATTTTTTGAAAATGCAAAAACAAGCAAAAAAACAACAACCTACACAGGGCACTGAGTTAATAGGTTAGTCCCAAAAAAATGATACACAATTGCATATAAAATATCTAAGAATATTAATATAATAGTGTGAAACGATAAAAAATTATAGATACATTGGAGATGTATAAGGATCTCCAAACTTAGTTCCTACTCGTCCTCAAGTAGGTAAATGATTAAAACAGAATTTTGTTGTTGAATGCTACTTGGCATGTTTATCATGTAATGTCTTATAGTATAAATATTGAGAAACAATGAAGTAATTGATATCAACACAATAATATCCATGAATATAAGAACATAATAATTACCATTTGAAAATATACGATTCTCAACCAATGTTATCCATACTCATTGAATTATGTAAGCATGTCATGACTCCGCCTTCACCGCATAAGTATAAATCATGAACACCCCTATGTCAAACCAAGCAATTGTATCATACTTTTTAATGCTCTTCAGCATTTTCAACTCCACTTAATACATGAGCATGAGACATATATATTAGCACTGCGGTTGAATAGAATGCGGTGGTAGAGGTATATAGGGGAAGTCAAAAGGAAGAAAAGCTCGCATCCACTCAGCGGATCGTTAGGAAATGGAGAGGCCTTATGATCAATATCAATGCGAGGAGTAGGATTGCCATGCAACAGATGCACTAGAGCTATAAGTGTACGAATGCTCAAACTGAAACTAAGTGGGTGTGCATCCAACTTTATTGCTCATGAAGACCCCGGGCATTTGAGGAAGCTAATCATTGGAGTATACAAGTAAGTTCTATAATGAAAAAAATCCAACTAGTATATGGAAGTGATAACTCGGGAGACTCCATGTATAAATAATATGGTTCTACTTTCATGCACAAGTGTGGTAAAAGATAGTAGCATTGTCCCTTCTCTCTTTTTCTCTCATTTTTTGGCTCATCCCGACTTGTGGGGGATTCATTGTCTCCATCATCCTTTTCCTAACTCGCACAATGCTCTAATAATTATGAGCATCACAATTTTATTTACTTAAACTCGATAAACGAAATCAATATGACTCTATTTGAATGCCTCTGGTAGTGTACCAATATGTGCAATGATCTAGCGTAACATGTATAACAATGGTGCACGATGTCTTTGCACAAATGTCATGTTAGCTCTATATGATCATGCAAAGCAATATCATATAGGAACACACATGTCATAAGATGGAATGGTGGGAGTTGCATGGCAATATATCTCAGAATGGCTATGGACATGCCATATAGGTAGGTACGGTGGCTGATTTGAGGAAGAAATAAGGAGGCTTATGAGTGATAGAGCGTATCATAGCAAGGGGTTTCGATGCACCGGCAAAGTCTGCACCAACTCTCGAGATGAGAAAGGGCAATGCACGGTACCGAAGAGGCTAGCAATATGTGAAAAGGTGGGAGTGTGTAATTGTCCATGGACTCACATTACTCATAAAGAACTCATATACTTGTTGTGAAACTTTATTAGCCCTCTAATCAAAGTACTACTCACGTGCCCCTAGGGAGGAGGTTGGTAGGAATTAAACATCGCGCACCCGTGATTTTGATAGACTCAAGGATTTCAATCGGATATAAAATGCTCAACATCTCCACCATGTCATGTCGGACACTTAAATGAGTAGTTAATAGCAAGCTTTAATATTGATATTCTTACTAACCAATGATCATGGAGTCATACCCTTTCATATTACCACATCAATATAATTAAAGCATACATTTCCTATTTAGTTATCTACATGAAAGTTTTTATTATACCACTCTTAAATACCTATCCTTTATAGACTAGTCTTATAACCCCTGCTCATTACCACCTCCTATTAAATGCACACTCAAAAAGATTTATGTGAAGCATGAGAGTGCAATCATTTCTATAATAACCACTACCATGCTCTAACAGATATAAGTGAAGCATAAGAGCAACTACAAAGTTCAAAAGAAATAAGTGAAGCTCATAGAGTATTCTAACAAATTACAATGAATGTGTATATCTCTCAATAGGTGGGTCTAGCAAACAATGATTGTGACAAACTAAAAAGCAAATCAAATGAAACTATCGCACAAGACACTCCAAGTAAAACTCAGATCATGTGATGAATAAAAATAAAGCTCCAAGTAACATACTGATGAATTGTAGACGGAAGAGGGGACACTACTAGGAGAAAGATTATAGATAGAATTCTAGCAGTTGCATGGCGCTGTTGTCTGGGGCCACTGCTATGTAGTTGTAGCCCGAGCCATGCATGAGTGCTACATCTAGGGTATTAGGAGTAGTGCGGGTCTCTAGACCAGCGTTGCTGCTAAGTGGTCTTATCCTCAACCATCGGGGCTGTCTGCAGTGGTAGCGTTCTTCAAACAACAGTGCTACTACTAGTCCAGTAACAGTAACGCGTTTCTGCGGCCCAACTCTACAGCTATGTGCAATGGTGCCAACTGGTGGGCCCCGCTTAGCAGCAGCTCGGGTTAGAGGCCCATGCTACTGCTGCTACAATTAGCGGTAGTACCGGCACGTGACCCGCGGTACTGCTAAGGCAGCCTTATCATCTTCCTGTCGCGGTTCATCCACCTCACACTCTCCCCTCACACTCTCTCGCAGCCGCTGCCATCGCCTGCCGTTGCCCCAAGGTAGCTCGCCGCCCTCCTCTCTCCTTCCTCCTTTCGCCGCCCAACATCCTCCTCTCCTCCGCTCGCTGCCCTCCTCTCGTCAGCCGCCGCCCTACTCTTCCTCCCTCCCTCCTCCTCTCACCGGTCGCCGTCCTCCTCTCCTCCCTCCCTCCCACCCGCATTCTCCATTCTGCCTCCCTCCCTCCCCCCTC
>NC_041385.1:32873036-32893527 GCF_002162155.2 Triticum dicoccoides | reverse complement strand
TCCTCCCTCCCTCCATCATGCCTCCCTCCCTCCCTCTCCTCCCTCATGTATTTTCTATTTTATAGTTTGTAGTTTGCTAAATTGGATATCCTCATATGAAAGTTCTAGGTCTTAGTGTTTTACTAATTTAGATTTTGTAGTACATATATTAAATTGAAAAATGTGAGGCATGTATTTTTTATGAAAAGAAGATGTGCGGCTTGTATTTTTTTAAATGAAAATGTGAGGCTTGTATTTTTTTAAATGAAAATGTAAGGAACTTGACTCTATTTGAACATTTGTAGAAATGAAAATGAAAATGTGAAGAAATAAATCTAGTATTTTTGAAATGTGTGACTCCTCATGTGGTGCAGGGTAGATCACACCGACGAGCCGCTCAATGACACACAGAAGAGCACCGACAACACCCGCATCCTCGACAGTCGTCTAGTGAGTAAAGATGATCTATTTGGACATGCGATATGTGGACTAGTGTTGTGTAGTACTAGCATGTGTATGTGCTTGCCAAGTGCTATCTTGGATTTTATTGTTTGCAGGGAACACCTCCGAATGGCCTAAGTTTTACGGGAATGTTGATTCATTTCTGTTCCGGCAAATTTTAGGCGCTTGATATGTTCTATTTTAGCAAAGGTCATGCCAAAAAATTTAGTAAATTTTGGCATAACATGTGTTAGAGAGTAGGAAATATCGAGTACCCGTGATTTTTCGGAACGGAAATTAATCAACATTCCGGCAGAACATAGGCCATTTTTTATATCATTGCTCCATATATGCAACGGGTTGACTTTCAGTCTGTTGGGGCTCCTTGATCCATATATGAGAGAAGAATCCCGACTGTTGTCGTGGGGGTCGCTTCTACTTTTTTTCGAAGGAGCTAGACATTTTGATGTAATGCACTTTCGAATGAAAGTAGGAGCGACCGTACCGACGGTTGCAATATTTGAGAGAGAGTGTCCACCATATACGAACGAAACAAGAATCCCGACTGTTGTCATGGGGGTCGCTTCATTTCCTTCTTCTCATGATATACCTTGGTAATGCACGAGAGGAGGAGGGGAAGCGATCATCACTGATGGTCAAAATATCTGTGAGGGAGAATCCCGATTGTTGTTGTGGGGGTCTCTTCTCCTTCGTTCCCGTGTGCTAGAAATTTTGGTGAAACGCACTCGGGGACAAAGGGAGGATCGACCATCACCGATGGTTGCAACATTAGAGAGGGAGTGCCCACCATATACACCACATGAGATAGAGTGCGACAAGGAAGACTCGATAACCGAAAGTCAACCTGTGCTGAATAGTGATTTGTGTGTTGAGTTTTCCTGGTAATTGTCGTTTATTGATTTTTAATCTTTGACTTATGAACATAGGGAATGTCTGATGATGATAGGCCCGGAGTGCGACTACTGCGGCGACTACCGGGGTCTGTGCGACAGGCCTCACCTGGAATACGGTCGGCGCTTCAGTATTAAGCCCAACGAGACCTTCGATGTTTGTATGGTACGCAGCGACGACAGGTATTTTTTTCTTAATTAAGCAAGACTTATGCTTCTTCAACGTGTAATTCTGTTCTTTACAATTCGATTAGTGCATCCCCTGCTATGTGAGACGTTATGTCTTGGAGAAGCTGGATTTCAAAGATCATGAGAATATGGAGACAAAGAAAGTTAACCTCCGGACCCAACATGGTTACTCTTTTGCTGTAAAGATATACAATGCGGTGACCTACTCCTATTTTGGTTGCTCGAATTGGGCTACACTATGCAAGGCGTATGGTTTTCTGGAGGGTATGCATGTCATCTTTGATCTTGGTCCTAAAGATGATATCAAAGATACTATCAACCTTTGGGTCGATGTTCATACGCTTCCACTTCTAACTCTTTGTGAGTTTTTCAAACATATTTATTAAGTAATTTATATTGTTCATTTAGAAGTAGTTGACAACTTTTTCGTTGACGACTTATTTCCAATCTTCAAGAAACGTACAGAAAATAGTAGACAAAACCTACTAGACTTATTGGTCTATGCTAACTTGCAAGGAGATAAATCATTTTGTTTCATGGATTAAAGATGTTGAGAGTTTTAAGACAAGTTGTAATATTTCTCCAAGTTATGATAAACATGTGCCACTAGTGCATGTGTTGAACTATAGTAACATCCATCGAGATATCATTGTAAGATTTTTCATATTATGTCACCAGTGCATCTTTTTCATACATTCTTCTGAAGCTAAACTACATTTTGCTAAGTATGTTATTATGATGTTCTTCAACAGAACTGTTGGGGAACGTAGCAGAAATTCAAAAATTTCCTACAAGTCACCAAGATATATCTATGGAGAGACTAGCAACGAGAGAGAGGGGAGTGCATCTACATACCCTTGTAGATCGCTAAGCGGAAGCATTCAAGAGAACGGGGTTGATGGAGTCGTACTCGTCGTGATCCTAATCACCGATGATCCTAGCGCCGAACGGATGGCACCTCCGCGTTCAACACACGTACGGTTGGGAAGACGTCTCCTCCTTCTTGATCCGGCAAGGGGAAGGAGAGATTGATGGAGATCTAGCAGCACGACGGCGTGGTGGTAGAAGCAGCGGCGATCTCGGCAGGGCTTCGCCAAGCTCTGCGAGAGGGAGAGGTGTCACGGGAGGGGGAGGGAGGCGCCAGGGGCTAGCGTTCGGATGCCCTTCCTCCCCCCCCACTATATATAGGGCCCCTAGGGGGCGCCGGCCCTAGGAGATCCCATCTCCAAGGGGGGCAGCGGCCAAGGGGGAAAACTTGCCCCCCAAGCCAAGTGGGGCGCCCCCACCCCTAGGGTTTCCAACCCTAGGCGCAGGGGGAGTCCAAAGGGGGGTGCACCAGCCCACTAGGGGCTGGTTCCCTTCCCACTTCAGCCCATGTGGCCCTCCGGGATAGGAGGCCCTACCCGGTGGACCCCGGGACCCTTCCGGTGGTCCCGGTACAATACCGGTGACCCCGAAACTTTCCCGATGGCCGAAATTGGACTTCCTATATACAAATCTTTACCTCCGGACCATTCCGGAACACCTCGTCACTTCCGGGATCTCATCCGAGACTCCTAACAACTTCCAAGTTACCGCATACTAATATCTCTACAACCCTAGCGTCACCGAACCTTAAGTGTGTAGACCCTACGGGTTCGGGAGACATGCAGACATGACTGAGACGACTCTCCGGTCAATAACCAATAGCGGGATCTGGATACCCATGTTGGCTCCCACATGTTCCACGATGATCTCATCGGATGAACCACGATGTCGAGGATTCAATCAATCCCGTATTCAATTCCCTTTGTCTACCGGTATAGTACTTGCCCGAGATTCGATCGTCGGTATCTCGATACCTTATTCAATCTCGTTACCGACAAGTATCTTTACTCGTTCCGTAACACATCATCCCGTGATCAACTCCTTGGTCACATTGTGCACATTATGATGATGTCCTACCAAGTGGGCCCAGAGATACCTCTCCGTCACACGAAGTGACAAATCCCAGTCTCGATTCGTGCCAACCCAACAGACACTTTCGGAGATACCCGTAGTGCACCTTTATAGCCACCCAGTTACGTTGTGACGTTTGGCACACCCAAACATTCCTACAGTATCCGGGAGTTGCACAATCTCATGGTCTAAGGAAATGATACTTGACATTAGAAAAGCTTTAGCATATGAACTACATGATTTTGTGCGAGGCTCAGGATTGGGTCTTGTCCATCACATCATTCTCCTAATGATGTGATCCCATTATCAACGACATCCAATGACCATGGTCAGGAAACCATGACCATCTATTGATCAACAAGCTAGTCAACTAGAGGCTCACTAGGGACATGTTGTGGTCTATGTATTCACACATGTATTGCGGTTTCCGGTCAATACAATTATAGCATGAATAATAGACAATTATCATGAACGAGGAAATACAATAATAACCATTTTATTATTGCCTGTAGGGCATATTTCCAACAGTCTCCCACTTGCACTAGAGTCAATAATCTAGTTCACATCACTATGTGATTGTAATGAATCGACACCCATGGGGTTTGATCATATCTCGCTTGTGAGAGAGGTTATTAGTCAACAGATCTGAACCTTTCAGATCCGTGTGTGTTTTGCAAATCTCTATGTCATCTCCTAGATGCAGCTACCACGCTCTGTTTGGAACTATTCCAAATAACTGTTCTACTATACGAATCTGGTTTACTACTCAGAATAATCCGGATTAGTGTCAAAGTTTGCATCGGCGTAACCCTTTACGACGAACTCTTTTACCACCTCCATAATCGAGAAAATTCCTTAGTCCACTAGTTACTAAGGATAAGTTTGACTACTGTCCTGTGATCCATTCCTGGATCACTCTTGTACCCCTTGACTGACTCATGGCAAGGCACACTTCAGGTGCGGTACACAGCATAGCATACTATAGAGCCTACATCTGAAGCATAGGGGACGACCTTTGTCCTTTCTCTCTCTTCTGCCGTGGTCATGTCTTGAGTCTTACTCAATACTCACACCATATAACACAGCCAAGAACTCCTTCTTTGCTGGTCTATTTTGAACTCCTTCAAAATCTTGTCACTGTATGTATTCATTTGAAAGTACCATTAAGCGTTTTGATCTATCCTTATAGATCTTGATGCTCAATGTTCAAGTAGCTTAATCCAGGTTTTCCACTGAAAAACACTTTTCAAATAACCCTATATGCTTTCCAGAAATTCTACATCATTTCTGATCAACAATATGTCAACAACATATACTCATCAGAAATGATATAGTGCTCCCACTCACTTCTTTGGAAATACAAGTTTCTCATAAACTTTGTATAAACCCAAAATCTTTGATCATCTCAACAAAGCGTATATTCTAACTCCGAGATGCTTACTCTAGTCCCTAGAAGGATTGCTGGAGCTTTGCACACTTGTTAGCATCTTTCAGGATTGACAAAACCTTCTGGTTGTATCACATACAACCTTTCCTCAAGAATATCATCGAGGAAACAATGTTTTGACATCCTATCTGCAAGATTTCATAAATCATGCAGTAATTGCTAATATATTTCCAACAGACTCTTAGAATCGCTACGAATGAGAAAGTCTCATCGCAGTCAACTCCTTGAACTTGTCAGAAAACATCTTAACGACAAGTCGAGCTTTCTTAATCGTGATACTTACCATCATTGTCCGTCTTTCTTTTAAAATCCATCTGTACCCAACAGCCTTACGACCATCAAATAGTTCTTCCAAAGTCTATACTTTGTTTTCATACATGGATCCTCTCTCAGATTTTATGGCCTCGAGCCATTCGTCAGAATCGGGGCCCACCATCGCTTCTTCATAGCTCATAGGTTCATTATTGTCTAACAACATGACCTCCAAGACAGGATTACCGTACCACTCTGAAGTAGTACCTGTCCTTGTCGTCCTACGAGGTTTGGTAGTGACTTGATCCGAAGTTTCATGATCACTATCATCAACTTCCACTTCAATTGGTGTAGGTGCCACAGGAACAACTTCCTGTGCCCTGCTCCACACTGGTTGAAGTGATGGTTCAATAACCTTATCAAGTCTCCACCATCCTCCCACTCAATTCTTCCGAGAGAAACTTTTCCTCGAGAAAGGACCCATTTAAGAAACAATCTCTTTTGCTTCCAGATCTGAAATAGGAGGTATACCCAACTGTTTTGGGTGACCTATGAAGATGTATTTATCCGCTTTGGGTTCGAGCTTATCAGGATGAAACTTTTCCACATAAGCATCGCAGCCCCAAACTTTCAAGAAACGACAGCTTAGGTTTCTCTAAATCATAGTTCATACGGTGTCATCTCAATGGAATTACATGGTGCCCTATTTAAAGTGAATGCGGTTGTCTCTAATGCCTAACCCATGAACGATAGTGGTAATTCGATAAGAGACATCAAGGTATGCCCCATATCCAATAGGGTGCATCTATGATGTTCGGACACACCATCACACTATGGTGTTCCAGGCGGTATTAGTTGTGAAACAATTTCCACAATGTCTTAATTTTGTACCAAACACGTAACTCGGATATTCATCTCTATGATCATATCATAGACATTTTTATCCTCTTGTCACGAAGATCTTCAACTTCACTCTGAAATTACTTGAACCTTTCAATAATTCAGACTTGTGTTTCATCAAGTAAATATACTCAGCATCTACTCAAATCATTTGTGAAGTAAGAACATAATGATATCCACTGCGTGCCTCAGCACTCATTGGACTGCACACATCAAAATGTATTACTTCCAACGAGTTGCTCTCTTGTTCCATCTTACTGAAAAACGAGGCTTTTTAGTCATCTTGCCCATGTGGTATGATCTGCATGTCTCAAGTGATTTAGAATCAAGTGAGTCCAAACGATCCATCTGCATGGAGTTTCTTCATGCGCATATACCAATAGACATGGTTTGCATGTCTCAAACTTTTCAAAAACGAGTGAGTCCAAAGATCCATCAACATGGAGCTTCTTCATGCATTTTATACCAATATGACTTACATGGCAGTGCCACAAGCAGGTGGTACTATCATTACTATCTTATATCTTTTGGCATGAACATGTGTATCACTACGATCGAGATTCAATAAACTATTCATTTTAGGTGCAAGATCATTGAAGGTATTATTCAAATAAATAGTGCAACCATTATACTTCTTAAATGAATGACCGTATTGCGATAGACATAATCCAATCATGTCTATGCTCAACGCAAACACCAAATAACAATTCTTTAGGTTTAACACCAATCTCGATGGTAGAGGGAGCAGGCGATGCTTGACCACATCAACCTTTGGAAACACTTCCAACACACATCGTTATCTCACCTTTAGCTAGTCTCCGTTTATTCCATAGCTCTTTTATTTCGAGTTACTAACACTTAGCAACCAAACCGGTATCTTAATACCCTGGTGCTACAAGGAGTACTAGTAAAGCACACATTTAATTCAATGTATATCCAATATACTTCTGTCAACCTTGCCAGCCTTCTCATCTACAAAGTATCTAGGGTAGTTCTGCTTTAGTGACTGTTCCCTCATTACAGAAGCACTTAGTCTCGGGTTTGGGTTCAACCCTGGGTTTCTTCACTGGAGCAGTAACTGAGTTGCCATTTCATGAAGTATTCCTTCTTACCCTTGCCCTTCTTGAAACTAGTGGTTTCACTAACGATCAACAATTGATGCTCCATCTTGATTTCTACTTTTGTGGCGTCAAACATCGCGAATATTTCAAGGATCATCATATCTATCTCTGATATGTTATAGTCCATCATGAAGCTCTAGTAGCTTGGTGGCAATGACTTTGGAGAAACATCACTATCTCATCTGGAAGATCAACTCCCACTCGATTCAAGTGATTGTTGTACTCAGACAATCTGAGCACAAGCTCAACGATTGAGCTTTTTCTCCCTTAGTTTGCAGGCTAAGAAAATCATCAGAGGTCTTATACCTCTTGACGTGGGCACGAGCCTGAAATCCCAATTTCAGCCCTCGAAACATCTCATATGTTCCGCGACATTTCAAAATCGTCTTTGGTGCCTAAATTCTAAACCGTTTAACATTACTGAACTATCACGTAGTTATCAAAACGTGTATGTCAAATGTTCGCAACATCCACAGACGATGTTTGAGGTTCAGCACACCGAGCGGTGCATTAAGGACATAAGCCTTCTACGCAGCAATGAGGACAATCCTCAGTATACGGACCCAGTCCGCATAATTGCTACTATCAAATTTCAACTAAATTTTCTCTAGGAACATATCTAAAACAGTAGAACTAAAGCGCGAGCTACGACATGATTTGCAAAAACCTTTTGACTATGTTCAGGATAATTAAGTTCATCTTATGAACTCCCACTCAGATAGACATCCCTCTAGTCATCTAAGTTATTACATTATCCGAGTCAACTAGGCCGTGTCCGATTATCACGTGAGACGGACTAGTCATCATCGGTGAACATCTTCATGTTGATCGTATCTACTATATGACTCATGCTCGACCTTTCGGTCTTGTGTTTCAAGGCCATGTCTGTACATGCTAGGCTCGTCAAGTCAACCTAAGTGTTTCGCCTGTGTAAATCTGGCTTACACCCGTTGTATGTGAACGTTAGAATCTATCACACCTGATCATAACGTGGTGCTTCGAAACAACGAACTTTCACAATGGTGCACAGTTAGGGGGAACACTTTTTTGAAATTTTAATGAGGGATCATCTTATTTACTACCGTCGTTCTAAGCAAATAAGATGCATAAACATGATAAACATCACATGCAATCAAAAAGTGACATGATATGGCCAATATCATTTTGCTCCTTTTGATCTCCATCTTTGGGGCTCCATGATCATCATCGTCACCGGCATGACACCATGATCTCCATCATCATGATCTCCATCATCGTGTCTCCATGAAGTTGTCTCGCCAACTATTACTTCTACCACTATGGCTAACGGTTTAGCAATAAATTAAAGTAATTACATGGCGTTGTTCAATGACACGCAGGTCATACAATAAATTAAGACAACTCCTATAGCTCCTGCCGGTTGTCATACTCATCGAAATGCAAGTCGTGATTCCTATTACAAGAACATGATAAATCTCATACATCACATATCATTCATCACATTCTTTTGGCTGCATCACATAGCATACCCTACAAAAACAAGATAGACGTCTTGTAATTGTTGTTTGCATGTTTTACGTGGCTGCTATGGGTTTCTAGCAAGAACGTTTCTTACCTACGCAAAAAAACCAGAACGTGATATGCCAATTGCTATTTACCCTTCATAAGGACCCTTTTCATCGAATCCGATCCGACTAAAGTGGGAGAGACTGGCACCCGCTAGCCACCTTATGCAACAAGTGCATGTCAGTCGGTGGAACCTGTCTCACGTAAGTGTACGTGTAAGGTCGGTCCGGGCCGCTTCATCCCACAATACCGTCGAAATAAGATTGGACTAGTAACGATGAGCATATTGAACAAAATCAACGCCCACAACAACTTGTGTTCTACTCGTGCATAGAAACTACGCATAGACCTAGCTCATGATGCCACTGTTGGGGAACGTAGCAGAAATTCAAAATTTTCCTACGAGTCACCAAGATCTATCTATGGAGAGACTAGCAATGAGAGATAGGGGAGTGCATCTACATACCTTGTAGATCGCTAAGCGGAAGCGTTCAAGAGAACGGGGTTGATGGAGTCGTACTCGTCGTGATCCTAATCACCGATGATCCTAGCGCCAAACGGACGGCACCTCCGCGTTCAACACACGTACGGTTGGGAAGACGTCTCCTCCTTCTTGATCCAGCAAGGGGAAGGAGAGGTTGATGGAGATCCAGCAGCACGACGGCGTGGTGGTAGAAGCAGCGGCGATCTCGCCAGGGCTTCGCCAAGCTCTGTGAGAGGGAGAGGTGTCACGGGAGGGAGAGGAAGGCGCCAGGGGCTAGGGTTCAGCTGCCCTCCCTTCCCCCCACTATATATAGGGTCCCTAGGGGGGCTCCGGCCCTAGGAGATCCCATCTCCAAGGGGGGCGGCCAAGGGGGGAAACTTGCCTCCCAAGCCAAGTGGGGCTCCCCCCACCCCTAGGGTTTCCAACCCTAGGCGCAGGGGGAGGCCCAAGGGAGGCGCACCAGCCCAGCAGGGGCTGGTTCCCTTCCCACTTCAGCCCATGTGGCCCTCCGGGATAGGAGGCCCTACCCGGTGGAGCCCCGGGACCCTTCCGGTGGTCCCGGTACAATATCGGTGACCCCGAAACTTTCCCGATGACCGAAACTGGACTTCCTATATACAAATCTTTACCTTCGGACCATTCCGGAACACCTCATGACATCCGGGATCTCATCCGGGACTCCGAACAACTTTCGGGTTACCGCATACTAATATCTCTACAACCCTAGCGTCACTGAACCTTAAGTGTGTAGACCCTACGGGTTCGAGAGACATGCAGACATGACCGAGACGACTCTCCGGTCAGTAACCAACAGTGGGATGTGGATACCCATGTTGGCTCCCACATGTTCCACGATGATCTCATCGGATGAACCACGATGTCGAGGATTCAATCAATCCCGTATTCAATTCCCTTTGTCTACCGGTATAGTACTTGCCCGAGATTCGATCGTCGGTATCTCGATACCTTGTTCAATCTCGTTACTGGCAAGTCTCTTTACTCGTTCCGTAACACATCATCCCATGATCAACTCCTTGGTCACATTGTGCACATTATGATGATGTCCTACCGAGTGGGCCCAGAGATACCTCTCCGTCACACGGAGTGACAAATCCCAGTCTCGATTCGTGCCAACCCAACAGACACTTTCGGACATACCCGTAGTGCACCTTTATAGCCACCCAGTTACATTGTGACGTTTGGCACACCAAAGCATTCCTACGGTATCCGGGAGTTGCACAATCTGATGGTCTAAGGAAATGATACTTGACATTAGAAAAGCTTTAGCATATGAACTACACGATCTTGTGCTAGGCTCAGGATTGGGTCTTGTCCATCACATCATTCTCCTAATGATGTGATCCCGTTATCAACGACATCCAATGTCCATGGTCAGGAAAGCATGACCATCTGTTGATCAACGAGCTAGTCAACTAGAGGCTCACTAGGGACATGTTGTGGTCTATTTATTCACACATGTATTGCGGTTTCCGGTCAATACAATTATAGCATGAATAATAGACAATTATCATGAACAAGGAAATACAATAATAACCGTTTTATTATTGCCTCTAGGGCATATTTCCAACAAGAACCTCCCGGCGGATTGTGTGCCTCATCTTATGGAAATGAAAGGTGAAATGAACATTATTAGCTTATAACCAATTTGGCCTATGTGTAATGTCAGTGCATGCATGATTTGTAAAAGAGATGACATCCTCTTATTCAAAAACTGGAGAAAAGTTTTGAATGATCGCAGAGAACTACTTGACGGCAACATCAAGCACAACCCACAAATGGCAGACAGGTTCATCTGTATTCTCCATAATGGAGATTCAGGTGTTTACCTGTTTTATGATATCTTACCTTCGAGAGAGTAGCAGGTCTTAGGTAGTTATGTGCTACATTGTGCTAGAATGATGAGCTAGTTCTTATATGACTATGATGATGAGTTGTTATCATCATGATGGTGACGAGATATGTGCTACACATTGTGCTAGAATGATGAGCTAGTTCTTATATGACTATGATGATGAGTTGTTATCATGATGATGATGGTTATGTGCTACCTTGTGCTAAAATGATGAGCTAGTTCCTATATGACTATGATGATGAGTTGTTATTATAATGATGATGGTGTATGAGTTCTGATATGAATATAATGATGAGTTATTATGATCATGTTGAGTTATTATATCATTGGGTAGAAGAAACATGGAATAGATTCATGTGCCCAAAAGTTGGTTTAGTCATCCTACTAATCCAACTTTTGGGCACATTAATCTAATCCGTGTTTCTTCCACCTAAGGATATAATAACTCAACATGATCATGATGATGTACCCGCGCTACTACTACGGAAAACCACCGTGCTACTACTAGGGATTTCCCTAGTAGTGGGATGCCATCTGGGGTATCCCCAAGCTTAGACGCTTCGGTCTTCCTTGAATATTACCATGGGCTGCCCCGGCCATCCCCAAGCTTAGGGTATTGCTGCTCCTTATTCCTTCATCCATCATGATCTCACCCAAAACTAGAAAACTTATGTACACAAAACTCAACGAAAACCTCGTGAGATCCATTGGAATAATAGACAAATCATAAACTTTAGGTACTATTGTAAACTTATTCATAATTATTCTTGCATAATATGTAATGTATCCTAACTTCCACTACTGCAAGATGTTGCTAACGTGACACTACAATCAGTGACCCTTCGAGGAAACTGTGTGTGATGCATTAATCGCAAACGGTGATGTAATAAAACAATCAAATAAGATACAAAACATTTGTGATGGCATAACCAACAAACACGTTTCAGATTATAGTTGTGTATGTGATGTGTGGCATACAATTCACTCGAATGAACTACTTCCGATGAGCTTAACAACATAAACAGGCAGCCTGATGAAGGTGTGTGTGATATACGGCATACAGTTTACCCCGATGAACTGTTTGTGATGAGCAAAGACAACATAAACAGTCAGCCAAATCAAGGTGTGTGCCATATACGGCATACAGTTCACTCGGATGAACTGTTTTTGATTAGGCAACACAGTAGAAATGGTCATCCAGATCAAGGTGTGTGCGATAGAGGGCATACAGTTCATTTCGATGAACTGTTTGCGTTCAGCTAAGAGAACAGAAACGGTTCAACTTAACAAGATGTGTGTGATACGCGGCAAACAGGTCCGTAATCAGAAATGTGTGCGAAGATCGATAATAACACAGACGATTGCTGCTAATAAGACGTGTGTGTTTCGAGCAAACGCTTGCTAGTATACAATTGTCAGTGATTGATGACATCATCACCGACAGGTTTCCTGGTATGGTCCGTGTGCGATGTCATTGCACACAGATCAACAGCATATGTACTTACAACTTATAAGGACTTGATTTCATAAATAGATTAAACATCCAATTACATAGGTGGCTAGTACACACATGGCCTTTGCACGCACCAAAGTATGTTCCAAAATGCCTAGAAAATTCATATAATGTATAAAAAGGCAAAACGAACCCTGAATAAATTCATATTTTTAGGACGATGCTCCTACAGTTGGATGTTGCCTCTGTAAAGTAAATCAAGGTGGGAAGAGGCAGCATATTGCACACATAGGTGACAAGTTCCCTCTCGAAACCATGAGGCTTTTTGAGAGAAGCTTCGGTTTGTAAGAAGTTTATACCAAAACTTGTCTCAAATTGGACTAATTTTTTACCACAACATGTTGCTGCCATGTCATAATACCATGCCAAGTTTCATGATTTTCAGGCGAGTTTTGGATTTACAGTAATTTTAAAACCAAGTTTTTCAATGTTTACTATCGAGTCGACACCGCCTTGGATAGCCTTTTTCCTCGTGGGTCCCAAATGTCAGAATCCAAATATATCACTACCAATGCAACTTTTCTTACTAAGAATTACAGTCTACTTGGCCTGCTAGCTAAAATAAGTTTGTGGGTGCTGCGGGCGCTAAGAACTTGCGGGTTCTGTAATGAAAAAACATATGTTATTTTTAACGTGCTAAATTCACATCCTAATATGAATTTAATGGCATTCACAGCAAGATTTATGAAAAAGGGACAACATTTCTTTAATAGCTAAGACATTATAGAGCGCTTTCTTGTAGCAAATGAAACCTTTTTTTAATTCACTGTGCTGAATCCTAATTTGATCTATACAATTATAATCTAAATGTACAACTAAAATGAATTGATTTAGTATATAGTTGATTAGCAGAAATGGGACATACATTTTTGTTATTTTAAAAAGTGGATACACCACTGTTTCAAAAAAAGTTGATACATCAAAATTTCTTCATCGGTTGTTATAAAAAAAGTTCTATATCTAATTTATTATTGTTATCCCTAACAAATACAACAGGAGCCCACTTATGTTTGCATGACACCGTGCGAGACTAGAGATCAGACAAGTCAATGAACGTGATGCCAATGGCCTTTGAAATGCCACACATGTAAACTGAGGTGCGAGTTGGGTTCCCCACGGGGGCACGTGCTGAGAGGTGGAATGTAAGAGGGAGTAGGGAATATCTGAAGGACATCAAGATGCATCCAGGATAATGAACGGTGTCACCGATTAGCAGCGATGATGGCTGAAACTAGATGTGACAATGGTGAATTTTGGAGATAGGAGAGAGTGGCGTGACTGATCGATTGAATGAGAACACATGAAAGAGGGAAGTATGGACGCATGCGTACGTTCCATCACACCAATTGTTGTGGCCTCCATGGCAACCAACCCTCGTCCTTGACACCAATGCGCTAATAGGGGAGCGACCAAAACACTACATCTACCCTCATAGGTGGAAGACGACACGAGAGGCCAAAGCTCAGTGGGCAGCGTAATTCTATTGAGCATAGTAAATGTGAAGATTTAATCATACCAAAGAGTGAATATTTCGCCAATTTTCTTAAAAACAATCATTACACTATTTTGGAAGATATCTTCAAGAAACATATGGACTAGGAGTAATGGTGTGGAGATTAACATATGGTTCATTTACACCCTCATAATATATATCCTCATAGTTGTTATGTGTGTATGATCGAAGCTAGAACAAACTTAAGATTCATGTAGTGTTATTTGTTGCAATTGGGTCAACTTGTGTGTATGTGTCTGTGACGTTCCACATATTTCTTTCCCCTCTCGCAAGGCAACCATGGAAAAGCCTTCATCCCCTTGATCACCGGCAGTGAGCCAATGGATTCATCTATTCTACGGAACTTTCAATTATCAATTATATATCACAACGTCCTCCAGAGCTATCTTGTCTTTGTAAGAATCACCACCGTGTTGTCCTTAGTACAATTAAGGACTGGGCCACTTGTGAATATTTTTTTACTTCTGTTGTTATTTGATTACTCACAAGTCACAGCCATACAATCCATCAAACAAGCTAATATTGTTTTTTAGCTTGCCGGTATTCGTAGATGTTTTTTCATGCACCAGTATAGGAGTCTATCGCAGGCAAGAGTATCCACACCGCCAGTAGTATTTTCACAACCCATGCTTACTTTCGTATGGCCGAATTGGGATGTCCACAATATGCTCAAAACTCCATTGGGTTTCACAAACTTATTACGAGGGTTGGACCTTCAAAATTTCTACGGCTTTCAGTGAACTGATGATCTTCAGAAAAAAATACTAACTGTCTTTCTAAAAACATATGATTTGGTTTGTACAAATTACAGAACTTCATAAGGACTAATTTTGGCGGGCTTCCAAGAATGTACGAACAAACATCTGCAATCACATAGGTGGACTCGCATGAATTTTGGGGAATTTTATCCTTACTCATGTGGCGGGCTTCCAAGAATGTACAAACAAACATCTGAAATCACATAGGTGGACTCGCATGAATTTTGGGGAATTTTTATCCTTACTCATGTGGCTGCATACAACTGTAGGCCTTAAAAGCAAGCCAACAAAGAGAGCCATGCATGGCAGACTAAGCACAACTTAGATGGTTAGGTTTCTTGGACTGGAACCGGCCGACCAGTCCTAAACTTATCATGGGTTCTCACATATTTTTTAGATTTATTTCCTGTTCTCTAGCACTGTTCATTTAGCGGTATATGACTTGTCCATCAAATGTCAGAATCCAAATATGTCACTACCATGCAACTTTTCTTATTAAGAATTACAACCTATTTGGTGTGCTAACTGAAAATAAGTTTGTGGGTGCTGCGAGCGCTAAGAGCTCGTGGGTTCTGTAATGAACAATGATCTCAAGGATCCGGTGAGAGTGATGTTCTTTCCCTATGTTGTGATTGCTCTTAATATTTATGTCTTAATTAAAGAAATGGCAAGCCTTTGTTTAGGAATGAAGTATGACTACCAGAGGGGGGGGGTGAATGGGAGTTTTAATTTTTTTTTCGGAAAACTTAAATCCCTCAGAATCCAGTAGCAGAGCGAATGAAAAACAAACTATAGTGAACTGAAACAAAGTACCAAAAGGAAATTGAATCATGCATTGTTGCGGATTGTACGAATGAAAATGCATTGAAGATAAACATGGGTGACAGAGATAACCGAAGATGCTCCATGGCGGCAAGGTATTTGTTCGACCAAATCGTCCTCCTGCACAAGTTCTACGTCTGGTTGGAGGGGTTGTGACTTAACTCAGAAGATAAACTCTCTTCACCCTATTCTCCTCGACAATCGATTCGTCAACCGATGTCGATTATGCGTGGTAGATACTTGAAGGCGATCTCCGAACCTTTACAGACTTCTTCTTGGAGAACCACAATCACTCTTGGTCTTGAAGAAATTCACACCTAATCGTCTAGAGAGTTTGCAGCACTCAAGAGTAATAGGCGGAGCATACTAAACTTAGATTCCAGTGATGTTGAACCACTATCTAAATCTTCGGCTCTATGGTTTTCTCGTGGTGGATTTTAAACTCAAATCTCTCACAGAGTGGGTTGCTCAACAATCTTCTCAGAATCAAAGTCACCGGACAAAGCAGGCGCGGGGTGGCTCTTTATAGCCGCAAGCTTCCCAGATGGGAAATGACCATTTTGGACAAGGAGTCCAGCCAATGGCCAACCGACACGTTCACAACAGTCGGATTTGGAGCGACTGTAACATTACTTGAGGAACAAGTAATGCTAACTCCTTGGCCCGAGACAAATCTCTCGCAGCAAAGAAGATCACAGTCTCTTGCTGGCAAGTATTTGCTCGGAGCACAAAGTACGATAAATGATCAGACGTGTCGCAACTTGCATACGTTGTCAGAAATCATTCAAACCTGTCATTGATGCCAACCATGGGCAATGCCCACCTTCCTGCAAAAGTTGGGGTCATTTGAATGATGTCCAAAACTAGACCATGTTCGACAAAGAGTGTCCGGCAAGAAGGTACCGTCTGAGAGCATGTTATTTCTCAAAATCCTTAAAAATAAATTCATAGATTTAAAAAAAAAGTTCATGAATTTAAGAAAATAAAAATAAGAAGAAATAAAGACAAATAAAAAATGAATATAACGGAATAAAAAAGGCCAAAAAAGCAAAAGAAAAAACAGACTGAGATGATGCACTAAAAAAGAAGTAATTAGACACAAGAGGTGAGCTGTCCTAGTTGGTTGTAGTGGGTGAAAGTAATCACAGAGGTCCATAGTTTGAATCCTAGTTCATGCACCTATTTTTTCAAGGCTAAAAACAAGAAAAGGAAAATGGGCCAGACCTAGGACGAAGGGGTGTGTGCGCCGGTTTGTGCGACGCTGCTCTCTGTACAGTGGGAGCGCCTAGTCACCGCTTTTTATGCTACTTAGCGGACGCAACGCTTAAACATTACATTTCATGGGCCGGTCAAACTAGACAAGCGATCAGCCATCGCTCGTCAAGAGCATACGCCCGATCGCTTCTTGATTGTTCGACTAAAAGAAAACTTCTTCATGGTTGACCTGGACGAAAAGTTGACCATTGACATGTTTGACCTTTGACCAATGACTATAAAAAAGGGTTCATCCTTTTGGAAAAGTTCATGGGTTTGAAAAAATAAAGGGATTTACAAAATGTTCATAAATTAAAATACCATGAATAAAAAAACCATGGAAAAGTTCAAGGATTTTAAAAAACACTAGTAGAAAAACACCTAATAGTCCCGGTTTGTAAGGGCCTTTAGTCACAGTTCATGAACCGGGACTAATGGGTCGTTACTAATACCTCCACCCATTAGTCCCAGTTCAAACACGAACCGGGACCAATGCGCCTCCACGTGGCCTGTGCGCCGAGCCCAATCAGGGGGCCTTTGATCCCGGTTGGTGACACCAACCGGGACCAAAAGTCCATGTTTTTTAGAAAAGTGGCTGCTTTAGGGGTTTTGGGGGTTATTTTTAGGTTGTTATTAGCTAGCTAATAGAGAGAAGTGTCCTCTCTTATATCTTCGTCCTTGTTTTACCAACGTTGCTGCTATATATGTTCATTTCACCCGCTGATATAATAACTCATGCATGCTCGCATCATACATCATCATATATAATAACAAGTCCTACTAATCATGCATCATCATACAACTTCTACTCGTTATTAATAATAAGTTTTACGATCATCATCCTCATAGTCATCTAACCCAACCTTACATAATTGTTCTTAGCACATGATCATCAGTATCAGGTAGGACCTAAACACCCTTAAGGTAAAGTAGCATAAAACAATATAGACCCTGACTCTCCATTATGAAGAATGGCGATCATCCTGTCTCCAATTCTTGCCCTTTGCTTCTTTTTGCTTCCAAGAAGCTCCTTACGACTGTCCATATATTTTTTCCATTTTTTGATTGCCATGTCTCCACTTCTTTTAGAAACCCGGTATGGACAGTTGAGATTCGTAGGAAGACCTGGTTGTATGTTCAAAACATGAAGGGTACCGTGCGTATACATCAGATGAGGCACACAATCATTCGGGATTATCTGTTGAAAAATATAGTAATAACTTCGTAGTTAGCAATGATGTACTAGTTTTAGAAGTGTGCAAAAAGATGCACGGATGTCGTAATAGTAAAAATTTTACCAGGGTATCTCCATGGTAGTTACCGTAGTTCAACACGTGCACTAGTGACACGTATTGACCATAATGTTGAGGAGTTTGATTGTAGATATTGTAATTCTGAAGATCAGTACAAAATGCGACCAGATGATTTTTCTCCTGATAAGTTAATTCGGAGCCTTCGGTGTAGTAGGTTCTGTCTACCATCTTCCGTACATTCTTTGAAGAATGAAAATAAGTTGTCAATGGAAATAAGTTGTCAACTATTTTTAAATAAACAATATAAATTACTTAATAACTATGTTAAGCTCACATGGGGGAAGAATTGGAGGTGTATCCACAAGGACGCAAATCAAAGGTCTCTCTTGCTCGATTGTAGGATCACCAAGATCCATGGTGACAAGCATACCCTCATCAAAACCATACATCTTGCAAAGTGCTTCCCAATTTTTGCAACCAAAATGGGTTACACTCTGAGCATTGTACAGCTTTACTTGAAAATCCACACCATGATGGGTACTTAGGATAATTTTTTTGGTTTCCATACTTTCATGGTCTTCAAAACCCATCCTCTCCAAGACATAGGGTCTTGCAAAGCATGGGATAAGCTGGTCGAATTGGAAAAGATGAAAAATACACGTTAAAATAGTTGAAGTCATGCTTAATTACGAAAAAAACTATTGTCGTCATTGCGTACCGTATGAACATCGAAGGTCTCCTCGAGCTTAATGTTGAAGCGCCGATCTTCGTCCAGCTCAATGAACATGTCACATATACCTCGGTCGTTGTGGCACCAGCCGCACTCCCCCGAGCGGTTTTCGTCGTCCGAGTACGACATTTCCGCCTATGTTCATAATTCAAATATTAAACTAGATCATTATTATTAATCACGGGTTGACTATCGGTGATGTACGTAGCTCCTCCTTTCATTCCCGAGTGCATTATTACACCAAATTGTCTAGCACACGGGAATGAAGGAGAACTTATCCAATATGAGCATTCAATAAGCAAAACCAAATTATAAAATAAGCAAAACCAAATCATAAAATAAAGTAGTATTCAAATTAGCATGCATTCGATAATTATAAGCAAAAGTACATCATCTCTTGGTGTCCGTACATCGTCGAATATTATCACTAATATAGCATCACTAATACAACTAGAACCGTAGCGCCCGACGGGTATCGTCGCAGGCGGTGGACACCCAAAGATAAGGAACCATCACAGGATCATAGCTCCAGTGAGATCCCTGAAGAACCTGCCAGGTATTGTCGAACATGCCCTCCAATGAAACCATGTAGCGACGGACGTACTCGTCCTCCTCGCTGACACGGTGACGTACCACCTCCGCGGTGTCCGGAAGCCTCAGCACCGTCACTGGCCCACGCGACCGCCACAAAACAAGGATCGGGTCAACAACGGGCTGCCTCCTCACCAACCTACGTCCCCCGGAAGGTAGCACGTCCCAATACCAGCCCGGCGGAGCCCAGTCCCGAACATGGCCCTGATCAAGCAGGCCTCCACCGCTGAGTCGATGACGACGAGGATGCGGGATAGGCATCGCCGACGTCGATGCGGGAACTACTTCTATATATAGTTAAATAAAGTAGTTTTATTAATTAAATCAACTATCTAGTTCAACTACTAAGCACTTACTATAAATAAATAAAGTAGTACTTACTAATTAAAAACAAAGTAGCACTTACTATAAATAAATAAAGTAGCACTTACTATAAATAAAAAAGTATCACTTACTACAAACTACTTCTATATATAGTAAAATAAATTAGTTTATTAAATCAACTAGCTAGTTCAACTATATATGAAGCACTTACTATAAATAAAATAAAATAGTACTTACTAAAAATAAACTAGTATTTTTCTAACTAATTATATTAAACACTTTCTCTTCTTATTTTTTTCCTTTTTCTAAATACTATGAACAAAAAAATCATTAAAATTCTATGAACAAAATTAATTACACAATCTAAATATCACCAAAAAATCTATTAACAATAATATCACCAAACATGCATATTCAACAATAATATCACCAAAAAAATTCTATTAACAAAAAAAATCTAGCACAATATGAACAAATTAATTACACAATCTAAATTAACATACTATGAACTACATATCTAAATTACTACACATCTAATCTAACAAAAAAATCTATGAACTGCAAAAAAATCTAAAAAAAATCTAACAAAAATCATAAAAAGTTGCTCACGGCGACGGCGACAGCGACGGCGACGGCGAGGTGCGGCGCGGGGC
>NC_041385.1:32871965-32872982 GCF_002162155.2 Triticum dicoccoides | reverse complement strand
GCGGTGACGGCGTCGGGGCGGGGCGGCGACGGTGTCGGGGCGGGGCGGCAACGGCGTCGGGGCGGGGCGGCGACGGCGAGGTGGCGACAGGGGACAGCGCGCGGCGTCGGGAAAGGAGGAGAGATGGAAGTGGGGATGCGGTTCTGAAATTTTCCTAAGTGCTACTTATATAGCAAAGGCTTTGGTCCCGGTTCGTGGCACAAACCGGGACCAATGCCCCTTTAGTCCCGGTTGGTGGCACCAACCGGGATCAAAGGCCTCTTTTCAGCAGCCCAAAGGGCGGGAAACAAAGACCTTTGGTCCCGGTTGGTACCACCACCGAGACTAAAGAGGGGCATTGGTCCCGGTTGGAGCCGCCAACCGGGACTAAAGAGGGGCATTGGTCCCGGTTGGAGCCACCAACCGGTACCAATGGACCCGTCTAATTACTTGTTTATTTCCTGCAGCTGTTTTTTAGTTGATTCTTTCTGCAACTGTTTTTTTAGTCCCACCTCGCCAAGCGAGAGGCACTCGCAGCTGTTTATAAGCCCTGAGTGCAGAGACGATGAAGAAGAGGCACAATGCTCACCTGCATGTTGGTTCGCTTCAAGCCTTGAGGAATAGGGTAGACTGCACGGAGCTATGTGCAGTGCAGTTTACACTATTCCGAAAGGTTTGAAGCGAATTAACGAGCATTGCGCCTCTTTTTTATTTTTAATGACTTATTACCACTTTGAAATAAATAGAAAAAAATAAATATAGCAGAAAAGAAAAAAAACTATATAAAAAACTATTCAGAAATAAATAGAAGAAAAAATAGTTGTGATTAACTTTACTAAAAAAATGAGCATAGATGCTTATTTTTAATGACTTATTACCACTCAGAAATAAATATAAAAAAATAAATATAGCAGAAAAGAAAAAAAACTATATAAAAAACTACTCAGAAATAAATAGAAGAAAAAATAGTTGTGATTAACTTTACTAAAAAAATGAGCATAGATGATTATTTTTAATGACTTATTACCACACAGAAGT
>NC_041385.1:32870301-32871955 GCF_002162155.2 Triticum dicoccoides | reverse complement strand
TAAATATAGCAGAAAAGAAAAGAAACCTGTATAAAAAACTACTCAGAAATAAATAGAAGAAAAAATAGTTGTGATTAACTTTACTAAAAAAAATGAGCATAGATGCTTATTTTTAATGACTTATTACCACATAGAAATAAATAGAAAAAAATAAATATAGCAGAAAAGGAAAAAAACTATATAAAAAACTACTCAGAAATAAATAGAAGAAAAAAGTAGTTGCGATTAACTTTACTAAAAAAATGAGCATAGATGCGCTTATAGAGAGAATTCAACCTAAATTCATAATAAATTTCTACTAAGTTCAGAGAAATTCAGTATGAATTTAGGTCGAATTACCTGTATAAGGGCATCTATTTTCATTTTGAGAGGAGCTCAACAAGGCAGAGAGGGAGGGGCTTATAAACTGGTGTGAGCCCCTTCGGTTGGCGAGGTGGGACTAAACTCTGGCCGCAACGGGACCAACCCTTTAGTCTCGGTTGGTGGTATGAACCGGGACTAATGGGCGGCCTTTGGTCCCGGTTCATGCCTCCAACCGGGACCAATAGTGGTGGGCCAGGAGCGAGGACCATTGGTCCCGGTTCGTCCCACCAATCGGGACCAAAAGGTCCAGACGAACCGGGAGAAATGGCCCACGTGACCCGGCCGGCCCCCGGGGCTCACGAACCGGGTCTAATGCCCCCATTGGTCCTGGTTCTGGATTGAACCGGGACTAATGGGCTGACCTGGCCTGGACCATTGCCCCCTTTTCTACTAGTGAAAATCATCGATTTTTCAAAAAAACCCATCAATTTTAAAAAAAAATAATTGATTTTGCGATAACTTTATCAATTTTGAAAAAATTCCATCGAATTTGAAAAAAACCATCTACTTTGAAAACAAAGATCATTCATCTTGAGAAAGGTTCATCAATTTAAAAACAAATTCATCAAAATTAAAAAAAGGTTCTTTTTTTAAAACGAAATTGAAAAAGTTTGCACATTGAAAAAGAAAAAGTAAAACAAAAAGGGACATAAAAAGAAAAGAAACGAAAAAGAAAAAAGGGAAATGAAATCCGGAAAAAACTTTTGAAAAAACAAAGAGGAAAGAAGAAAAGGACGATAAAGAACCATGTTATCATGGAATTGGCAACATGAAATCTTTGTGTTTGATCGGGAACACCTTGCATTCCAATTACGAGGGACTGACCATATTGGCGGTCACAGCACGGATTACATCGTCCCGGAAGTCCGGCTGCCACACATGTAGGCTATCTGGAGCTCCCCTCGACCCACAAACCGCCAGCACATGCGCTCGGACATTACATAACCGGGGGCAGTGCAAGACTTGATGATCTATAAAACCTATCTGTAATGAATGCTTTGCTTCACGGAATAAGACACCGAGAGGTCCGCGATCCTGGCTGGAGGATGATACAACCTGTTGCAAGGACAAGCAATCCGTCTCAAACATCACCCGCCCCATTCCGTACAATTCAGCTAACCTGGTAGCATGAAGAAGAGCTTCAGATTCCGCTTGTAAGGCCGAACTTTGGTTAAGGAGCTTCCGAGCAGCGGCGAGAACAACAACACCATCTGAATCCCTTCCAATAGTTCCTCAGCCGCCTCCTCCATCACCAGTATTGTAGGCTGCATCAGCATTTATTTTTATAAAC
>NC_041385.1:32816323-32870091 GCF_002162155.2 Triticum dicoccoides | reverse complement strand
CGACCACCTGGGATTGGGCTTCGTTTGATTTGTCGTTTTCGTGCCCAAGAACTCTTGCCATTCAGCAACTGCATAACAAACATGCGCCTGAAAGCATCACATGATAGTCTCGTTTTCTTATGATTCATTTTGTTCCTCTCAGACCACCAGGACCACAAGGTGCACAAAACCCACAGCTTCTTTCCTTGCGGGAGCTTAAATATGGCCTGAAGCATTTCCATTGGTGATTGGCATATAAGAAGCTGTTGACGGGTCTGCTCCAAACCCCCACCTCTCCATACTTTTTTAACCTCCTTACACCGCAGAAACAAGTGTGCACCATCTTCTGGTAGGCGTTGGCAGATCACACACTTAGTGTCCAATTCGACACCAATATGCTCCACATTCCGCAGCAGGGGGTGACTATTATGTGCAAGGCGCCACATGAAATGATGAACTCTACCAGGACACCGTATCGCCCAGAAACTCGCCACTTCTTCAGAGCCCGATGAGCTAACCCCCCTTTGTTGCACACATTGTCTTGACTGCATATCCACGTACAGCCTATAAGCAGATCGTACAGAAAACAATCCTTTTGGGTCGAAGTACCACGCCACGAAATCATCATACTGCTCATAAATTGGAATACTCAAAATGGTTGCTGCATCCACCGAACATAAAGTCTGACGAACAAGCTGGTCATCCCATGTATTTGTAATAGGATCCAGAAGCTCAGACACCTTAGTCAGAATGTTGGCACCTTGCAATGTCCTAGGCAGTCGTGTGTCATTGGAAGGCAGCCAAGGGTCCGACCAGATATTTATATGCTCACCCGAGCCCACCCTCCAAATCATGCCTGCCCTGACAACCTCTACTCCTTGAAGCAGACTTCTCCACACATAACTCATGCCGGGCTGCCTCGTAGCCTTTAGGACATCACCCTCGGGAAAATATTTGGCTTGTACCACACGTGCACAAAGTGAGTCTGGAACTTGAATGATATGCCAAATCTGACGGGATAACATAGCTATTTTGAAAGAGTGCAGATCGAGGAAACCTTTGGTAACGTGTTTATCCTCCTCTTCCTGATTAGCCCACCAGAACTATGTACGGTGCAAGAGTTTGATGTGGGCTTGAATTCTGTAGACAACATCAGAGACCTTGGGGATCTCATCAATTTGAGGGATCTTCGAATATGTGATGATCTTTCCAACATGGATGCATTGCATGACATGGAAAGAAGACAGCGTTTGGATGTTTTGAAATGTTCCCTTGAAAAACTTTGCAACCTCAGATATCTGCACATGGATTCTAAAATCAAAATTAGTTATGTGTTGAGTTGGCCATTTCTTTAGAGGCTTCATATGCTGTGTCCGATTCCAAGGGTTCCTGACGCGATTGGAGAGCTCCGTAACCTCTTTGATCTTGATCTCACAATTGAGGTGTTGGAAGATGATATAGCAATCCTTGCGCAGTTGCAATCTCTTAGAGCATCTCCAGCCGTTGCCCCCCCCCAGGCGGCGATTTTACGCGCCCCCTGGGGGCGAGCCGGCGCTGAAATCGGCACGGGGGGCGAGCGGGTTCCCAGCCGCTCGCCCCAGGGTCGCCGCCGACGTGTTTTTTTATTTTTAAAAATTTGAATTCGGCAAAGTTCGGCTAAAATTCGGCAAACTTGATATTTATATTAAACATATTCAGCGTTTTACATAAATTATTTAGAAAAAGCAATCTAAGGGGCGAAGAAGCCGATCAGTGCGGCGAAGTCGCTAACGTCCTCGTCGTCGGCGGCGGCCTGCTCCTTCTTGATGGCGCGGCCGCCCCTGCTGGACCCGGCGTCTCCATGGCAGACAGGCGGTGGCGGCGCGTCGTCGTCGTCGTCGCTGTCGTCGAGGACAACGATGCCTCCCTCGTCCCGGCCACGGCGACGAGCTTCGAACCGCGCGAGGGCGGCGCACTGGAGCTCCCTCTGCGCCTGCAGCCAGTCGTCGCGCGACCATTTGAGGGCAGCCTCATCGTCGAGCGCCTCCTCCTTGACGCCGCCGGCGAGCCCGGGCTGCGTCTTCACGACGGGGAGCCCTGGCTCCTTCTTTGGCTTGACGAGTCGGGGAGGAGCCGAGGACGAGGCGCGGCCGCCGCCTTCGTTGATGACGATGCTGGCCGAGCGGGTGCGCCGGCCGAGTCAGGTCTCCGCTGCGGGCTCGGCCTTGACGCTGAACACCGCCGGAGAGCCGGAGGAGTGGGAAGAGGAGTGGGAGGAGGAACGGGACGGGGACGACGAGACGGAGACGAACTTCCTTGGCTTCCATTGACCGGCGCCGCGGCGGGGCACCGGAGCGGCGGCCGGTCCTCGAGGGTATGTCAGCTGCGGGTTATTGCCGCCCTCGAGGTGCGCGAGAACCTCGCGGAGCGTCCGGCCGGGGACGGACCACCACAGGCGTCGCCCCTCGCTGTTCCACTGGCCGCCCGCCACCACCGGTGCCCCGTTGGTGGAGGCGAGGCGTCGCTCCTGACGGCGCTAGAAGTACGCCGCCCACGCCTCGAGGTTGTCGGCGGCATACTGCGGGGTGGCGCGCTGCTCCTCGGTCAGCGACGACCGAACGCGGCCGACCTCGTCGGCGAACAAATTGGGACGAGCGACGATGTCCGGCAGTGGGGGGATGGGGACGCCTCCGACGCTGAGCCTCCATCCTGTCGGCCCAGCGCGCATGTCTGGAGGCGCCGGGATGTTCGCCTCGAACAACAGATACGCCTCCCACGTCTGCAGCGAGCGGCGGCCGAAGCCGTTGGCCGCCACTCCGTCGCCGGGGAACCGCTCGCACATTGTCGTGGATGGGCTGGGAGAGAGGAGAGGTTCCTTGGCGGCGGAGAGAGAGGCAAAGTGGTTCGTCGGCGGCGGAGAGAGAGACAGAGAGCACGGCGTCTGTGGCCAACGGCTGGGGGGTAGGCTTTTTATAGCCGCGGGGAGGCATGTGTACGCGGGGAGGGGAGTGAGGCGGCGCCGCGCCGCCCGTGAAGAGCCGCCCCGTGAGGAATCAATGGAGGGCTGACCGGCGGCAGCCTTGGCATTGATTCCCTGCGGGAAACCGAGGCATTCGCGGGACGACGAGGTGAGTGTCGCTGACTCGGCGGGCCCGCGGCTCTTTAGCGCCAAAACCATTTCACCCGACGCCCCCGAGCGCCCCCAGCGCGCCGGGTTCGGCCTGGGTCCGCCGGCGCCGAATTCGGCCCGAGCCGGCAAAAATTGGCCTTCTGGGGGCGCGACTGGACCGATTTTTGTACGCCGGTGCGAAAAAATCGCCTGAGAAGGGCGTGTTGAGGGCTCGGCTGGAGATGCTCTTAACCGCCTTAAATTGCACATCAAAGGGAAACCTGAAACATTTCTTAAGCATTTCTGGCTGTTCTGCATCAGGATGTCACAACTTACTTTTGAGGCAGGGACAATGCCCAATCTTGAAAAGCTCGAGGTAAGAATCAATTCGCCTTACGGTGCTGCACCTACGGGCATCGAGCACCTATTAGGCCTCAAGGAAATCCTTGTAATTATTGAGGGATGTGGTGACGAGGGATCCTGCAGTACAAGAGCTGCACTGTCAGCGTTAAGGAAGGCCATTGATATGCACTCAAGTCGTCCTACAACTAACATTAAGTGTATTGACAATTGGCTGTTCCTTGGGCACCTACCCGATGGCTTCAGCTGGAGGAAGTACGGGCAGAGAGATATCCTTGACGCCAAGCACCCGAGGTTACCAAATGCTTCTACTGAACTCACCTGAAACTAACAATTTTCTTTCCTGGTTGCATGTGCTGCATGAGGGAGGCTGACCGTGTTCTTGTTAAATTGAACTCTTGCAGGGGGTTACTACCAATGCTCTCGCCGGAAATCGGAGGGATGCCGATCGAGCGACCAAGCATGTGCAGCGCACAGACGATTGCCATGAGCTCTTCTATTCCATGTCGTGTACTCGTATAAAGGAAAGCACACGTGTACACAGTGCACTATCCCGGACAGGAGCAGACCATCCAGGTGCCCCAGCCCACGTAACGGCATTCCCACCCATAAACGAGGCACACGGAAAAGCTATTCCCTCTGTTCCATAATACAAGAACATTTTTGATACTATACTAGTGTCAAAAACGTTCTTATATTATGGGACGGAGGGAGTAATAAATAGAGTTGACTACCTATACCCGTAAGCATACTTCTTTATCTTGGTTTGTCAGTGTAGCTTCCTTGCATTTGTAGTAATTTCACTTCGATGTAATATATACTACTCCCTCCGTCCCAAAATGTAAAATGTTTTTGCAAGCTAACATAGCTTGCAAAACATCCTATATTATGGGATAGAGGGAGTAGTTGTTTAGAAGTTCACCACTGTACCTGTAAGTTTAATTCGGGTCTGATTTTATTCAGTTAATTTCCAATACAACAATGTGATGGACTGGTGGTGTAACCTTATTTCAGCAGAGTAATTGTCTCCTACTGCGTGCTCGTGTTGTTGTGCCGTCGTGATTTCAATTGTGCTTTCATTTCGCTAGGCGCTCCTGTTCGATTATAGCATCAGTGGCGTAGCTTCTTGTTGAGTATCGTGATTACTAGGAAAGACGAAATAGGCTATGATTTGTTCTGGTTTGTCTTGTACTTCAAATAAATCATTGCATTTTATATACATATATGCCCACGCGGCTCAAGCATTACAACGACTATTCCATCAGATTCATCTCTTCCTTCTAATATGGTATCAGCCTTATCTCCATCCTAAACTCTAGCCATCGCCGCTTCCGCACCCGCGCGCGGCCCCCGGGGTGGTCGGCCTCCATGACCGCTGCAGGGGGCTGTGCCACCCGTACCTAGCGTTCGTCCGCCGGCCGTGTTGGCCGTCTGCCCTAAAGAGTCTTTTTCCCGAGCCCTTGCTTTGGGGTTTTTTCGCTCTCTCGCCGGTCGTTTTGATCGGCATTTTTGTCCAATCTATGCTTGATCGGTTTGCGTTGCCCGCCACCGCCATCGACACCCCGTGCCTCTACCCCGACACCGGCGCGACTGGCCGGCTACTTCACCGACCAAGCGGCCTCGCGCGACACGCAGCCCTCATGGCCGTCGTCCGCGCGCCGGCCCGCCCGTCGCCCTGCGCCGGCCATCACCGCCCTGCTCTGACTGGGACACCTGCATCGCCTACACTCGGCGGCCTCGCGCCATGCAGCAGCCAATCATAGCCGCCGCTCGCTTGTTGGCCCGCCAATCGATCCACGCCACCCGCCTCCGCCGCATCTGCACGGCAACCCGGCGGTCTACCTCGCCGGCGTCGTCCTCGACTGCGTCAGGCTCGTCGGCTGCCTCAACTCGGGTGTCGCTGCTCCGTTGGTTGCTCGGGCCTCGCTGCCCGGGCGGTGTCACTGCTTTGGCAGCCCATGTGCCGGTGCTGACAAGCTCGTCCACACGATGTCCCACGCCGTCTGTTGTTGTCGACCTCATCTCGGACTCCGCCGCCACCCCGCCTCCACCGAGCGGCATCCATGATGTCGCGCGCGATCGGCTTGATCACCCGCTCACCGCCGTGATCCGCCTCATCTACGTCGCGCGACCGACCTGGCCCGTCGGTTACGCGCGCCTCCACAGGTCCCGTGAAGATCGTCCCCGAGTTCAGCGCGCCCCTCCATCGATCGAGCAACGGGCTGCCGTTGTGTCGCCCCGTCGGGTCGCAGCGCCACCGCCCCGTGGTTCTCCTCGCGGCTACATCGACTCGCGTGTCGCCGATGCGTCGCCCCTACGGGCCGTAGTGCCGCGATACACGGTCCCAGCCGCCGCCCCGAGGCCATCCATGCGGTTGCACCGAGCCGCGCTCCGCCGCTGCACTGCGCCTTCAGGCCGTAGTGTCGCGGCCGGCGGTGCCCGTCGCCGCCCCGAGGTCTTCCTGCCGTCGCCCCGACCTGCCCGTCGCCGATGTGTCGCCCCTTCGGGCCGTAGTGCTGCGGCCCGCGGTCCACTTCGCCGTCCCCGCGCGTCGACTTCATGTGGTATGCGTCGCGCCGTCTCCCTTGGCGCGGGAACGCCACCATCTACGCCTGTCTTCGTCACGCTGTCAGGGTTCTTCGCCTACTTCGAGCATCGCCGCCGCGCTCCTAACCTAGCCGCCGTCGCTGCTCTTCTTCAGCCGCCGCCGCCGCTACCCCCGTAGCCGCCGCAGCCGCCTGTCCACCCCCTTCGTCTTCGTCCAGCACCAGCGCATCGCTGGCGTCGCCGTCATCTACCCCGACCGCTTCATCTACTCCGACAACCGCGGGCGACATTGGCCCCGCGCCGATTGGCGCTGCAACCATCGTCGAGTCCTTCTCTGCTGGCCTCTCTGACTTCTTCGACATGGCGTACAGCTCGTGCAGGTCCCAGTCTACGCTTGCCTGGTGCTGGCAACACCGCCGCGTGCCTTCGTCCACGACGTCCCCGGGCCTGGCAAGCCTAGTGCGACGCTTCGGCAACTTCGTCTTCGTCCGTCTACGCATGCCCGGTGCTGGCAACACCGACGCGTGCCTTTGTCTACGATGTGTCCCCGGGGTTGGCAACCCCGGTGCGACGTGTCGTCAACATCATCTACTTCCTGGCGCACCACTACTTCGACACCACTGCACCCATGACTAACTCGGCGCCCCTTTGTGCCCGTGGCTCCACGGCGACTTCCTCGATACCGATGACCCCGATTCGACATCGACTACGGCATTCTTCACACGGCTACCTCGACCACGACTCCACTACCCACGCTCTCGGCTACATCGACAAACAGCACAAAGGGCTACCACATGCTTGAGCAACCTCGTTGGTTTTCACTCCAGCCACGACTCCGCGATGCATCTACCGTTACGATTGTGAGGGGATGTCCGTCAGCTTGCCTTCGGATTCTACTCCAGTCTCACCGTCTACGTCGCTAGCGTTATGACTGCGGGGAATGTTGAGTATCGTCATTATTAGGAAAGACGAGATAGACTAGGATTTGTTGTGACTTGTCTTGTACTCCAAATAGATCATTGTACACCTATATATATGCCCACGAGGCTCAATCAATACAACGACTATTCCACCAGATCCCTCTCTCCCTTCTAACACTTCTAAATGAACCTCCGCTGTCATAGAATACATTGATTTTTACTGTACTTTATTACTCTCTCCGTCCCAAAATAACGTCTTATATTATAGTACTTTGTCAGTGTTGCTTCCTTGCATTTTAGTAATTTCACTTCGATGTAATATATACTTGTTTAGAAGTTCACCACCTGTACCCGTAAGCTTAACTCGGGTCTGATTCTATCCAGTTAATTTCCAATACAGCAATGTGACGGACTGGTGGTGTAACCTTATTTCAGCAGAGTAATTGTCTCCTGCTGCGTGCTCGTGCTGTTGTGCTGTAGTCCTGATTTCCGTTGTGCTTTCATTTCGCTAGGCGCTCCTGTTCGATTATAGCATCAATGGCGTAGCTTCTGAATGATCCTCTGCTGTCATAGAGTACATTGATTTTTAGTGTACTTTATTACTCTCTCCGTCCTAAAATAATGTCTTATATTATAGTGCAATGCTACAGTATAATTTGTATTCCTCTGTAAACTAATATAAGACATTTTAGAGAGCGCGGCTAATCTGCACCCGGGCTCATCTGCATCCACGCTTAGAAAAAAATTCAAAAACAATACAAGAAAAATTCAAAAAATTCCAAATTTTTTTGTGGTAGTAGATAATTTGACGCGTGAGGTGCGCCCCAAAATTCATCTTATTTGAGCATCTGAGCAGCTCTCGGCAAAAAAGACAAAATCAGGGTCTGTAAAAATGTTCATTGTTCACGCACTGTTTTGACCCGATTTATCTTTTTTGCCGAGAGCTGCTCAGATGTCCAAATGAGAAGAATTTTGGGGCGCACCTCACGCGTCAAATTATCTACCACCATAAAAAAAATTGGATTTTTTTGAATTTTTCTAGTATTTTTTTTGAATTTTTTACTGAGAGGGAGCAGATGAGCCCGGGCACCGTTTTGAGTTTTCGCATTTTAGATCACTACTTTAGTGACCTACGACGTCTTGTATAGTAGGAGTACTTGAGATCATGCTGGCGGCTGTGCCCTCCGATGAGATTACTGTGAACTCCATTTTGTGTTTTATCAGATTCAAATGAATGAAGCTAGTGTGGAACCCCTTGATTCAAAAAAAGATATCCTCGTGGATTCGAATGGTACCGAATGTAACTTCGATTGCAAATACTCAGATGGTGATAATGGAAAAGCACACAAGGATATGGTGAAGTCGGATCCGACACATTACTTCTATCCATTACTGAATCCTGACTTGTTTCCCTTTCCTCAGAAGTCATACGTACTGCATTGGTAGGGATAATCAGCCAAGAGTAGAGAAGATTACAACTCGAAACAACGGAAATCAATGGCAGCCTTTACAATGTCCGATGATTTAATTCAGTGTCACAAGAATTTACAATGTCTTGATGCGATAAGATGCACACACGCTCTGAAG
This sequence comes from Triticum dicoccoides, assembly GCF_002162155.2. Taxonomy (NCBI): domain Eukaryota; kingdom Viridiplantae; phylum Streptophyta; class Magnoliopsida; order Poales; family Poaceae; genus Triticum; species Triticum dicoccoides. The sequence continues at coordinate 32,861,610 of NC_041385.1, read as the reverse complement.
AACACGACAGATCCAGGAATCCTTCAGATCTTGAACTCTGGCCAATGAAGCTAATCAATTGATATTGGCCAATGAAGCTAATCGTTCTTCGGCGGCAACAGAGATGGATCGATGATGGTGCGGAAGCTGTGCTGGAGCTGGACGCCCGTCATCGTCATCATCGGAGAAAGATGGCGCTGCCACAAGAATTTGTTCCACGATCTCTTCTTCCGATGGCGTAGGTATATAAGGGCATCTCCAACCGCGCCCGCAACAGGCCCCCCAGGCCACTTTTTCGGCGTCGGCGCCGAAAAAATGGCCCAGTCGCACCCCCAGGACGCCGAAAATTGCCGGTTCGGACCTTTTTTTCGTTCGGCGGTCACAGGCCGAACCCGGCGCGCTAGGGAGCCGTTGGGGGCTCTGGCGCTAGGGAAAAGCACGCCTGGCCCACACCGACAGGGGAAAAGTCAAGGTTTTCTTCCCCCGACTCGCCTCGCACCCCTCGCGCCCTCGGCCACCACTAGCTATATCCCGGCGACGGCCGCCGGCCTACTCCGCTAGATAGTCATTCCCAGCCGGAAAATAGCAGCGCTTCGCTGCGGCAGCCCCTCCCGCAGAAGCTGGGCGTTTTCGGCCGCCGTTTCCGGCCGCGGAGGCGCGGTTTAACGGCGGGTACATGCCCACTGAGCGCAAGGTGTTCGGTGTTTTGACTGTCTCGGCGATGGACTCGGGTGAGGAGGAAGAGCTCGCCACGCTGCTGGAGGAGGAAGCCGCGGCCAACATCCAGGAAGAAGAGCATCTGATGGTGCTCGCCGCCCTCACCCAGCTGCTGGCGAGCAATGAAAAGCCGCGTCGAGGTGGCTCGGCGCCGGGGCGGGTGAAAGCAAAGAAACGGCATCGTCTGCAAGACTACTGCATACTCTACTCCGACTACTTCGCCGATGCTCCACTTCATGGCGAGAGAACATTTCGGCGCCGTTATCGGATGAGCCGAAAGCCGAAAGCTCTTCCTCAGGATTGTGAATTCCATCCGGGAGTTCGACAACTACTTCAAATGCAAGATGGATTGCACTGGCGCTCTTGGATTCACCTCCATCCAGAAGTGCATGACAGCGATGAGGATGCTTGCATATAGAGCTCCCAGTGATTCACTCGACGACTATGGGCACATGGCCGAGTCCACCAGCATAGAGTGTTTCTACAAGTTCTGTCGGGCAGTGGTGGCAGTGTTTGGGCCACAATACTTGAGAACACCCAATGCGGAAGACACTGCTCGGATCCTAGCCCAGAATGCAGCAAGAGGATTTCCTGAAATACTTGGAAGCATCGACTGCATGCATTGGCAATGGAAGAACTGCCCATTTGGTTGGCAGGGGATGTACAAAGGCACCAAAGGCGGTTGCAGTGTGGTGCTTGAGGCGGTAGCCACACATGACCTCTGGATTTGGCACTCCTTCTTTGGTATGCCAGGAACTCACAATGACATCAACGTGCTGCAGTGCTCTCCTGTTTTTGCCAAGCTCGTTGAGGGCCATTCTCCTCCGGTGAACTTCGAGATCAATGGGCACCAGTACAACAAGGGGTACTATCTAGCTGACGGCATCTATCCGAGATGGTCGACATTTGTGAAGACGATCTCAAACCCTGTGGCAGGAGGCAAGAACGCCTGGTTTGCGAAGCTTCAGGAGGCTTGCAGGAAGGATGTCGAGCGGGCATTTGGTGTGCTCCAATCTCGATTCGTTGTTGTTCGGTACCCCGCTCAGACCTGGTCGAAAGATCAAATGTGGGAGATCATGACTTGCTGTGTCATCTTGCACAACATGATCATCGAGAGCGAGCAAGAAGGCCCAGTGTTTGACACTGAACCATACTACAGGCAGGGTCCTCTAGCCGAAGTTGATCACCAGCTACCGGCAACTTGGACTGCCTATCTCAGTATGCGTCAGGAGATCCGAGACCCACAGGTGCATCATCAACTGCAGAAAGATCTGATTGAGCACCTATGGAGGCTCAAGGGGGACGCCGCGTGATGAAATACGAGTTTTTATTTGTTGAACTATATAATTTGTATTGAACTATTTGTTGTTGTAGTATGTTATTAAAGTATTTGATTTTTCTGTGATGAAATATGTGATAAGGAATAATTGTGTTGATAATTGAACGCCGAGACACGGCGAAACCATGCCGAATATGGGCCTATTCTCGCCCATATGGGTCGTTTATTCGCCGAAATTGGGCTGCAAAGTGGGCCAATTTCGGCGCCTGGGGGCGACGACTGGGCGCAAAACCGCCCTCAGCGCCGAGTGTATCGCCGGCTCACCCCCAGGGGGCGATTTGTATGCGTCCTGGGGTGGCCAACGGCTGAAGATGCCCTAAAGGCCCTGTCATCCTGGTGTCCTCCACGGCAGTTCCATATGGTACTGGAGTAGAGTCGGAGACGGTCCACGGTAGTTTCGTTCCGAGTGCCCATCCGGAATCGGACCGGAAATTACTTAATTTTTGACATATCAGTAATTTCAAAACTAGTTTCAAATCTTTCCAATAAATTGATTTCATTTATTTCAAAAAACTAATTTCATCCATTCGATTCATATTAGAATTAATCGGTTTCACATATGAATTTCACAAATCATATTTCACATTTTACCAAAACCACTTTCGGAACATATCTACAAATCACGAATATGTACTACTATCACTTTTTTCTTCCTTCAATCTGAACCAGGTAACTCTGCCATATTTTACAAAATCAGATGGTCGACATGTATATCTCACAAAAATGGTCGTTTATCCGCGGCACCTAGGCATCCGCCCACACTTAAGGGCAAACACATCGATGGCCGAGAACGATCACGGGAGTTATAACTCCCATTAAGCGAGGTGGAAGGATCTCTCGCTGTGAACGTCTATAGTAATCGGATCCGCCCACTATAACATATAGTTAATGTAAAGAAAAGGGAACGAAAGGGTATCGATCACAAGTTTAACTAAAACCACGACGAATAATTTGGAACGGAGGGAGTACATAACAGGGAGAGTCTAACTCGCGCGCGCTCGTTGGAGCGCTCGGTTTCGGACAGCTCCCGATTTGGAAAGTAGACAGTTGTTTTCTTTGAAGATTAGGGAATTAATTAAGGTGGACCCCCCGAAAATCAGGGGGGGGGGACTAGTGTTGATTCTGGGTGGGCCTTCACGATGGTGCCTTCGTGTGGATGCGCACCACACCATCCCTTGTTGGCTGATTGTCACACGTGGTGGGCCCTACCTGAAAATCCTGTCGGTTTTGCCTTGTGCGCTGGTTCGAATCGAGCGCTGGAGCGGCCGATCGCGAAAGAGTAAATCCGTACATAACATGCTAGCCAGTAGCCACTGCGTCACCTAGTGGATTCCTGTTTTGTAACTAGGGCGCGACCTACTTAAAGGAAATCAGGCGGTTTTCTACTGGTTTTTCCAAGGTTTTTTCTCTTTCTTATTTTTTCCACCATTTTTCTTTATTTCTTCTATGTTTATACTGTTTTTTATTTTCTTTCTTTTCCTTTGTTTCTTTCTCGGATTTCATTGGCCTTTTGCGTTTTTGTTTATTTTTCTTCGGGTTTCTTTGTTTCTTTCTGGGTTTTCACTTGTTTTTTTTTCTTTCTCATTTCTTCATTTGTTTCTCTGTCTTGCTTGCTTCCATTCTAGTTTTTCGTTGGTTTTGTTTTGTTTTCTCTCTGGGTTTCACTGTTTTCCGTACATACTTTTGGTATATATCTAATACATTTTTCTTGTACACATTTAACATTTCTAAATTACAAGATAAACATTTATCGAATATATGGTCAACATTTTTCCACACACATATTTCTACAAGCAGTAGGTGGTGCCGCGAGCGGGCGGATGAGGAGCATGGCCGTGGAAGGAGCACTGGTGGCTAGCGGCGCAGTGAGCAGAGGAGTTGCGCCTCCATGGGCGACCTGTCGGGGCGCTGAGAACCGTGGTTGTGAACGGTTGGGGTAGAACGGCAGGGACGGAGCTCGGATGCTTCCGCGACAGAGCAAGTAGTAAGGTTTCGGCGGCGGCGGCGAGCAAGCATGGGCGGTGGCTAAGGAAAATGGATTAGGGATTTGGGTAACGAGGCAGCTGCAAGTCGGGATTCATTACTTTGAGATTCATTTCTCCAAGTGTCAGGCGCTAGACAGGGTCTCACGTTCGGGAGCATACGACCCGGGTCGTATAACGACCTAGCTCGTGGACCCTAGCAGACACAGGTAGTAGTGGCATCTGCATGCCCCAATGCCATTAATATCTCGCAAAGTTGTGGCGCTTTCCGTCGCGTCCATCGCCACAAGTTCATTGTCCCGGGCTGGATGAGAAAGCGTGAGGTGGCCCGCCGCCGCACGGGGCCTTGCTCCGGCGATGTCAACCGACGACAACGGGATGGAGAGGGAATTATCATTCATGTTGAGATGATCGAAATCATTTGTATGTAATTTTCTAATGTGAATATCTCGTTAATTGACTTTATCACCACCGCCGCTTCGGGCTCTCTAATTGGAATATCGTATTCAATGAAAATTCTTAACGTGCTCTACATATTTTACATCCCATGACTTTTATACAGTTGCCACGAGCTCTTGATGAGAGTGTGTGAAGAAGGATTGGTTTTCATTAGGCGAGGCATGATTTGCACGTGCACAAGAGAAACGAGTTGCCCTTTTGGGCATTGCTATTGGTAAGTCATTTCTGCAACAGTGGCATAGACATTTGCACACATGTGGTAATCATGTGAGTACGTGTTAGCGGCACTCATCAAGTCATTAGCAAAACTTTGTGTGACGTGCCTTGGGGTGCGCATGCACAACAAGACTCGTCTTTTCTTAATATACTACTCCCTCCGTTCCTAAATATAAGTCTTTGAAGAGATTTCACTATGGACCACATACGGAACAAAATGAGTGAATCTACACACAAAATGCATCTATATACATCCGTATGTGGTCCATAGTGAAATATTTACAAAGACTTATATTTAGAAACGGAGGGAGTAGTTGGTTATTTTCATTCTTCTTTCCGTAATATGGTCACTGATGCATACAAGCTGGGACCCATGCATGCCTGGACCTTGGGAGTGCATGCACATTGCTTGTTTCTTTCTTTAACTGCACACATTTCACTCTCGACCAATTACTTACCATTCTCATCAGTGTAAGCCAGGCATGAATTCTCAATCGTACAGATTTCACATTGTCATTGCTTTCGACCATTGTGAGCCACACGTATATAAACTCAAGCTAGATACGCGCATGCCAAAACCCTTCTCGCAGGAGATGGCCTCCAACGGTGGCGCACCAAACCCATGGCAACAACAGCCGCTGCGGCCATCCCGTGAGGGCTACACATGCCCTTTTTGCCGTAGGAGGTGGGTCACACACCAAGCCCTTGGTGACCACATGTCCTCCCAGAGCTGCCGCAACAATCGCCACCGAAACATGCCGGTAAGCATACCCCAACCAGCCTCCTCCGTGCCCGACTCTACTCTTTTGGGGTTGTGGCTACTTGTGCTTGCACCCAACCTTACCTTCTGGGAGGAATACCGTTGTGGAGGTCCCCGTCCGGTGGAGATAGACTTCATGGGTCTACTACGGGCGCCCGAAGACGCTGCAGAGCCGCAGCTGAGTGACAAAGCCGGCGAGGCGGTCGACCTAACCTTAAGGCTTTTATTCGTGGAGGGTGCCTGATCACAAGCAAAATAGATACGTTCGACGATAGATGAACATCATGTAATATAAGATTCGTCCAAGCGTGTCATTTGTTTCAGCTACCTCTTATTGTGTTCTTCGATATTTAGAACTTCGGATTGATTTCAAGATGACATGAGAAATATGGTGCATGTTCAAGATTCAGTTGCTTGTACTTTTTTTCTAATTTAAATAGGCGTGTACCTGTGTGTTGCAACGGGATCCAAGAATTTTTCATGTTTACAATATAGTAGTTGAGTGGATTAACCTAACATCTACCATCGTGATTTCTACGTACATATTTAGTAGGTCTATGCATGGAAGGCAATCTCATTGGCCATGCATTGGACCATAATGGATATCAACGCAACAGGGCATGCAACCTTGTGAGCATTATAATATTACTATTTATACAGAGAGCGTTATCAGATAAAAGAAAATCCATGTTATTAAGATTATCCGTCAAAAAAAGAACCATCACAACGGATTATGAAAAGTGCACAAAAAGTGGCAAGCAAACTAACAGGTATCCATCATTCTTACGGAGCAATAAAACATAAGTAAACAATTTACGCCGGGTGACCAGCTTAAGGCCCACCCCACCACCCACATCTTCTTTTACCTTATCTCCTTACGCGAGTTCCACCTCCCGCAAGCACCATTCCCTCTCTCCTCTTTGCCTCCACCCCTCCTCCCCACACAAGAGGGGCCATGCCATTGTTGCCACACACATCTTGTCCCTGATCGACAGTGAGGCCGTTGGCGTCGCGCTCCTTCCCCCACAACACCGTTGGATGCCTTGCGCTGCCAGGAGCTTTTTTCATTGGAGAACGAGAGCATCGTCCAAAGCTTGTAGTCCCATCTAATTGACTCAATAGCCTTGCAAATGTCCAGCATGAAAAGCAAGGTTACCTTTTTATTTCCATGAGGCAACAGGTAATGTTTCTGACATACATGATGTTAACGTGAATACTTCTCTTCTTTATGAATGCACTTTGTGCATTGGAAGCGAAGTTGTTCATGAAAGGAGCTAGCAGACTGGAACGCACTTTGGCAATGATTTTCACAGTGGTGTGTATGAGGCTTATAGGGTGGTAGTCCAAAATCTCCTCACCTCAGCCCCATCTTTCTTGGGCAGAAGAGCAATGTTTGCATGGTTGAGCCAACAGAAGCTCTTTGAATGCAAGTTGCCAAAAAGGCGAATGACGGCTGGTTCCTCGCCTCTAGGTACCGGAACCGGTAGAAAGCTCTTTTGTGGTGCTATGATACGAATCCAACACAATTATACTTCTCTACTAAAAGAGCACATGTACAAGCTTTTTCACTCTCCAAAACTGAATCTGTGTAGAAAAATAGCTACCGCATAGCATCACAGTGTCCATGCGTCAGCCAGTAATTCAGAGGAACTCTTGCCGACCGACAACAGTTCCTCCTCAAACGCGTAAAGAAGAGGCGGCTGCGGCCGGGCGTGCGGCACCAGCAGGTGGTGCTCTTAGCGACATTGAGCGGATGTGCGGCTTGGTCGAAATCGACAAATAACTAGGTAGCCTTAGAGGCAGTTTGGTCCTTTTCGATGTCTGTATATGGAATGAAAAAAAAGGACAAGGAAATCGGTAAAAGAGGAAAATGGCATGTTAATCAAGGTGTTCACCAGCTGGGTCTGGGTGGTAATTTTGCTTAGTCTGTCTTAATAGTGGAAACGTTGCAAAGCCAAATGTTCAACGTCAAATATCCAAATTTCTCAAGGGAGAGGGGACTGCTGACCAGACCTCGGAGTACATGCTGAAGAAAGCAGGCACCATTTTTGTCGTGAAATTATTACGTCAGATGTCCTGTTGAAAGGACTTAGTCGTGGAGCCATCCCGATTGGGTTAGCTTAGGGGGGGGGGGGTAAACCGGACAAAGGACACAAGGAGTTTATACTGGTTCGGCCCCTTGCGGTCAAGGTAAAAGCCTACGATCCAGTTGTGGTGTTCTTGATGTGGTCTCAGTTACCAGGGAGCAAATATGTTTTTCCTAGTTCTCGAGGTGTTGTTTCCTGTCCCTGAACTGCCGCCGGGTCGTCCCTATATATACACAGGTTGACGCCCGGACGGTCTACAGAATCCCGAGGCCGGCTCATACAAGTGTCCGGCTCGGTTTCTCCTTTCCCTGACTTACAGTACAAATTATACATCTATGGTGGTTTACTACTATGGGCCCTTAATCCGCCATTGGGCTCTGGGCCTTTAAGTCTTCATAGTTGAAACGCCATAGCCTTCATCTTTATGGGCTCTTGTACAGGACTCCTTGTGAGTGTAATCCGGCCCCTCCTGGGCGGTTTAACTCATTAGTCATATCCCCAACATTAGGCCCCAGGTTGATTTGAACTTGTTCATGTCAATCTTCAACTTAGAAAAAATCTGATTTGAACATCTTCATGTTGTTCTTGAAAACCGCCGTGACATCATCTTCTAGAATCACCTTAAACCGCCATGACGGCATCTACGTAAACAACTCATAAAGATTTCTTTTTTACTAACTAATCTCCGAAAATCGAGGCGACGGCTGTGCCCCATTCTCTGTTTCGGGCTCCTTGATTCCCGCGCGTGCCTTACTTATCCATTCGCTTATAAATAGGCCCAGGGGTCCTTTCTTTTCTTCCCCTTCCATGCCTCTTCTTCCTCCTCGCGACGCTCAAGCTCTGAAGCTCTGCCACCGCCCTCGGTCTCCAAGCACTGCATCAACAAGGCCGCTGCATCAACCTGAACGTACCAGAGACCTGTGGCTCTTCTTCGCTATTCATGTGCATTCGGTAAGCCTTCTTCCTTCAACCCTAGATCTGCCTTAGGGTGTCAGTGTTTGTCCGTTTTCATCCTTGTTCGTTGCTTCTCCCTTATTGTCTTATTGAATCTAGATGAACTTGTCATATTCCTTTTGTGGCCGAAGTTGTAGCTTTAGTTTACCTCGCCATAGTATTTCTTCCTTCCTTGATAGATCCCATCTAGACTTTTGGTGTTCTGTCGTCGCCATTTTAGGGCTCAGAAAATTTTCTTTACTGAACTGCAGTAGATCCAAAATTACAATACCATCTTGTGAAACCTGTTTCTTCAGCACTTAGTATATTTCGGATCTGCTTCTTCCACTATATGCGGTTTAACCTTTAGAAAATGATAATCCACCATGTACCATTAGCCCTCACTTAAACCGCCAATCTTACATGAACATAAATATCCGGGTTAATATGTACATATGCTTCGATGAAATCCCCCGGGTTGACACCGGTTTATGCATATCAATCTTGAACCGTGAACCCATTTGAACTTCCTTTACAGTTTGTCAGCAAAAAATGGCCAAACAATTCTCTTCTTGCAATTGGGTTCCTTCCCGGATCAAAGAAGAGCAGCTTACTGGGTATGTTCTGACTGGCGCTTTAGCCAAAAAGGAGATCATTCATTGGCGAGTCCCTGGTACTAAAAATCTTCCTGAACCTCAAGATGGAGAAGTGGTTGTGTTTATGCAGCATCTGGATCGAGGATTTAGTCCTCCCGGATCAAAGTTTTTCCGGGATGTACTTGCCAGCTTCCAACTCCACCCTCAAGACATTGGACCGAATTCTCTGTCCAATATTTGCAACTTCCAAGTGTTCTATGAAGTTTATCTGCAAGAGGAGCCATCTGTTGAACTTTTCAGAGACTTCTTCCACTTGAACCGCCGTACAGAATTTTGTGATGGCCCCAATACTGAACTTGGCGGAGTGTCAATTCAAAAAAGGAAAGAAGTAGATTTTTCTCATGCCAAACATCACAGCCACCCCAAAGATTGGAATCAAACATGGTTCTATTGCCGGAACACCGCTCCTGCTGATAAAAGTCCTTTGCTGGGTTACCTTCCTTACCGACTCAGCAATGGAAATCCACTGCCTCAGCGGCTTAGTGCCAAAGAACGACAAACATATGCACCACAGCTTGCTAAGCTCCGGGCTCTTCTAGCAAACGGTTTAACTAGTATTGATCTTGTCTGTTGCTGGGTTTCATGGGGTATCCTGCCCTTAAGCCGCCGCACCAGACTAATGCACGAATATACCGGGGATGTCAACGATCCTCAACGGCACACTGACATACCAGTGACTGACGACGAGGTCACTGAGTTTGTCAAAAAGATGCTAGATGAACCGATATCTGAGTGCAGCAAGACTGGGTTGCGCCCTTTTTGTGCCTCCAACAAACCGCCGGCTATAAGAATTTATATTTCTGCTTTTTGATCCGTCTCCCCTTTAACATTTTTCTGATAGTCTTTTGGTTATTCTTACAGGCCAAAGATCCATTCTGGAAGAGGAAGCCTCAAGACAAACCGGCAAAACCACAACATAAACTGGTGAGAGCTCCTCGTGCCAAGAGCAAGGTCACAAAGAGGCCGGCAAAGAAGAAAATTGCCGAGTCCTCTGATCCGCCTGAAGATGTTGATGACTCGGAACCAGAGGTAGAACTTGATTCCCTTGGTTCATTTTTCATGCATCTTATTGACAATGATCATTATCAGGATGACGCGGAAGCCAGCAATGCTGACCACGTAGAAGTAATCTCCCTTTCCTCCGATTCAGATCATGTGCCAATACAAAAACTTCAGCGCGTAGTCCGGAAAGTAAAACGCTGACATCCTCTTGCTTATTTGGATCCACACTTTTCTTTGAAGACACAGCAACATGAAAGTCGCCGCATAAACCGGCACAGTGGCGAGCAAGTCACTTCCTCCGGTTTACCAGACACTCCAATCCGGGAGCGTCGTCCAGAGGTCTCTTGTTCTTCTAATAAATCTTATCCCTTGGCGGTTTGCTTCCTATACCCACTTAATCCGTCTGATTCGAATTATCAGGTAACTTCCAACTCATCTTCTGGCGACTCTTCAACCACACAAATGCCTCCTCTCAAGACCGTCCCTGGGTGAGTATGATATTTTTAGCTTTACATTCTTGCACTGGTTTACCATATTAACCTTTGTTTGCTATTCTGTATCGCCAAAGCCCGACTCAGCAAGAAGGCAAAAACAAATGCTCCCACTGAAGAGTTTGAACCGGAGAGGACCCCAGAAGGTGCTGGTGGAGATGCTGATATTGCTATGGATGATCCTGTACCACAAGGTCAGGACACTTATGTTGATCCGCTAGAAGTTAACCCGGCTAGTCCTCATGTTGATCCACCAAGCCTAATTGCCAATCCTCCAAGTCCAGCCGCTGATCCGCCGAGCCCAGCCAAAACCTCAGATGAACCGGCTAGCCCAAATAAAGCAACTGATGATGTTGTGATCACCGGGTTTGGCCATACTTCTCCTGGCAACCCTATCGCTTTGTCAAAGCACAGTGCCAAAATGGAAGCTGCCATGGAGAAAGGTAAATGGAAGACTGATCTGTCAAGATGTGCTCATCTCAACGCTCAAGAACTTCACTCTGGATACCTAAACCGCCAATATATAAGCCGTGACTATAAGGCCGGTTTAGTCAACTTGATGAAGGAACGTTATGAGGTAACTTCCATTCCAAATCTTGGATACATTGGCCAAATTTTCTTTATACTATATATCAACTCCACTGTAGCCCCCAAGGGCCAATTTATCTCTTCCAGATGAACCGGAACTTTGGATAAAAAAGACTTCAATTGTGTAGCCCCCAAGGGCCGGTTTACCTCTTCAAGATGAACTGGGACTTTCTGTTCAAAACTTGTCCTTGTTGACTTCCTTCACCTTTGATTTTTCTGATCAATTAGGCATTAGCCCCCAAGTGCCAAGATTAATACTTGTATTGAGCCTTGGGACTTTAAAATATTAGTTAAGAAGCAATCCACATTAGCCCCCAAGTGCCAAGTGTATAACTTGTTATGCGCTTGGGACTTTTGAGAAGAGATTAACAACTTATCATCTGTCTGTTGCAGGCTGACTTGAGCAACAAAGATTCCCAAATTGCCGATCTTCAAGAAATATTAAGTCCCAGCAAGCAGAAACCTCCAAGGCCAAGGATGAACTGAAAGGCGCTTTGACATCCATGGAGAAATTGAAAGATGGCTTCAAGAACAAACGGACGGACTGGGAAACCGAGAAGGCCACTCTATTAAAGCGGGCTGATGATGCCGAAGAAGCTCTTAAACTGGTGGCGGAAGAGCTAACTGGGCTAAAGCATCAAGTCAATGCTATGACTGCTGCAATATTTGGTAAGTACTTCTTTGTAAGAACCTCTCTTAAACATCTTTGAAATTGCCGGTTTAACCTCAAATTCTTAAACCATTGCAGGCAGTCGTGTTTCTCATCTGGGCTCGGATATGCAAATGAAGTTGAAAGCAACATATGCATTGATAGAACAACTGTATACTGGTGCACAACAAGTCATTTGTGCGGCCTCATACAATAAACCGGCAATAACTTTGATCAAGGATACCTTGGCCAAATTATCGATGACCCTTGCCCAGATAGAAGAGTTAAAGCAATCCGCTATGAGGGCTGGTGCTTTATCATCACTGACTCGGGCCAAAGGGCTATTCTAGCCAACAAGAAGATGGGTCAGAATTTGATAATGAAGCCCTCAAAGCCCTGACAAAGGAGATGCGCCCGCTGGCAAGCCAATTGGCTGAAGAGGTTGACTTGTCTGTTCATCGTCCAGCTATGATGCAGATAACAAATGGGTTGATGTCGTTGTTAAAGAAGTGCAGAATCTTATACCGTCAATCCGTAAGCACACCTATGCCCCTGACGTTGAACCATCCAATATTATAAGTGAAGAAGTTGTCTTCCAAGCTTTAACCCTGATTGATTGGGCCACCATTGACTTCCAGCCACTGGGTGGGGAGGAGGAGGTTGAACCGATGCAAGAAGATCCATCAACTTCACATCAACCTGGTGACCAGTCTTAATCCGGCAATCGGATTGATTTTCACAGACTGTATTCTGTGCAAAAAACAATCATTATTTTGTGTTGGGGAACGTAGCAGAAATTCAAAATTTTCCTACGAGTCACCAAGATCTATCTATGGAGAGACTAGCAACGAGGGGAAGAAGAGTGCATCTAGATACCCTTGTAGATCGCTAAGCGGAAGCGTTCAAGAGAACAGGGTTGAAGGAATCGTACTCGTCGTGATCCAAATCACCGGAGATCCTAGTGCCGAACGGACGGCACCTCCGCGTTCAACACACGTACAGCCCAGTGACGTCTCCCATGCCTTGATCCAGCAAGGAGAGAGGGAGAGGTTGAGGAAGACTCCGTCCAGCAGCAGCACGACGGCGTGGTGGTGGTGGAGGAGCGTGGCAATCCTGCAGGGCTTCGCCAAGCACCGCGAGAGAGGAGGAGCACTTGGGAGAGGGGGAGGGCTGCGCCAGGGGCAAGGGTGAAGCTCCCATGCGCCTCCCCACTATATATAGGGGTGGAGGGGGCTGGTTTCCTTCCCTCCAAGTCCATTGGGGCGTTGGGAAAGGTGGGAGGAAAGAAACCACATCATTTCCTTCCCCACCGATTGTTATCCACCCCTTTTAGGGATCTTGATCTTATCCCTTCAGGATATGATCTTATTCCTTCTAAGGGGGGATCTTGGTGCGCCTTGACCAGGGGTGTGGGGCCTTTCCCCCACTACCCACGTTCATGTGGGTCCCCCCATGCAGGTGGGCCCCACTCCGGAACCTTCTAGAACCTTCCCAGTACAATACCGAAAAATCCCAAACATTTTCCGGTGGCCAAAATAGGACTTCCCATATATAAATCTTTACCTCCGGACCATTCCAGAACTCCTCGTGACGTCCGGGATCTCATCCGGGACTCCGAACAACATTCGGTAACCACATACAAACTTCCTTTATAACCCTAGCGTCATTGAACCTTAAGTGTGTAGACCCTACGGGTTCGGGAACCATGCAGACATGACCGAGACGTTCTCCGGTCAATAACCAACATCGGGATCTGGATACCCATGTTGGCTCCCACATGTTCCACGATGATCTCATCGGATGAACCACGATGTCAAGGACTCAATCAATCCCGTATACAATTCCCTCTGTCTAATGGTATTGTACTTGCCCGAGATTCGATCGTCGGTATACCGATACCTTGTTCAATCTCATTACCGGCAAGTCTCTTTACTTGTTCCGTAACACATCATCCCGTGATCAACCCCTTGGTCACATTGTGCACATTATGATGATGTCCTACCGAGTGGGCCCAGAGATACCTCTCCGTTTACACAGAGTGACAAATCCCAGTCTCGATTCGTGCCAACCCAACAGACACTTTCGGAGATACCTGTAGTGCACCTTTATAGCCACCCAGTTACGTTGTGACGTTTGGTACACCCAAAGAATTCCTACGGTATCCGGGAGTTGCACAATCTCATGGCTTAGAGGAAAAGATACTTGACATTAGAAAAGCTTTAGCATACGAACTACACGATCTCTGTGCTAGGCTTAGGATTGGGTCTTGTCCATCACATCATTCTGCTAATGATGTGATCCCGTTATCAACGACATCCAATGTCCATGGTCAGGAAACTCTAACCATCTATTGATCAACGAGCTAGTCAACTAGAGGCTTATTAGGGGCATGGTGGTGTCTATGTATCCACACATGTATCTGAGTTTCCTATCAATACAATTATAGCATGGATAATAAACGATTATCATGAACAAGGAAATATAATAATAACTAATTTATTATTGCCTCTAGGGCATATTTCCAACAGTCTCCCACTTGCACTAGAGTCAATAATCTAGTTCACATCACCATGTGATTAACACTCACAGGTCACATCACCATGTGACCAACATCCAAAGAGTTTACTAGTGTCACTAAACTAGTTCACATCATCATGTGATTAAGACTCAATGAGTTCTGGGGTTTGATCATGTTTTGCTTGTAAGAGAGGTTTTAGTCAACGGGTTTGCAACATTCAGATCCGTATGTACTTCGCAAATCTCTAGGTCATATTGTAAATGTTGCTTCCACGCTCCACTTGGAGCTATTCCAAATGGTTGCTCCACTATACGTATCCGGTTTTTTACTCAGAGTCACTCGGATAGGTGTTAAAGCTTGCATCGACATAACCCTTTACGTCGAACTCTTTATCACCTCCATAATCGAGAAACATGTCCTTATTTACTCCAAGGACAATTTTGACCGCTGTCCAATGATCCATTCCTGGATCATTCTTGTACCCCTTGACTGACTCATGGCAAGTCACACTTCCGGTGCGGCACACAGCATAGCATACTATAGAGCCTACGTCTGAAGCATAGGGGACGACCTTCGTCCTTTCTCTCTCTTCTGCCGTGGTCGAGCTTTAACTCTTAACTTCATACCTTACAACACAGGCAAGAACTCCTTCTTTGACTGATCCATCTTGAACACCTTCAAGATCATGTCAAGGTATGTGCTCATTTGAAAGTATTATTAAGTATTTTGATCTATCTTATAGATCTTGATGCTTATTGTTCAAGTAGCCTAATCCAGGTTTTCTATTGAAAAACACCTTTCAAATAACCCTATATGCTTTCCAGAAAATTCTACATCATTTCTGATCGACAATATGTCAACAACATATACTCATCAGAAATTCTAGAGTGCTCCCACTCACTTCTTTGGAAATACAAGTTTCTCATGAACTTTGTATAAACTCAAAATCTTTGATCATCTCATCAAAGCATACATTCCAACTCCGAGATGCTTGCTCCAGTCCTTAGAAGGATTGCTGGAGCTTTGCATACTTGTTAGCGTTCTTCAGGATTTAAAAAAACCTTCTGGTTGTATCACATACAACCTTTCCTCAAGGATATCGTCGAGGAAACAATGTTTTGACATCCTATCTGCGAGATTTCATAAATCATGCAGTAATTGCCAATATAATTCCAACAGACTCTTAGCATCGCTACGAGTGAGAAAGCCTCACCGTAGTCAACTCCTTGAACTTGTCGGAAAACATCTTAACGACAAGTCGAGCTTTCTTAATGGTGATTCTTACCATCATTGTCTTCCTTTTAAAATCCATCTGTACCCAACGGCCTTATGACCATCAAGTATTCCTACCAAAGTCATGGATCCTTTCTCGGATTTTATGGCCTCGAGCCATTCGTCGGAATCCGGGCCCACCATCGCTTCTCCATAGCTCGTAGGTTCATTGTTGTCTAGCAACATGACCTTCAAGACAGGATCACCGTACCACTCCGAAGCAGTACGCGTCCTTGTCGTCCTACGAGGTTCGGTAGTGACTTGATCCGAAGCTTCATGATCACTATCATAAGCTTCCACTTCAATTGGTGTAGGTGCCACAGGAACAACTTCCTGTGCCCTGCTACACACTAGTTGAAGTGACGGTTCAATAACCTCATCAAGTCTCCACCATCCTCCCACTCAATTCTTTCGAGAGAAACCTTTTCTCAAGAAAGGACCCGTTTCTTGAAACCATCCCTATTGCTTTCGGATCTGAATTAGGAGGTATACCCAACTGTTTTGGGTGTCCTATGAAGATGCATTTTATCTGCTTTGGGTTCGAGCTTATCAACCTGAAATTTTTTCACATAAGCGTCGCAGCCCCAAACTTTTAAGAAACAACAACTTAGGTTTCTCCAAACCATAGTTCGGCGTCGTCTCAACGGAATTACGTGGTGCCCTATTAAAGTGAGTGCGGTTGTCTCTAATGCCCAACCCATGAACGATAGTGGTAATTCGATAAGAGACATCATGGTACACACCATATCCAATAGGGTGTAACTATGATGTTCGGACACACCATCACACTATGGTGTTCCAGGCGGTATTAATTGTGAAACAATTTCGACAATGTCTTAATTGCGTGCCAAAGTTCGTAACTCAGATACTCATCTCTATGTTCATATCATAGACATTATATCCTCTTGTCACGATGATCTTCAACTTCACTCTGATATTACTTGAACCATTCAATAATTCAGACTTGTGTTTCATCAAGTAAATATACAACATCTACTCGAATCATCTGTGAAGTAAGAACATAACGATATTCACTGCATGCCTCAGCACTCATTGGACTGCACACATCAAAATGTGTTACTTCCAACAAGTTGTTATCTTGTTCCATTTTACTGAAAACGAGGCTTTTCAGTCATCTTGCCCATGTGGTATGATTTGCATATCTCAAGTGATTCAAAATCAAGTGAGTCCAAACGATCCATCTGCATGGAGTTTCTTCATGCGTATACGCCAATAGACATGGTTCGCATGTCTCAAACTTTTCAAAAACGAGTGAGTCCAAAGATCCATCAACATGGAGCTTCTTCATGTGTTTTATACCACTGTGACTTACATGGCAGTGCCACAAGTAAGTGGTACTATCATTACTATCTTATATCTTTTGGCATGAAAATGTGTATCACTACGATCGAGATTCAATAAACCATTCCTTTAGGTGCAAGACCATTGAAGGTATTATTCAAATAAATAGAGTAACCATTATTCTCCTTAACTGAATAACCGTATTGTGATAGACATAATCCAATCATGTCTATGCTCAATGCAAACACCAAATGACAATTATTCAGGTTTAATACTAATCTTGATGGTAGAGGGAGCGTGCGATATTTGATCACATCAACCTTGGAAACACTTCCAACGCATATCGTCAGCTCACCTTTAGCTAGTCTCCGTTTATTCCGTAGCTTTTATTTCGAGTTACTAACACTTAGCAACCGAACCGGTATCTAATACCCTGCTGCTACTAGGAGTACTAGTAAAGTACACATTAACATAATGTATATCCAATATACTTCTATTGACCTTGTCAGCCTTCTCATCTACCAAGTATCTAGGGTAATTCTGCTCCAGTGGTTGTTCCCCTTATTACAGAAGCACTCAGTCTCGGGTTAAGGTTCAACCTTGGGTTTCTTCACTGGAGCAGCAGCTGATTTGCCGTTTCATGAAGTATTCCTTCTTGCCCTTCTTGAAACTAGTGGTTTCACCAACCATCAACAATTGATGCTTCTTCTTGATTTCTACTTTCGCGGTGTCAAACATCGTGAATACCTCATGGATCATCATATCCATCCTTGATATGTTATAGTTCATCACGAAGCTCTAGCAGCTTGGTGGCAATGACTTTGGAGAGACATCACTATCTCATCTGGAAGATCAACTCCCACTCGATTCAAGTGATTGCTGCACTCAGACAATCTGAGCACACACTCAACGATTGAGCTTTTCTCCCTTAGTTTGCAGGCTAAGAAAATCACCGGAGGTCTCATACCTCTTGACGTGGGCACGAGCCTGAAATCCCAATTTCAGCCCTCGAAACATCTCATATGTTCCGCGACGTTTCGCAAACGTCTTTGGTTCCTCAACTCTAAACCATTTAACTAAACTATCACGTAGTTATCAAAACGTGTATGTCCGATGTTCGCAACATCCACAGACGACGTTTGCGGTTCAGCACACTGAGCGGTGCATTAAGGACATAAGCTTTCTACTGTCCGCATAATCGCTACTGTCAACTTTCAACTATATTTTCTCTAGGAACATATCTAAACAGTGGAACTAAAGCGCGAGCTTACGACATAATTTGCAAAGATCTTTTGACTATGTTCAGGATAATTAAGTTCATCTTATGAACTCCCACTCAGATAGACATCCCTATAGTCATCTAAGTGATTACATGATCCGAGTCAACTAGGCCGTGTCCGATCATCACGTGAGACGGACTAGTCATCATAGGTGAACATCTTCATGTTGATCATATCCTCCATACGACTCATGCTCGACCTTTCGGTCTCTTGTGTTCCGAGGCCATGTCTGTACATGCTAGGCTCGTCAAGTTAACCTAAGTGTTTCGCGTGTGTAAATCTGGCTTACACCCGTTGTATGTGAATGTAAGAATCTATCACACCCGATCATCACGTGGTGCTTCGAAACGATGAACTTTCGCAACGGTGCACAGTTAGGGGGAACACTTTCTTGAAATTTTAATAAGGGATCATCTTATTTACTACCGTCGTTCTAAGCAAGTAAGATGCATAAACATGATAAACATCACATGTAATCAAAAAGTGACATGATATGGCCAATATCATTTTGCTCCTTTTGATCTCCATCTTCAGGGCTCCATGATCATCATCGTCACCGGCATGACACCATGATCTCCATCATCATGATCTCCATCATCGTGTCTCCATGAAGTTGTCTCGCCAACTTATTACTTCTACTACTATGGCTACCGGTTAGCAATAAAGTAAAGTAATTACATGGCGTTGTTCAATGGCACGCATGTCATACAATAAATAAAGACAACTCCTATGGCTCCTGTCGGTTGTCATACTCATCGACATGTAAGTCGTGATTCCTATTACAAGAACATGATCAATCTCATACATCACATATCATTCATCACATTCCTTTTTGGCCATATCACATCACATAGCATACCCTGCAAAAACAAGTTAGACGTCCTCTAATTGTTGTTTGCATGTTTTATGTGGCTGCTATGGGTTTCTAGCAAGAGCGTTTCTTACCTACGCAAAACCACAACGTGATATGCCAATTGATATTTACCCTTCATAAGGACCCTTTTCATCGAATCCGTTCCGACTAAAGTGGGAGAGACTGGCACCCGCTAGCCACCTTATGCACCAAGTGCATGTCAGTCGGTGGAACCTGTCTCACGTAAGTGTACGTGTAAGGTCGGTCCGGGCCGCTTCATACCACAATACCGCCGAAACAAGATTGGACTAGTAACGGTAAGCATATTAAACAACATCAACACCCACAACTACTTTGTGTTCTACTCGTGCAAAGAATCTACGCAATAGACCTAGCTCTGATACCACTGTTGGGGAACGTAGCAGAAATTCAAAATTTTCCTACGAGTCACCAAGATCTATCTATGGAGAGACTAGCAACAAGGGGAAGAAGAGTGCATCTACATACCCTTGTAGATCGCTAAGCGGAAGCGTTCAAGAGAATGGGGTTGAAGGAGTCGTACTCGTCGTGATCCAAATCACCGGAGATCCTAGTGCCGAACGGACGGCACCTCCGCGTTCAACACACGTACAGCCCGGTGACGTCTCCCATGCCTTGATCCAACAAGGAGAGAGGGAGAGGTTGAGGAAGACTCCGTCCAGCAGCAGCACGACGGCGTGGTGGTGGTGGAGGAGCGTGGCAATCCTGCAGGGCTTCGCCAAGCACCGCGAGAGAGGAGGAGCACTTGGGAGAGGGGGAGGGCTGCGCTAGGGGCAAGGGTGAAGCTCCCATGCGCCTCCCCACTATATATAGGGGTGGAGGGGGCTGGTTTCTTGCCCTCCAAGTCCATTGGGGCGTTGGCAAAGGTGGGAGGAAAGAAACCACATCATTTCCTTCCCCACCGATTGTTATCCCCCCCTTTTAGGGATCTTGATCTTATCCCTTCGGGATATGATCTTATTCCTTCTAAGGGGGGATCTTGGTGCGCCTTGACCAGGGGTGTGGGGCCTTGCCCCCACTACTCACGTTCATGTGGGTCCCCCCATGCAGGTGGGCCCCACTCCGGAACCTTCTAGAACCTTCCCGGTACAATACCGAAAAATCCCGAACATTTTCCGGTGGCCAAAATAGGACTTCCCATATATAAATCTTTACCTCCGGACCATTCCGGAACTCCTCGTGACGTCCGGGATCTCATCCGGGACTCCGAACAACATTCGGTAACCAGATACAAACTTCCTTTATAACCCTAGCGTCATCGAACCTTAAGTGTGTAGACCCTACGGGTTCGGGAACCATGCAGACATGACCGAGACGTTCTCCGGTCAATAACCAACAGCGGGATCTGGATACCCATGTTGGCTCCCACATGTTCCACGATGATCTCATCGGATGAACCACGATGTCAAGGACTCAATCAATCCCGTATACAATTCCCTTTGTCTAACGGTATTGTACTTGCCCGAGATTCGATCGTCGGTATACCGATACCTTGTTCAATCTCGTTACCGGCAAGTCTCTTTACTCGTTCCGTAACACATCATCCCGTGATCAACCCCTTGGTCACATTGTGCACATTATGATGATGTTCTACCGAGTGGGCCCAGAGATACCTCTCCGTTTACACAGAGTGACAAATCCTAGTCTCGATTCGTGCCAACCCAACAGACACTTTCGGAGATACCTGTAGTGCACCTTTATAGCCACCCAGTTACGTTGTGACGTTTGGTACACCCAAAGCATTCCTACGGTATCCGGGAGTTGCACAATCTCATGGTCTAAGGAAAAGATACTTGACATTAGAAAAGCTTTAGCATACGAACTACACGATCTTTATGCTAGGCTTAGGATTGGGTCTTGTCCATCACATCATTCTGCTAATGATGTGATCCCGTTATCAACGACATCCAATGTCCATGGTCAGGAAACTCTAACCATCTATTGATCAATGAGCTAGTCAACTAGAGGCTTACTAGGGGCATGGTGTTGTCTATGTATCCACACATGTATCTGAGTTTCCTATCAATACAATTATAGCATGGATAATAAACGATTATCATGAACAAGGAAATATAATAATAACTAATTTATTATTGCCTCTAGGACATATTTCCAACATTTTGGGCTTCAAAGCGCCTTGTAATAGGCTAGTTGAAATACTTTGATCTACTGCCATCGTGCACTGCTACATGGCGTTGTTTGATCCGCCATGATTATTGATATGCTTGCTTATATACCTTTATAATTTCATGCAATCCTTATGTCTGCATAAGAAAAGTTGTCCTGGCGATTTACCACCGGACGGGTCATAATGCCCAATACAAAGCCTGGTTGATAACCAAGGCTGTAAAAATATCAAAATATGAAATAGATCATACCTGTGATATTAAATCAGAGTGTTGGCGTACCAACTTGATTGTAGTAAGGTGAGGACCCAAATCTTTAGTATTGATAACTCCCACCATGCAGCGCTGGTGTATAATAAGTCATACCGGGTTGTGATGAACACCGGATGATCATCCTGGCAACATGTAGTCAAAGCCAGACCGGGTTATGAAACACTGTTTTAATAATGAGGGTGGTCTGACAACTTGTAGCTTAAAACCAAGCCGGGTTAACAAACACCGGGTTACGATGATGACTGATAGCCATGCCGGGTCAATAGATGCCGGTTCAACATAAAATTTCATCAAAAGAAAAACTCTTTGACAAAGGCAAATAAAAACCGTGTAGTCGAGGCTTTTCAAGGGCTGCCAGGCCCAAATTCGAGGCTTTTCATGGGATGTCAGGCTGCTGAGTTAAACCATTTTGCAAAGCTTTCAAGATGGTCCTCCAACTAACCAATCGTCATTTTAACTTTGACAAGTTCAGGGTCTGTATAAGATTGACTTGTCAAACGTTCGGCGGGTCATGCCAGGATTACCTGGATAGGAGTGGCTTACTTGATAAAGGCAGGTTAACCCGGGGTTTTAGGTGAATACACGAGGCTTCCAAGCCGTGCTTGATAGCATATTACAAGGGTCCTTTCAAACTCTTTGTTGCATTGCACAAAGAGACCCCAAGTAGCTCTGTGAGCTGTGCTCAATGGGTGCCTATGTTTGAGCCGTGCATAGCAACCAGACTCTCTTTGGCCCCTTGGGTGTGAAGCTCCCAAGCTGTATTGTGGCGTGATAGCCGGTTTAACAGGCGGAACTCCACTTTGTCAGTTGAAGCCCCCATGTTATCAAAAGATATTGGAAAAAATGGCAGAGGTCCTGCTTATAGCAAGGATGCCAGTTTATTATATTGATCATAATACATACATTCTCAAAATATGTACATAAGAGGAGCCTATGGCTCAGGTGTAGTAGGGCCGAAGGAGAGCTATGTTCCACGGCCGCCAGGTCTCCTCCTCAGATTTGCGTGAGTCTGTGTGCTCTCAAACATTAATGAGGTAGTATGATCCGTTGTGTAGATTCTTGCTGACCACAAAGGGTCCTTCCCAAGGTGGGGATAACTTGTGCATATCGGTCTGATCCTGGATGAGCCGAAGCACCAAGTCGCCTTCTTGAAAGGTTCTTGTCTTGACCCGGCGGCTGTGATAATGCCGCAGGTCTTGCTGATAAACCGCCGAACGAGCTAAAGCCATGTCCCGTTTTTCGTCTAACGGGTCCAGTGCTTCCTGGCGTGCTTGCTTGTTGTCCGCTTCAACATAATTGGCAACCCGGGCGAGTCATGATGAATATCACTTGGGAGTACTGCCTCTACCCCGTAAACCATGAAGAAAGGTGTATAACCCGTTGATCGATTGGGGGGTGTTTATGCTCCATAACACAAAAGGTAATTCTTCCACCCAACAACCCGGCGTCCTTTTCAAAGGAACCATAAGCCAGGGCTTGATGCCCTTTAAGATTTCCTGATTTGCTCTCTCAGGTTGTCCATTAGACTGAGGGTGTGCCACTGATGACACATCAAGCCAGATATGCTCTCTTTGACAGAAGTCCTCCATCTCACCTTTAGAGAGGTTCGTGCCATTATCCGTGATGATGCTGTGTGGAAAGCCAAAGCGGAAGATCACCTTCTTAATGAATTGAACCGCCGTGGCTGCGTCACACTTGCTTACGGGCTCCGCTTCAACCCATTTAGTAAACTTGTCAACCGCCACCAATAGGTGGGTCTTCTTGTCCTTGGATCGCTTAAAAGGTCCCACCATATCAAGCCCCCAAGTAGCAAACGACCAAGTGATTGGAATCATCCGTAGCTCTTGAGCCGGAACATGAGCTCAGCGTGAAAACTTCTGACAAGCGTCACACCGCTTTACCAGGTCCTCAGCATCAGCATGAGCCGTAACCAGTAAAAACCATGACGAAAAGCTTTAGCAACCAGGGACTTTGAACCGGCGTGGTGACCACAATCTCCTTCGTGGATCTCACGCAAAATCTCTTAGCCCTCTTCAGGAGAAACACAACGCTGGAACACGCCTGAGACACTGCAGTGATGTAATTCGCCATTGTGAATAACCATGGACTTTGATCGTCGGACTATCTGTCTGGCCAGAACTTCATCCTCTGGTAACTCACCCCGGTTCATATACGCCAATCCGGAATTATATGTAAAGTGGCCACCAATTGTGCCTCCATGTCAGGAGTAGCTAAATCCTCCTTTGTAGGCAATTTAACAGACGGGTTATGCAGGATATCCAGAAAGGTATTGGGTGGTACCGGTTTACGTTGAGATCCCAGCCGGCTTAAAGCATCTGCCGCTTCATTTTTGCACTGATCAATGTGCTCAACCCGATAATCCTTGAAGTGACCCGCCACAATATCCACCTCTCGTTTGTAAGCCGCCATGAGTGGATCCTTAGAGTCCCAAGTACCAGAAACTTGCTGAGCCACCAGATCAGAGTCTCCGAGGCATCGTACTCGGCTTAAGTTCATTTCCTTAGCCACACGGAGACCGTGGAGCAAGGCCTCGTACTCAGCTGTATTGTTAGTACAGGAAAACATCAAGCGGAGAACATAACGAATTTTATCACCTCGAGGGGAAGTAAGGACAACTCCAGCCCCCGAACCCTCCAATTGCCTTGACCCGTCGAAGTGGATAGTCCAGTATGTGGTATCCGGTTTGTCTTCCAGTGCCTGCAACTCTGTCCAGTCATTGATGAACTCAACAAACGCTTGAGACTTGATAGTTGTCCGAGGCATATACTTCAACCCGTGTGGTCCAAGCTCAATAGCCCACTTTGCAACCCGGCCAGTTGCTTCCCTGTTCTGAATTATATCACCTAAAGGAGCAGAACTGACCACTATAATGGGATGGCCCTGAAAGTATTGGTTAAGCTTCCGACTTGCCATGAAAACCCCATATACCAGCTTCTGCTAATGCGGATATCGTTGCTTTGATTCGATGAGCACTTCGCTGATGTAGTAAACCGGTCTTTGAACCGGATATTCCTTCCCAGCCTCCTTGCGCACAACCACAATAGCCACGCTAACAGCCCGGGCATTAGCAGCCACGTACAATAACAACGACTCATTATCAACCGGAGCAGCAAGGACCGACGGTTCAACCCACTGCCTCTTTAAGTCCTCAAATGTCGCATCAGCTGCGTCACTCTAGACAAAAGTGTCTGTTTTCTTCAACATCTGATACACATGGATTGCCTTCTCTCCCAAGCGGCTGATAAACCGGCTCAGGGCTGCAATTCGACCCACCAGATGCTGAACATCATTGATACATGCCGGTTTAGCCAGAGACGTAATCGCCTTGATCTTTTCCGGATTAGCATCAATGCCCCTGTTAGACACCAGGAAACATAAAAGCTTGCCTGCCGGAACACCGAAGACGCACTTGTCCGGATTGAGCATCATCTTATAAACCCGAAGATTGTCAAAGGTCTCCTTGAGGTCGTCTATCAATGTATCCTTCTTCCTGGATTTCACAATGATGTCATCCACGTAAACATGAACATTGCGCCCAATCTGAGTATGAAGACAATTATGTACACATCGCTGATAAGTTGCTTGGGCACTCTTGAGCCCAAAGGGCATAGATACATAGCAGAAGGCTCAAAAGGAAGTGATGAAGGATGTCTTCTCCTGGTCTTTAACTGCCATTTTGATCTGATGATAACCAGAATAAGCATCCAAGAAACTCAAACGCTCACAACCCGCCGTAGCATGAATGATCTAATCAATATGCGGGAGAGCAAAAGGATCTGTCGGACAAGCTTTGTTCAAGTCCGTGTAATCCAAACACATATGCCAAGTGCCATTCTTCTTAAGTACTAACACCAGATTAGCCAGCCACTCCGGATGAAAAACCTCAATGATAAACCCAGCAGCCAATAGCCGAGCTATCTCTTCACCAATGGCTTTGCACCTTTCTTCGTTGAAGCGACGAAGAAATTGTTTGACCGGTTTAAACTTGGGATCAATATTGAGAGTGTGCTCAGCGAGTTCCCTCGGCACACCTGGCATGTCAGAAGGCTTTCCATGCAAAGATGTCCCGATTCTCACGGATGAACTCGATGAGCGTGCTTTCCTATTTCGGATCCAAAGTAGTGCTGACACTAAACTGTTTGGATGAATCGCCAGGAACAAAGTCAACAAGTTTAGTCTCATCAGCCGGTTTAAACTTCAGGGTCGGGTCATGCTCTGTGGTGGGCTTTTTCAGAGGAGTCATATGTGCCGGATCAACATTGTCCTTATAGAACTTCAACTCCTCTGTTGCACAAACCGACTCAGCATAAGCCACATCACCCTCTTCACAGTCCAAAGCAATCTTACGACTCCCGTGCACCGTGATGGTCCCCTTATGATCCGACATTTTGAGCTATAAATAAATATAACAGCGCCTTGCCATAAACTTTGCGTAATCCGGCCGTCCAAACAGGGCGTGATATGGGCTCTGGATTTTCACCACTTCAAAGGTCAAAGTCTCTGACCTAGAATCATGCTCATCGCCAAACGCAACCTCCAAAGCTATCTTGCCAACCGGATATGCCGATTTACCTGGTACTACACCGTGAAAAATAGTGTTCAACGGTTTAAGATCCTTATCCGTCAATCCCATGCGACGGAAGGTTTCATAATACAAGATGTTGATGCTGCTCCCTCCATCCATGAGCACCTCAGTGTTCAACGGTTTAAGATCCTTATCCGTCAATCCCATGCGACGGAAGGTTTCATAATACAAGATGTTGATGCTGCTCCCTCCATCCATGAGCACCTGGGTGAATTTATAACCTCCCACCTGAGGTGCCACCACTAAAGCCAGATGACCCAGATCATCAACCCGGGGCGGATGATCCTCTCTGCTCCACACAATGGGCTGCTCGGACCAACGCAAGTAACGGGGTACTGCCGGTTCAACAACATTAACTGTCCTCTTGTGAAGCTTCTGATCGCGTTTACACAAGCTAGTAGTGAAAACATGATACTGCCCGCCATTCAACTGCTTTGGGTGACTCTGAAAACCTGATTGCTATTGATTCCCCTGATTGTTCTGTTGGTTGTGACCACCTTGGTTTTTCTGGTTGCCCTGATTATTCTGAAATCCAGAGTTTGAACCGCCGCCACCGTAACCCGGCCCCTGAAAACCCGGACCTGAACCGCCAGACGGACCGTGATCATATCGGAAGATATCAGAATGTCTGAATTCCTTCATAATGAAGCAATTCTTTCAGAGGTGTGTTGCTGGAACCTCCTTCGTCCCATGATTTGGGCAGGGCTGGTTTAATAGGCGCTCCAGATTCATTCCTCCACCGCTCTAGGGCGGTTTACCCTTACGACGCTGCACTTTGCCCTGCACATTGGTGTTAGCTATAAAATCCGAATTATCTGCTTTACGCTTACCATTGTTCGTCTGGTTATGTTGTCCTTTTGTACCAGCATTCTTTTTTCCCTTCTCCGGTTTCTCTTCGTCAGAATCAGGATCTTGGTATTATCAGAATTAGCATATTTCACCAGAGCTGCCATGAGTGTCCCCATATCATTGCAGTGGCGCTTGAGCCGTCCCAACTTCATCTTTAGCGACTTAAACCGGCAATTACCCTCCAATGTCACAATTGCTGTATCCGCATTGATGCGGTCCGACGAATGCAGGATTTCTGAAACCCGGCGCACCCAATGCGTTCTTGATTCATTCTCTCCTTGAACAGAAGCAGCCAAATCCACAATGGACATGGGTTGTTTTCACGTATCCTTGAAATTCGCTATAAACCGGGCCTTCAATTGGTCCCATGACCCGATGGAATTAGCAGGCAGGCTCTTCAACCAAGTGCGAGCTGTTCCTTCCAACATCATGGTGAAGTATTTTGCACATGCCGCTTCATCTACTTCCAGCATCTCCATAGCCATCTCGTAGCTCTCAACCCATGACTCGGGGGGGGGGGGTAAATCGGCGGTGTAATTAGGCACCTTCCGTGGGCCCTTGAAATCCTTAGTTAACCGAAAATTGCGCAGAGCCGGAGTGAGACACGGCACTCCCCAGGAGTTGAAAGCAAGCCCGGTACCCCGTTCTATTGACACCGCTGGCTGAACCGGGGCGGGTTGATGATGACCCGCGTACTATGCCGCTAATGCGGCCTCCCTTCATGCTTTGCCATTATCCACCACGTCCTGAGCATTTGCACCACCACGTGCCGGATTAGGCCCTCGAGGGGCATCCCGGTTCCGCGCACTGCTTGACATAGCTGGCTCATCCATGTGCCTGCTGTAGCTCCTGCTCGGGCGAGGGGTCGAGTGAATCCTGTCTCGGCTGTATGAATAAGCCTGCTGCTGCACCATAGCAGTCTGAAGAAGATCCCTGGCCCACCGCGTCTCAACTGCTGCTAGCGACTCACCCTGCATCGGAATAGCTGCAAATCGAGATGCTGCAGCGGTCATGTTGTCCAAAGGCGTGGAGAAGTGACCCGGCGGGGGTGTCGTGTAATGCGGCGGGGGTGTCATGTACTGCAGCGGGTTATCTGTTCGTCAAGGTGGGCCCATCACTTGTGGTTGATCCGGCGCTCCGGTCCTTGGCACGGCAGTCCGGTTTACAGCTGTCGGGTTGCTTGTTCCTTCTCCTGGCGTACCGAAAAGATTCATTGCATTGTAATCCGCCGGCAAGCGAGACTGATGTCTCCTCCTCAATACGTCATTCGAAGCATTCTGATCCAGCAAGAGTCAATAATTTTCGGCCTGAATGCTCTGTGACTGGGCATCTAAAGCAGCCCGTTCCTTAGCCATCCTGGTTTCCTCAGCCGCTAAGTCCTCCTTGGCCTGAGTTATCTGATCCCAGAGCTTTATGACCTCCGCGTTATGTCGATCTTGAGTCTCCGGGGTAACTGTCATGGTCAACAACGTCGTCCAGGCATCCAACAAACCGGAAAGAACTTGAGCCGGCCGGCGCGCGGGGCCTCCTGCCCCGGCTGCTGATCCGGAACTCATTGCCGCTGCAGTTGAGTTTTGCAATGCTGGCTGTGTACCGGCCATGAAGATTGCGACCCGATTTGGTGTTTCAAGAAATTCTGGAATACTGCTGCCATCGGAATACCCTTCGAACAAGCCATCCTGAACTTGATACAAAGTTTCGGTCTCACCGGTGGATGACTCGCCATCGGAATAAATGGTCGTCTCACCCTCGGACACCGGTTCAGATTCTATCCCATGGATACATCCTACGAACGCACACTTCATGGCGGGCTGAATCCGGGCAAGACTCGCACGCTGAGCCGTCTCGACGAGGTCGGTGCAAATGTCCGGCTCAGGGCCCGGTTCACCGATCTTGCCGATGAAGACGTGAATTCCTCCGAAGGGGACCCTGTACCCGTACTCGATTGAGCCGGCGTCGGGGCCCCAGCCTGTGTCGTCGATGTAGAGCTTGTCACGACGACTCTTAGTCATCCGGCCCACTGCGTATCCCTTGAGCCCTTCGAACTTGCCCTCTAAGAACTTGAAACCATCATGCGAAAGCCCCACGGTAGGCGCCAACTGTCGTGGAATTGTCACGTCAGATGTCCTGTTGAAAGGACTTAGTCGTGGAGCCATCGCGATCGGGTTAGCTTAGGAGGGTTAAACCGGACAAAGGACACAAGGAGTTTATACTGGTTCGGCCCCTTGCGGTGAAGGTAAAAGCCTATGATCCAGTTGTGGTGTTCTTGATGTGGTCTCAATTACCAGGGAGCAAATATGCTTTTCCTAGTTCTCGAGGTGTTGTTTCCTGTCCCTGAACCGCCGCCGAGTCGTCCCTATATATACACAGGTTGACGCCCGGCCGGTCTACAGAATTCCAAGGCCGGCTCATACAAGTGTCCGGCTCGGTTTCTCCTTTCCCTGACTTACAATACAAATTATACATCTATGGCGGTTTACTACTATGGGCCCTTAATCCGCCATTGGGTTCTGGACCTCTATGTCTTCATAGTTGAAACGCCATAGCCTTCATCTTTATGGGCTCTTGTACAGGACTCCTTGTGAGTGTAATCCGGCCCCTCCTGGGCGGTTTAACTCAGTAGTCATATCCCTAACAATTTTGGATATTGTTTTTTTTCTTAATTTGAGCCTTTTTGCTATTTCAGGCGAAGAATCTGTTAGAAAGTTATTAAAATATTCCAATCAAATTATGTTTATGTTTTATGTTTCTATAAACTTAACCTAAAATTTGGTTCAAAAATTTGACAAGTTTTATCTTTCAACACCAAACAAAAAGATGACAGCGTATCCAACAAAGAGCATTTGAAATCTATGGCTAGGTACATTTAGATGATCAACGTAACCCATTTCACTTTAACAAAAAAGGGTTTCCTCACGCTTTATAAATAAAGCAACCATCACCGAACAATCGCAATCCGCCAATACAAACACACACACCACACATCACACACACCCAAGGCTGAATACAAGGATGCTGGAAACAGCAACACAACCCCAACAAAATCCTAGCAAACAACAGGAGAAAACAATAAGCACTACTACGGAGATGTCAGGGCCCTCAACCGTGGGCAAGCCACCGTGAAGAGAAGAAGCCGTGTAAGACAAACAATGAGCTCCAAACTAGCGCCTTCAGCAAGGGAACAACACCATCGCGTCGCCACCGTCCAATCCAAGGATTGGGGTTTCCCCCGGAGCACCCCGGCGACAATGAGATGCCGCGGCGGCGCCTTCAAGAAGGGGACTATGTCAGAACGCCGCCGCCGTCGGCCTGGCAAAGCAAAACGGGTTTTCACCCTGGCCAACACTCTCCTGCATCTTTCGTTTGTGGCAAACTGATGCGTACTCGTGTTGTTGTGCTGTCCTGATTGTAGTTGTGCTTTCATTTTTCATGGCTTCAATGGTGCAGCTTCTGATTGATCCTCTCCTGTTGTGATTACACTGATTTTTTTTTAGAAAAACTTCCAATCTATTCATCTTCAATCATGGCAGTACAATGAATATCAAAAATAAAAATTACATCCAGAATCATAGACCACCTAGCGACGACTACAAGCACCGAAGCGAGCCGAAGGCGCGCCGCCGTCATCACCCCTCCATCGCCGGAGCCGGGCACAACTTGTTGTAGTAGACAGTCGGGAAGTCGTCGTGCTAAGGCCCCATAGGACCAGCACCCCAGAACAGCAACCGCCGCCGATGAAAAATAACGTAGATCGAAAGGATCCAAACCGAAGGCACACGAACGTAGACAAACAACGACGAGATCCGAGCAAATCCACCAAAGATAGATCTGCCGGAGACACACCTCCACACGCCCACCAACGATGCTAGACACATCGCCGGAACGGGGGCTAGGCGGGGAGACCTTTATTCCATCTTCAGGGAGCCGCCACCGTCTCGCCTTCCTGAGTAGGACACAAACCCTAATAAGATTGAAAAACGACTAAAAATGAAGCCCTCCCGCCGGCCCTTGCCAGGATCCACCGCGCCTCCATGGTCCTAGGGCCACCGGAGACGAGGCGGACCTGCGCCGGCGCCGGCGAGAGGCACGAACCCTAACTTTCTTTCTTGGAGGAGGAGGAGGCGGCGGCGGAGCCCTATGCAACCCACGAGACAGTTGATTACATTGATTTTAACTCTAGTTTATTAGTACAAAACCACAGTATTAATTTTAGTAAGTTTATTTATAGAGTCAAGCCCAAATGTGGTCATGTCAGGTACTCTGATTCCATTTCGGTGTGGGGTTGACCAGGGATCTCCTCGTGAAGGCGAGGGAGAATCTTAAAGTAGAACCTTGTTGGTGGATTCGACGCATTACTACTACTAGTCCATTGCTGAATCCTGATTCGGCAGGGATAACCACAAATTAATCACCTAATGAGTAGAGAAGAGTACAACTCGAAACAACAGAAATCAACCGCAGCCTTTACAATGTCTGACTGGTGATTCATTCAATGTCACAAGAATTTACAATGTCTTGATGCAATAAGATTAAGATTACACCCTCCCGCGTCGCCTCCCCCGCGGGCGACTCGGGAGGGCTCAGCCGTCGCCGCCGCCTAGTCCCTCCAACGCCCTTCTCCCCCACCGCCGCTGCCGATGGTCGGCGCCGGGCAAAGCCCGTGCGTGCGACGGCGGCGGCGGAGGGTCTCTCCTCCCGTTCCTGGATCCGCGGCGGCGCGGGCGTCCTGATCCGCGGGGTGCGGCCCTCCCGTCGATGTGGCCGATCCCGGAGGCGGCGGTCTCGCGGCGGTGCACGGGTGCCCAAATTCAAGGTGTGGGTCTCCTGGCGGCGGCGGGATCAGTCGACGGTGTGCTTGGGCGATGGCGTTGGCCGCGCGGTGCCCGGATCTCGTCGCTGGTGGCGGATCTCGCCACTCCGGCCTTCATGGAGGAACCTGGACCAGGGACGGCGGCCCCGTTAGGCATGGCGACGGCGCCCTCGGCTCGCGACGTTCGCGCGGGTTGCATGGACGGTGTCTTGACCGCATGGGCGGTGAGTCGCCAGTGGATCTCCTCTGTGTTGCACATGGTGGCTTACGATCGCGGTCATCGTCCTCGGTGCGTTCGCGGGGGCTGGTAGATGTGACATCGGACCGGAGGAAACTCTGGATGACTCGTTCATCCCGACGGTGGCGACGACCAGAGTCTCCGTTCTCCTCCTTGCAGACATCGTCGAGGTCCCTGCCCTCCACCCCGACCCCATGCCCGGGCGAAAACCCTAAATCTCCTTAGATTGGGCGGCGACGGCACTGCGTGTGTCGTGCCCTTCTTGGAAGCACCGCCTGGGGAGTTTGGGTGCTCGGTTTGAGGAACTGCAGGCGGACGGGATGGGACCAGTGGCAACAGGTGGTGTTTCACGTCGGATGAACGGCATGGCATCCGACACATCGACAACGGCGGGTCTCAGCGGCATGGAGCAGCAGGGTCTTGCCGGTGGGCGTGTGATGATGGACGAGCGCAGTATGGTGGCGTTGTCTGGCGTCGTGGTGGCGTCGACGATAGCTAGACCGGGCAAGGTAGATGCAGCAGCACAATACTGAAGATGGATTGGTGGCACGTGGTTGCAGCGGCCTCATACCCGGCAGACGTCCTGGTTGAAGAGTGCGCCGGACTGGTGGGTGCCCCATACCCGGCAGGCGTCCTGGTTGGGACCTCAGGTCGTAGATGTTAAGTTTGACTGCAATGTCTGTTTGATATTAGGCCCAGACTATCGGCATCCCTACATCAATTGGATAGGAGTAGCGACAGATGTTGCCTAGATGGTGGCTCTAGTCTTACTATTGTATGACTTTAAAAGGTCTTGTGTGAATACTTAATAAAGTGGCTGCATGCATAGTCCAGATGCAGAGGCCAGGGGTCCTCCTCCTTTTCTAAAAAAAGATTAAAAAATAAGATTAAGATCACAATATCACACGCCCTCTCAATGACTTGGCCGAGCCTACAGCTAAAATTAAGTGTGTTACGATTCGCTGTTCCTTGGGCGCCTCTCCGGTGACGGCTTCAGCTGGAGGAAGTACGGCCAGAAAAAGAACCATCGCGCCAAGTTCGCAAGGTGAGCAAAGGCTTGTTCTGAACACATCCGAAATTCCCCTCTTTTTTCCCGGTTTCTTCTTAAATTGAAATTTTGCAGAGGCTATTACCGCTGCACACACCAAAAGTTGCAGGGATGCTCAGCGAGGAGCAGAGTGTCCAGGCGCCACAGCCCATAAGCCAGGCACAAAAAGCTAAAAGGTAAAACCAGTCATTACGCTGGCATCACAGGTTTGTCGGTGTTGCTTCCTTGCATTTTCGCTATTTCACTACGACAGGGTCAAAAAAGTCTTATATTATGATACAAAGGTAGTATATTGAGTTTAGAAGTTCACCGCCTGTACCTGAAACCTTAATTCGGATCTGAACATATTCGGTTAATTTCCAGTACAGCAATCTGAACATATTTCACTTCATTTCAGACAAATTTATACATGTAGAAAGCGGCACACATTGGAGGCTGGGTTGCTAGTTATAATCACAGGTTAATTACACGAGTTGGCTCTCAGGACTCACGACAAGAGTTTGGAGATGGGAGTGCAGACTACCAACATTAACCACTGAAATAAAGCAGACAATATTTAGTTCCAGAAACGACTACGATTGACGGTGACGCAGCCTTGTAATCTGTCCGCCAGCTCGATCGAAGCCATCAAGCAGCTGCTGAATGAAGTCTGCTGGATCACTGCGTCCACACGTCGGCGCTGTATCTGGAGCTGGCCTTCCTGGCGCGCTTCGAGGCCATGGCGCCGCACGCCGCCGCCGATCCGGACTGCTGCAGAGCGGCCGCCATGCGAGCGCAGCTCGCCGCGCCGGCGCCGGCGTCCACGTAGTAATCCATCCGCCTCTTCCTTATAGAAGCCTTCAGCACAAGAGATGAGGAGGAGGAGGAGGCGCTGGTGGTGAAGGTGAAGCTCCTCGACCTCTTCTTGGGCGGCAACAGCGACTCCTGTATCTGGATGCTTGTGGGGAGGCTGCACCCGGCCGCTAGCTGGAGCTGCAAGCCCGTCGTCGTCGTCGTTGGAGATGGAGATGCCGCTACGGCTCTCTTCTTCGGCGGCAGCAGTGATGGATCGATGATGGTGCGGAAGCTGTGCCCGGCCGGCTGGAGCTGGACGCCCGTCGTCGTCATCGGAGCAAGAATTCTTCAGATCGGGTATGGGAAAACAGCTAGGTACACCATCGGAAGGAAGGAGGCCCGGGAAGGTATATAAAGGCCGGTCAACGCGTACGTATGCTGGTACCGGAGCAGAGTCGGAGACGGTCGACGACAGTTTCGTTCCGGAATCGGACCGGAATTACTTTTTTTGGGACATATTTCAGTAATTTAAAAAACTAATTTCAAAATTTCTTCAATAAATTAATTTCATTTATTTCAAAAAACAATTTCATTCATTCCAAAAGTTGTTTCATTTCTTTCAAAAAACATATTTCAATAATTTCAAAAGGCTAATTTCAATTTAGCGGAATTTAATTTAAAAATAAGCAATTTCACGTATTAGAATTAATCGGTTTCACATATGAATTTCACAAATCACATTTCACATTTTTACCAAAATAACTTTCAAAACATGTTTAAAAAACAAAAATATGTACTAATATCACTTTTTTCCTTCAATCTGAACCAACTAAGTCTGCCATATTTCACAAAATCAGTTGGTCGACATATCTCACATACATGACCGTCTATCTGGGATCGTGCGTTAATTTGGATGGGCTAACGAGAAGGCCCTAATTTGGTTTCGGGAATAGCGGCCCCTAGGGCATCCGGCCCAGGAGCAGCCCACGCTTGGTGCCAGACGCATCAGATGATAGAGAACGATTAAGCCACAAATCTGATAACCAGAAGCGTCAATGTGCTAAAAAGTCTCGAAGGGTCCACCAAGTCTCGAAGCCCTACGGGCGATAGGAGGCGATCGCCAGGGCGACCGCGTACTCTCGCTAGGGTTAGGGTTTCGAAGCACTGGGGTGGCTGGATTCTGGCGAAGCTCGAGGGCGGCGACGGCGTCTCCCGTCAGTCAGGCCAGTCAAGTTGTCTCTCCTCGCTTTGGAGCGGTGCTCATGGCGGGAGAAGCAGGAGGGAGGGATGCCGAGGCGGCGAAAAAATCCACACCGATCCCATCTGGGGCGGCGGCGGCAACGCCGGCGCGGAAGGGGGCCGGATCTGCTAGTAGGGAGGCGAGCAAGTCTCCTGTAGAGAGCAAAACGCCAGATGCAGCGGCAAGTCTTTCGGCAAGGTTAGGAGGCATGGTGCTCATGGACAAGGAGGAGGAGGGGTTTGTCTTCGAAGATCCACACCCAAAAGTCCGTAAAGATCACCGGTGGTCTGCTGTTGGTAAGGTGTGTTCTCCCCGTCCTATGAAGATGTCCATGGTGGAGAAGACGATGCCTAGGGCTTGGGGACTACACAGAGAAGCTAAGTTCGCTGAAATTGGACCTAATATTTTTTAAGTTCACTTTGGTTCTGAGGGTGACTACAGGCATGTTATACACAATGGCCCTTGGCAGTTTGATTTCAGCGTGCTGGTGATGAAGGCGTACGAAGGAGATAAGAGACCGTCTGAGATGATTTTTGATAAAATTGAGGTGTGGGTGAGGATCTCGGACCTGCCACCAGATAAGAGGACGGAAGCCTTTGGGAGGGCATTGGGAGATTGGTTAGGGGAGATGGTGAAGGTTGATGTGGACAAAGATGGGGTTGCCAGAGGACAGAATTTTAGGATCCGGACAAAGATCTCAGTATTTGAACCGTTAATTCGTGGTATTTACTTGAGGGAGAAGAAGGATGATGAGGAGAAGACATGGTTTGATTTTTACTACGAGAAGATTCCGCATTTCTGTTTTGACTGTGGAAGACTAGTTCACAAGGGGGGTGAGTGCGATCCCCCAGTTGACTCATCGTCACAATGGGGGGCTGGCTGCGAGCGTCCCCGGGGAGGAACAATGGGAGCAAGGATGGGTCAAAAACAGGAGGTATGGGAGGCCAGAACAGCTACGGGACCTCTCACACGGGGGAGACGGCAAATAACAACAACACGAACCCGAGGGTCAGGGATATACCTACCAAAAGGAATTTACAGACGGAATTTTCGCGCACCTCGGATGGCCGCACTAGCGACCGTCCAATGCATGGAGCAGAGGAAGTATCCAGCCCAAACAAAGCTAGAGAGAAGCTTGATATGTCACGTGGGAGAGATCTCAGGGACAGCCTTGAGGAAAGGAGGGAAACAGAGATGCGAAGTAAACTAATGGAGCAGCGTGGGGGAGTCAACGAGCTGAGTTCAGAGAGGTGGGGCGCGAAGAAAAAACAAATGGAGGCGGCAGGGGGTACAGCAGGAACCATGCGTCAGGGGGTCATAATGAGCCCCATGCAAATTTGGAGCGGGTCGACCCACTGGGGGGACCCGGTATGCATGGGAACCGCGATCGACGTAGGGGCTATTACGTGAGGAAGGACAGGGCAGATCTCCGGGAGAGACAGCGCTCGGAACCAACTTCTTGGAGAGAGGGAGATAATAGGAAGAGGAGGCCAAGGCAGGTGTGGATACCAAAAGGAGATGCTGAAGGCACTAGTAGAGAGGATGAGTTCTTTCGCGATACGAGGAGGAAGACTTCCTCGGTGTTTGACCGTATCCGTGACACAGATGATAAAGCGGCGGACCCTGTAGCCCAGGGCCGCCGAGAGCAATGAATCTCCTTGCCTAGAACTGTCGAGGGCTGGGGTTGGACTCGACAGTGGGCGAACTGAGGGACCTTATTAGGTCTCACAACCCAGCGGTGGTGTTCCTTTCAGAAACTAAAAAGTCAGCTAGAGCGATGGAAAGGTTGAAGTGGAGTTTGGGATTCACGAGTGGTACTGCGGTGAGTTGCAAGGGGAGAAGTGGCGGTTTGGCTTTGTGGTGGAGGGAGAATGTTAAAGTTACAGTGAGGCCGTGGTGCCAATTCTTTATAGATGCTGAGATTGAGTGGGAGGGTAAATTCTATAGGATCACTGGATTCTATGGTGAACCCAAGACAGAGTTGAGGAAGAAATCTTGGGATGCTATCCGCTTTCTTCGCGCTCAAGATAATCTACCGTGGCTATGTGTCAGTGATTTCAACGAGGCCCTATTCAGTACTGATCAGGTGGGGGGTAACCGTAGGTGCTTCAATCAAATGGAGGATTTTCGAGATTGCTTAGCCGATTGCGGCCTAGCTGATCTTGGTTTCACTGGCTACCCCTACACGTGGGATAACAAAAGGGATGGAGAGGATAATATTCAGGTTCGGTTGGACCGTGCCACATGCAATGATGGTTTTTTGGGTCTTTTTCCTGATACTTCAGTTGAGCATCTTCTCTGCGAAGAATCGGACCACCAAGGCCTCCTGGTACGTTTGTTGGAGACGGCTCCACAGTGCTCGGGGAGGGGGGAGCGGCCGTTCAGATATGAGGAGGCCTGGACTAGACATGATCAGTATGAGGCCATGATAGAGGAGGCATGGGAAGCGGCGAGCACGGGTGAGGAAGGGGTAGCGGCGGTATGGTAGAAACTTGGCAGAATGGCTGGCTCGATGCAGAGGTGGGAGCGAGAGGTATTTGGGTCGATACGGAGGAAGATCAAACAGCTAAAAGCCCAACTATTGGAAGCAAAGGAACGGGCGCTTAGCTCGGGTTATCAGCACGAGGTTCGGGAGTTAGAAGAGCAATTGAGGGAGGTATATGAAAGAGAAGAACTTATGTACAAACAGCGCTCCAGAGTTGATTGGCTAAAGGCAGGTGGTCAAAATACAAAGTATTTTCAGAACCAAGCATCGCATCGTAAAAGAAAGAATACCATCAAGGCTTTGCGGTGACCCGATGGCACTAGGTGTACAGTGGACGAGGAGATGAGAACCATGGCAGCTTTGTTCTATGAGGAGCTGTTCAAGTCGGAAGGATCGGTGGGGGTGGAGGGAGTGCTACAAAACATTCAGTGGGCGGTTACACAGGAGATGAACACGAAGTTAACAGCATGTATTTCCGATTCTGAAATAGAGACGGCTCTATTTCAGATGGGGCCGACTAAAGCCCCGGGGCCGGATGGGCTCCCCGCGCTCTTTTATCAGCGACACTGGTCGCTTCTCCGGGACGACATTTGCAGAGCTGTGCGGGATTTCTTGGGTGGATTTGCTACACCAGAGGGTTTTAATGCTACAGTGATAGTTATGATCCCAAAAGTCAACTCGCCGGAGCTGTTGTCCCAGTTCCGACCGATTAGCTTGTGTAATGTGCTTTACAAGATAGCAACAAAGGTGTTGGCCAATCGTTTAAAGGGTATACTTCCGTTGCTTATTTCAGAGGAGCAGAGTGCCTTTGTGCCGGGGCGCCTTATCACAGATAATGTGCTAGTGGCATACGAGTGTGTCCATGCCATTCGCAACAGGAAGAGAAAGAGACCCTTATGTGCTGTGAAGCTTGATATGATGAAGGCCTATGACCGTGTTGAGTGGGTGTTCTTGAAGCAAATGATGGAACGGTTTGGTTTTGCAGAGTCATGGATAGAGATGATCATGAGGTGTGTGACGACGGCTAGCTTCTCGGTGAAGCTTAACGGTGCATGTTCTAGGTGTTTTTTACCCTCCCGAGGCCTCAGACAGGGAGATCCTCTGTCTCCTTATCTATTCTTATTTTGTGTTGAGGGTTTCTCGGCTCTGTTGAGGAAAGCGCAAGCAGAAAATAAATTGAAAGGAGTGACGTTTGGGAGCACTGGCCCCCATGTGACGCATCTCCTTTTTGCAGATGACAGCATTGTGTTCTTGGAGGGCTCTACGGAGTACTTTCAGACTCTAAGGGAGATATTAATGAGCTACGAGCAAGCTTCGGGACAGAAGGTGAATTTGCAGAAATCCTCGATTTTCTTTGGCAAAGGCTGTCAGGACAACACCAAGGAAGAGCTGAAGGCGGTGTTGGGGGTGACCTCGGAAGCACTAAGTGAGCGGTACCTTGGTCTCCCAACACTGGTTGGACGATCAAAGGAGGGCACCTTTCGTTATGTAACGGAGAGTTCAAAAGGTAAATGTAGTGGATGGAAGGGTTTGGGCCTTTCAAAGAAGGCAAGGGAGGTTCTTATCAAGTCGGGTCTCCAAGCAGTACCAACCTTCACCATGAGTTGTTTCCACCTCACAAAGAAAACGTGCCGGAATCTGAATTCTATCTCGTCAAAATTCTGGTGGGGGGCAAAGGATGGTGAGAAAAAAGTACATTGGATATCATGGCAAAAGATGTGCACCTCGAAAAAGGATGGAGGGATGGGTTTCCGCGACCTAACGGCGTTTAACCAGGCTCTTCTTGCAAAGCAAGCCTGGCGCGTCTTACAAAACCGAGCGGCCTTAGTGTCAAGAGTGCTCAAAGCACGCTACTTCACAGATGAATCCATTTTGAGCGCAACGTGCCCTGCTACAGCCTCATACACTTACAGAAGTATTTTACATGGCCGGGATCTACTTCGCGAAGGCTTGGTGTGGACAATTGGAGACGGCTCCAAGGTGAGTATACATCACATTAATTGGATCCTAAGAGGAGGATCCATGAAGCCATTGGGACAGACATATATACCTTGCGTGACGAAGGTGGCAGATCTCTTGTTACCGGATGGAAGGAGCTGGGATCGCGACCGAGTCAGGGAGATGTTCACCCCGGACGATGCTAGCAACATCTTGCAGATTGTGGTGGGGGGTTTGGGTGCTGATGACTACCAAGCTTGGAACTTTACAAAGAATGGATGCTTCTCCGTTCGGTCTGCTTATCATTTGAAGATGGCCATGCTCAGATCGCGCTCTGGACAGCCGGAGTCATCTAGCTCAGTGAATAAACACAAGGCGTATATGGCCCTTCGGGGCACGAACGCACCGGGGAAGGCCAAGATCCATCTTTGGAGACTAATTTCAAATGGACTGGCGGTTGGGTCAGAGCTCCATCGACGAAGGATAAAACCTGGGGTTTTCTGTGTTGCTTGTGGCAAGAAACTATATTTCATCGGTTTTGGGCGTGTCCACACTCTGAATTATTTTGGCGGCTATTTCGATCGGAGATGGGAGATGTGGTGGCGATCCCACCGTGCCAGTTCGACTCCCAGAGAGACATAGCAAGCTGGCTACTACAGTGGCTAGCGGAAGCCTCCGATGAGGCCAAGCAGGCAACGGTGCAGGCTTTATACAGCCTGTGGCTGGCGAGGAATGAGACTCGACATGGGAAAAAGATCTAACACCCACATGAAATACTGGGGGTGGTCTTGAGGCAAATGGAGGAATGGAAGTTGGCACACCCCGCATCAGATAACACTCCGGCTCGATTGCAGATTCAGAAATGGGAGCCTCCGGACAAGGGCTGGATCAAGGTGAACTCTGACGGCGCAATATCCAAGATGGGAAACAAGGCGGGAGGTGGAGCTGTGCTTCGGGACCATATGGGGGCTTTCAGAGCTGGGATGTGCCACCATTGCAAGCGGGCTCTTGAAGTAGCAAGAGAGATCAATGCGACGCACGTACATGTCGAGCTTGACGCGAGAGGAGTTGTGCAGATGCTGAAGAAACACACTAAGGAGCTCTCGGCGTCGGGGCCTCTGGTGGAGGAGATCAAATCCTTGTTGCAGTCCTTTGACGGCTCTAAGGTGTCTTGGGTTAGACGTTCCGCTAATGCTGCCGCGCATAAATTAGCTAAAGTAGGAGTTGGTGATGAACTTTGTAAGGTTTGGTTGGGGGCTCCCCCGGATTTCGTTCTTTCTATTGTGTCGGATGAGATTCCGAACATCGTAAGTTAATAAAGGCAGCAGGTTTTTCCCCTCAAAAAAAAGCGTCAATGTGCGAGAGAGCTCCTAGGGTGCTCAGATCGGCCAAATAAAGCAACAACCATATAGAAGCTGACCGGTCGTTAACTGGTAGTTGCCCGGTCCATGTAGGTATAGAAATTAATTGGCGAATCAGCCCATTAACTAGATAAGTCGGTCGATCATCAATCAGTAGATTCAATAGGAAGCTGCTAACATATATCTAGTTTTTTTATGTGTTATACCATACACTCATGCTTCCAGCATGTAATATACCAAAACATGAACATACTGGGGAGGTAAAATTAAAAATCCTAGCTATTAAGGAGCGGGATGGGGCTGGAAGGGGTTACGGCCCAAAAATTTGGGCTTTGTTTGCCCACCGGCTAATGGGCCAGCATGGATTAATCGGCCTAACACCTGATTAATCAGTCTAACGGGCAAATTAATCGGT
Source organism: Triticum dicoccoides (assembly GCF_002162155.2). Taxonomy (NCBI): domain Eukaryota; kingdom Viridiplantae; phylum Streptophyta; class Magnoliopsida; order Poales; family Poaceae; genus Triticum; species Triticum dicoccoides. The sequence continues at coordinate 32,820,325 of NC_041385.1, read as the reverse complement.
CTGACAAGTTAACACGACGAATAGGTGCTATTCGATTTGGCAACGCTGTGAGTAGCGATTAACTGGCCCGTTAACTGATTAATCGGGCGAATTCGTAAGCTGTGGTTTTCCTTTCGGTTTTTACTCTTTTTCATTTTCTTTAACTATTTTCTTTATGTTTTTTTGTTTCCATGGATGTATTTTTTATCTTTCATTTGCTGTATTTTCTCTTTATTGTGATTTTCATTTTTTCCTGTGTTTCTCATTGTAATTTTCGTCGGTTCTCTTCGGTTTAACTGTATTTTCATGTTTTTTTCCTTTTCAATGTGTTTTCTTTAATGGTTTCATCAATTTTAATTTTTTCTTGTTTTATGTGTATATCTTTACGGATTTCGCAGGTTTTCATTTTTTTTATCTTTTTTCACCACTGACTATTTTCGAAATACATGTTTTAAATTTTTTATACACCTAAAATAATTATTTTGTACATGTTTGACATTTTCTAAATACATGATTAACATTTTTTTGTCAAATTTATGTTTTGATGTGTATTGTTTTACATACAGTACACATTTTTTATATACATCTGAAACATTTTTTGGAACACACAGAACACTTTATAAATACATAATTAACATTTTTAATTGTAAATTGATTTTTGAATAATATGAAAAATATTTTTTTCAAATATATATTTTTTATGCCTATTCTCAATGCATATTGTACAGTTTTTAACATGTCACAAGATTATTTGATACATGGTTAACATTTTCAACTAAATGATTCATATTTTTTCAAATATATGTTTTTATGTCTACTTTGTTCATACACTATGTATACTTTTCGTATACATCATGAACATTGTTTTACACACATTTATTTTTTGTCAAAAACATGATTGAGTTTCTTTTCAAATACATGTTTTTGAAAAACAAGTTGACTACATTTCAAAAAATGTTACTAATGTTTTGCAATACTCTGAACATTTTTTTAAAAATTTCCCCAATTTTATTGTGTATTTCAGGCAAAACTCATCGTTCGATTACTTTTCTTTTATCGGAACTCAACTTCCAAATAGTTCAGAGGTTTTATCTTTCAGCACCAAGCAGAAAAGGGGACATTGTATGTCCTTATCCAACAAAGAACAATTGAAAATAAGCAAGTGAATATATGCCTATGTACACTTATATGCTCACAGTAACCCATTCACTTGTTTCAAACTTGAAACAACAACACAAAACGAGCAGCTTTGTCAAAAGTGTAGACACATGTTACAATTTTAGTATTTGCCATCATAAAAGATACGGTTCAATGTTTTCCATTTATGTTCCCTAGGCAGTTTAAAGAACCAAACAACAAAGATTGCATCATTGAGTAGAACCAAATGGTCATTTAGTACTTCAGATGCAGTGTCATGACGGTGTCACAACTCACAATTTTCAAAGCATCAAACATTTGATCGAGAGCCTCCTGGATCAGAAAAACATTCCTACTCTCTCAGAACTCGCATATTGAAGCATGAACATGATACACCAAAACACAGTGCACTTCATCGAAACAACTACGAAGTTCCTCAAAAAATAAACAACTACGAAGCAGAGTCTACTATCATAAAGCCCCTAAACATATACAAGTCCTGAACCCAAAACAGTGAAAGCCGCGAGTCGAGCAGTCCACACTAAACCTTGCGCCTTCATACACCCTGTGCTAGTTTCAGACAAATGGGCTCGTGCACCTTTATTTTATTAGGATCATGAATGTAGAACCTAAGCGAGATACCCTTTCCATCATCAGGTATCTCATCCTTGGGCAGAATTAGGTTGTATCCCTTAGGTATACCCATCAAACAGCGATGAACTTCGTATCTTGTACATTGAACTCTGATAATAGCCGGTCGTAAAGCAACAGTAGGACATTTGACATTTGAACTTAGAGTTTGTAAGTTTAGGTTGGATGCAGACGACAAAGATGGCATGCCCGATTGGCTCTAGTGCCACGTTGAGCAGAAAATTTTCCCTTTCTTTGGTACGAAAAAAATGTAGACCTGGTTCTAGGTGGAACTTATCATAGTATTTGATGGTTGTACATGGCCACTTGTGCTGGAAGGCGAAATGTTCAAGGAGGGTGTCTGTTGGCCCTGCAAAGCTGCAGCTGGACCCTGGGCAGAAACACGGGGCGTTCGGGAATGCCTTCTCATGTTCTTCCTTCTGGTAGTAAGTGAGCTTCTGGGTCATAATTGGCATTGGAGCAAGCGACCATGACTGATTCCATGGGACGTTCCATCCCTAGACTGCACTTGAAGGTAGTTTCGGCAGAGCATAAGTGACACTTGTTGTGCACAACCTTCGGACGGCAAGATGAGCATATGAAATGCCCCATAGAACATTGCAGAAAAGAAAGAATTAGCCGGTCCTCGTGTGAGAAAAACTTTTCAACAGAAATCAGAGTTGAACTGTTAAAGTACTCTACTACAATAGCAACATGATAAGTCGGTACCACACAAATTACGCTACTATGTATGACATGAGTCTGTAAATTTGAAGTTGTGAACTTATAGTATGACCGATATACAACTCCAAAGGAGGGCAAACCAACATAATGCTATTAGAGAGGTATATATATCATCCACCCCTGATCCATAGCCTACTACTAGGGAACATTTGTGGACTAGAAAACGGTGTAGATAGTTGCTAACAGTTTCAGTCTCGATCAAAATGTTAGTGTCCTAATTAATTCTCTACAAAAACGCAATTTCAGCGACCATAGCTACATGTCTTAATAAACTGTTTTTAGCAAGTAGCATTGTGTGTGCAGGGTGCACCCCTGATTAATATCCTACTAGGGAACAGTTGTAGACTAGAAAATGGTGTAGATTGTTGCTAGCAGTTTTGGTCTCAACCAAAATATTTAGTGTCCTAATTTCTACGAAAACAAAATTTTAGCGACCGTATCTACTCTGTTCCATGTTGTCACAAGAAACTAGTTTTTAGCAAGTTACTGTTGAACAATTGATAGAAAAGCGCATAGTTATGACGATATCTAAGGCAATGATCATGAATATAGGCATCACGTCCATGACAAGTAGACAGACCCTTGCCTGTATCTACTACTATTACTCCACACATCGACCGCTATCCAGCATGCATCTAGTGTATTAAGTTAACAAGAACGGAGTAACGCCTTAAGCAAGATGACATGATGTAGAGGGATAGATCCAATCAATATGGTAAAAAAACTCATCTTTTTGTCCTTAATGGCAACAATACAAATATGTGCCTCGCTACCGCTTTTGTCACTGGGTGATGACACAACAAGATTGAACCCATCACAAAGCACCTCTCCCATTGCAATAAAGATCAATCTAGTCGGTCAAACCAAATCAATAGATCGGAGAGAAATACAAAGCTATCTTAATCATGCATAAAAGAGTTCAGAGAAGACACAAATAATATTCATAGATAATCTGATCATAAATCCATAATGCATTGGATCTCAACAAACACTCCAGAAAAGAAGATTACATCGAATAGAACTCCAAGAACATTGAGGAGAACATCATATTGAAGATCAAACAGAGAGAGAGAGAGAGAGAGAGAGAGAGAGAGAGAGAGAAGAAGTCATCTAGCTACTAGCTATGGACCCGTAGGTTTGTGGTAAACTAATCACACATCATCGGGAGGGCAGCAAGAGGTTGATGTAGAGGCCCTCCGTGATCGAATCCCCCTCCGGCAGAGTACCGGCAAAGCCCCCAAGATGGGATCTCACGAGCACCGACGGAGCTTCAGTAAGGTCGAATGGGCCGCGGCCCGCCCAGCCCATGAAGTTTTCTACAATATACATCTACTCTTGGGTCTTAAAACAGCAGCCCATAATCTATGTTCTTCTTGTTGGCCCGCCCATGTGTGGGCTGCAGGCTCTGCCACTGGTCACGAGGTCAGAGGCTTGTGACGGCAGAAAAGTATTTTTGGTGTGCCCTCTGGTCTTTGGGAAATATTTGGGAATTTATAGGAGAAGAATTAGGGT
>NC_041385.1:32812644-32816197 GCF_002162155.2 Triticum dicoccoides | reverse complement strand
CGCCTGGTGAGCTTGTTGCTCACCGGTGGGTCTTCTGGCCTCCTCCTGAAGCTTCCAGGGTGTCTTGTGGTCCAATTGTTTTTTCAAAAAGTTTCATTCCGTTTGGACTCTGTTTGATATTGATTTTCTGTAAAAGACAAAAACAAGAAAAAAAACAGCAACTGGCACTGGGCAATGGTTAATAAGTTAGTCCTAAAAATTGATATAAAATAGCATAATAATGCATATAAAACATCCAAGATGGATAATATAATAGCATGGAACAGTAAAAAAATATAAATACATTGGAGACATATCAACATCATCACTTCATCACTACTACTATAAATAGATGATCACTACTACGTAGTTCAACAACACTAATACATATAACAACAGGACTAATCGAGTCGATGAGCAATGCATTCCTGCTGGAAGAGCATGCCTCCTCCTCATCATCGGAGGTGTCGAACACATCATCCCTCTCCATCTCCTTGAAATCCCTATCGACTTGCTCAGAAATAATCCGATCTATCTCCTCTTCCTCCTTCTTCCTTCGCTCATTCTCTTTGTTAGCGTAGAACTGAATCTCCTCCGCCACCAGATGGGGATTGGCCGCGGCGTAAGCCTCCATGACCATGAACTTAACTATAAAATGAGACCCTCCCCAACCTCTCAAAGCAAATGTCCCTATCCTCTCTCTCAAATGACGGCCTGCACAAAGGATATGCGATGTACGACCACCACCTCTACACAACTACCATTATGTGTCAAGTTGTCGCCCATATTTCGCATCTCCTTGCCAAAGTCAACCACCGAATCTGGAGAAAGGAAACATCACTACCGTTTGATGGCTACTACAATCCCTTGCCAGTTCACCGCCTTAGGCCGGAGTGGTCACCACAAGGACCAACACCGATGGTGGAGGTGACAACCGCCAACTAGCACCTCATCGGTGAGAGCTTTGTCCAGGCCGTTAGCCAAATGGCTGACATGGCCGGAGCTGGAGCATGAAAGGCAGATCACAATCGCTCAAGTGCACCCGTGCGTAGCATAGTGGTAGCTAGACCAGGAGCGCACAACCGCCAAATCTGCGCTACGCCTCTTGACCAGAGCACTCTGCCTGCCCCGAGATCGCCCGCCATCATGCCTGAACCAACATTAACTAGAAGCCTGCAGTCATGCAATGACATGTCTAGATCTAGGCATAACAGTCACACTGGTGACACCAGCCGCAACCGATCAATCACTGGTAGAAAAAGGGTCAAATGTGAAGCACATTAGTGCCGGTTTGAATTTGAGCCGGCACTAATGTGTCCATTAGTGTCGGTTCCAACGGCTAGGCGGGTGGACATCATTAGTACCGGTTCGTGGGCAACAATTAGTACCGGTTCATGCCACAAACCGGTACTAATGAGGCTGTGTTAGGCTATGGGCCCCACGAACACCATTAGTACCGGTTCATGGCATGAACCGGTACTAGAGTTTCTTATTAAGCTGATTTTTAGTCCCACCTTGCTAGGAGAAAGGCAGTAGGAGCGGTTTATAAGCCGTGAGTGCAGAGATGATGAAGGAGAGGCGCAATACTCACCTGCAGGTTGCTTAGCTTCAAGCCTTTCGGTATATAATAGATTGCACGGAGCTATGTGCAGTGTAGTCTACACTATTCCGAAAGGCTTGAAGCTAATTAACGAGCATTGCGCCTTTTTTTAATAACTTATTAGAACTCCGGACTTCTTGTGTTACGGCAAAAACTGGATGCACTTCGTGTACAAACTGGACAATCTCTTTCGAAGTATCAGGGCCGGTTTCGAACAAAAACTCATCTGTTACACCGGCACTTCATTTTTTGAACTTATTACAACTCCAGACTTTTTTGCGTTCAGTATGCACCATTCTAAGCCACGTCATCAATTTTCAACCCTTTCTGACATCATTTGCTCCCCTAGCACGAACTGGTACTAAAAAGGTTGTGGCAGGGCTATTTTTAGTCCCACCTCACTCCCTTAGCAAGATTTTGACCACCTTAAATATGATACTTCTCAAACTATCACAAGCATTTGGTCTTCATTGAACTCTATGTGTAGGATCTGTGGCTGCAATAGGAGTCTTCGCCGGTTCTTAAATCGGTGGTAGATTCCTATTGACAATTTAGATCTATACAAAAAGATCATTGATGATCAATGTATTTTTTATGTACTTCTCTCTAGCAGTAGCGCGTTTTGGCTGAAAGGCGGTACTGATCAATGTATTTTTTCTGTGTTCAGATGCACAATTTAAATATGTTACTTCTCAAACTATCACAAAGCATTTGGTCTTCCAACACGTTCTGACATCATTTGCTGTTTTTCAGTCACCGATTTGTTTAGATCAGAGCTAAATGACCGTGAAAATGAAAATCACTACAAAACAAACTCTGAAAATGTTGAAGGTATCATCATTTCACCCGCATAGCATGTGCGAAAGAGTAGAGAGGGTCACGGCAAAAAAGAAAAAACTATATAAAAAAATTACTCATAAATAAATAGAAGAAAATAAATAATGCAGAAAAGAAAAAAATTATATAAATCAAAAATATTCACAAAGAAACTAAATACAGCAAAAAACTACTCAGAAATAAATAGAAGAAAACAAATAAAGCAGAAAAGAAAAAACTATATAAAAAATTACTAAAAAATCAATAATGCAGAAAAGAAAAAAATTATATAAAGCAAAAATATTCACAAAGAAACTAAATACAGCAAAAAAAACTACTCAGAAATAAATAGAAGAAAACAAATAAAGTAGAAAAGAAAAAACTATATAAAAATATACTCAAAAATAAATAGAAGAAAATAAATAATGCAGAAAAGAAAAAAATTATATAAAGCAAAAATATTCACAAAGAAACTAAATACAGCAAAAAAACTACTCAGAAATAAATAAAAGAAAACAAATAAAGCAGAAAAGAAAAAACTATATAAAAATTACTCAAAAATAAATACAAGAAAAGAAATAATGCAGAAAAGAAAAAAGAAAAAAAATTGTTGGGGCACTGCCTGGTGGGCCTGCCAGACCTAGGGTGTGCAAATTCAGGCCCAGAAGGGCCAGCAGGCTCACAAGACAGCACGCCGGAGTTAGGCCCAGAAGCCTGCTATATAGAGGAGTTCGAAAGGGCAGCCGCGGCTGGGTTTATAAATCAGTGCGGCTGCCCTTCGCTCGGCAAGGTGGGACTAAAAATAGCGCACCGCGGGTGGCAGCGCACGGCCTTTAGTACCGGTTAGAGCCACCAACCGGTACTAAAGGCCCTCGTTTCCCGCCGCTTGGCCTGGCCAAAATTGGCCTTTAGTACCGGTTGGTGGCTCCAACCGGTACTAAAGGCCCCTCCTATAAATACTACAGTTACGAAAAATCAGTTCCATCGTCAACCACTTCTCCACTTCTGGCCGCGCTACTCGATCTATCGCCGATGACGACGCCGAGGCCGCCGCGCCGCCGCGCCGTCGCCCCCACCGCCCTCGATCGCCGCCCCCGCCACACGTACGTCGTTACCGTCCCCGCCGTGCCCTCGCCGCCCTCGCCGCCCGTCATCGCC
>NC_041385.1:32808823-32812320 GCF_002162155.2 Triticum dicoccoides | reverse complement strand
ATATGAGATTATTTGAACTAGTTGAATTAATAGAACTAGTTTATTTTTAGTAAGAAAATTTAGGCATATGAGATTATTTGAACTAGTTGAATTAATAGAACTAGTTTATTTTTAGTAAGAAAATTTAGGTATATGAGATTATTTGAACTAGTTGAATTAATAGAACTATTTTATTTTTAGTAAGAAAATTTAGGTATATGAGATTATTTGAACTAGTTGAATTAATAGAACTAGTTTATTTTTAGTAAATGCTTAGTTGAATTAGTTGAATTAATTGAATTAGTAAGTTTTGAATGTTTCGCCTATATGAACATATATAGGAAATGTCGTCTGACGACGGAAAAAAATTCATTATGTGCGAATACTGTGAAGACCAGCGTGGCCTGTGCGGCAGAAATTTCCTTGTTCATGATAGGCGATTCAGCATCAAGCTGGATGAGACCTTCGAATTCGATACGGTAAGTCACAACAACAAGTCTGTTTTTGTAATTAAGCATGACTTATATATGCTTCATTTGCCTGACTTATAATTTTTAATTTTCACTATTCTACTAGCGCATCCCCTGCCATGCAAGAATTTTTGTCTTGGATAAGATAGGTTTCAATGATATGGAAACTATGGAGGTAAAGAGAGTTTACCTGAAAACTGAGCATCATTTCTTCAACAGGGACTCCCGATGACAGTTGTGCCTCAGGGGATCGAGACTAAAGGTCGCATGTCAATTGTTAGCTCACGGCCAAGATATCCTGCATTGCACATGAGTGCATTCAGGATTTCTAGAAGCGATGAATGCTTAATAGTGAAAGATTGGAGAAAAATTGTTAACAATCGCAGAGAAGTACTAGGGGGCAGCAATGAGAAGCGCAGCCCACAATTAGGAGACAGGTTCATCTGCATGCTCCAATATGATGAATCAGGAGAGCTATACATGTTCTATGCTATTTTACCTGAGAGAGAGCAGCGGGAGTGATTTAGCTAGTTCATGCTCTTAGTACTTGTCCTTTCATGTCCGTGTTCTTCGTTCTGAACTTAATCTCAAAGAGTGATTTGCTTTTGTGGTGTTATATGTGAACGCTTATAATATCATGACAATCATGTTGAACTTGATGATATTTTTGCTTCTGGTACAAGTGAATGTTTCTTCTTTCAGCTAGCGTTGGTGGTGATTAGATAGCGGTAATGACTATGATGATTAAATAATGATAATGACGACTACGATGATTTTTAGCTAGCTAGCTAGAGTATATATATACTCACGTTGATGATATGATGCAAGAGTTTTTATATTAATATGATGATATGATGATGAGTTATTATATCATTTAATGAAAGAAACCGCAGATTAGTTTCAGCTGGATGGATCCTACCTAAGTGATCAAGTATAATGCCATATTCGTATAAATTATACTTGATCACCTAATTAGGTGATCAAGTATAATATGGATATGGATTTAACAACTCATTATAATGTAAAAGAATCACTAAATTAAATTGAAAACACAAAATTAAAGGAATTTTTTTTAAAAAAACCCAGACATTTAGTACCGGTTGGTACTAAAGCCCTACGCGCACCCGGGCCTGGCTCGTGCCAAGTGTTTGCACTTTAGCGCCGGTTCCTGATGAACCGGTACTAAAGTGGGGGCCTTTAGTCCCCACTCTTTAGTGTCGGTTGGCGAACCGGCACTAAAGGCCGTCACGAACCGGCACTAAAGGCCGGTTCTGCACTAGTGAATAGAAGGAGCTCGAGCTACCCAACCTGCAACTGGAGGAGCATGGAGTCTGGCCGGGATTGAGAGGCGTACGAGCGGTATTGGTCGGGAGCCAAATCCACGAGGGAGGGCTGCATCGAGGGATGAGGAGGCGGGATTGGCCCGCCGCCGCACGGGACCTTGCTTCGATGACGTCAACCGATGGCGGCGGGACGTTGAGGGACTAGGAGGAGAACTAGGCGCCGGCCACGGAAGCGCCTCCCGTGTCTCCCAAACAGACGACCTGGAGGACTCACTTGTACTCTAGTGATAGCTAGTACTATCTATCATTCATGGTGAGATTATCCAAATCATTTGTATGTAATTTTCTAATGTTAATATGTGGTTAACTGACTTCATCACCAGCAAATGAGAATATTGTATTCAATGAAAATTATTTGTGTGCTCTAGATATTTTACATCACATGACATTTATACAGTTGCCATGAGCTCTTGATAAGAGCACGAAGAAGGATTGGCTTAGATATGCATGTACACAAGACAAGCGTGTGGCCCTTCTGGCACTCATCAAGCCATTAGCAAAACTTTGTAGCACGTGCCTTGGGTTGGGTGCACATGCACAACAAGACTTGTTTCTTTCTTAACATAGTTGGTCATTTTCATTCTTATTTCCTAAATATGTTCATTGATGTATACAAGGTGGGACCCATGCATGCCTGGGATCTTGGGAGGGCACGCACATGGCTTGTTTCTTTCTTTAACCGCATGCATTTCATTCACAACCAATTATTTACCATTCTCATCGGTGTAAGCCAGGCCCAAATTCTCAATCGTACAGATTTCACACTGTCATTGGTTTAGACCGTTGTTGGCTACAAGTATATAAACTCAAGCTAGATACGCGCATGCCAAAACCCTTCTCGTAGGAGATGGCCTCCAACGGTGGCGCACCAAACCCATGGCAACAACAGGCGTCGCGGCAATCGTGTGAGGGCTACGCATGCCATTTTTGCCGTAGGTGGTGGGTCACACACCAAGCCCTTGGTGGCCACGTGTCCTCGCGGAACTGCCGCAACAATCGCCATCGGGACACACCGGTAAGCCTGCCCCAACCAGCCTCCTCCGCGTCTGACTCTACTCTTTTGGGGCCGTGGCTGCTTGTGCTTGCACCCAACCTTGCCTTCTGGGAGGAATACCGCCGTGGAGGTCCCCGTCCGGTGGAGATAGACTTCATGGGTCTACTACGGGCGCCCGAACACGCCGAAGAGCCGCAGATAAGTGGCAGAGCTGGCGAGGCGGTCGACCTAAATTTGAGACTCTGATCCGTGGTGTGCAGAAGAAAAATAAATACATTCCACAATAGATGAACATCGTGTAATATAAGATTCGTCCAAGCGTGTCATTTGTTTCAGCTACCTCTTACTGTGTTCTTCGCTAGTTAGAACTTCGGATTGATTTCAACATGACATGATGAATATGATGCATGTTCAAGATTCAATTGCCTTTACTTGTTTCTAATTTAAATAGGTGCCACTAGTAGAAAAAACCCCTATTAGTCCCGGTCGGTGAGGGTTTTTTGTCCCGGTTCTTGAACCGGGACTAAACGGTCGTTACTAATGCCCTAGGCCTTTAGTCCCGGTTCTAGCACGAACCGGGACAGAAGGGTCTCCACGTGGCCGGTACGCCGAGCCCAGGCAGGAGGGCCTTTGATCCCGGTTGGTGGCACCAACCGGGACCAAAAGGCATCCACGCGTCAGCATTTCAGTGGCTGGGGTTTTTGTTTTTTT
>NC_041385.1:32803002-32808075 GCF_002162155.2 Triticum dicoccoides | reverse complement strand
TACATAGAGAGGCCCTCGACACGCTAGCTAGTAAGAAAATGAAGGAAACCATTAAGTACAGAAGTTCGTCATGCATACCGAGAGAAGTGATCGATCGACCTCTCCTTCTCTGAGAGATTGGTCGAACAACAAGTTTTCGTATTATCTATCCGACGCTACTGGCTACATACATATACAATATGTAAGATCTCTTACAATCCCCTAGCATTTGAAATCAACTTCCACATGGTATTCTCCGGCTTTATTGATGACGTGGTCAAGAAAGAATCCCGTCAATTCCTCTTGAATTGCTTTCATGCGATCTTGTTCTAGGAGTTGATTCCGCATCTGCCACGTCTAATTTGAAGAAGGGGGTTAATACATATATGAATGAAACTCAACAGAAATGATGGTGTCATAAAATGAAATTGTGAATATTATTTCTTACGCACTTCATATTGTCTTTTAGAGTAGCCCCGCTTATTTTTCAAAGTCGCGTTGTAGATGAACTCGCACATGTAGTATCCACAGAAATTATTCCCTTCTTCCTGCCACAAGCACTTTACAAGAAATAGAGGTCAATCAAACTGATAATGAAGCATTATAAATGGCATTGATGAAAGTATAGCTATAGAATCAACGGGAGATGCGCGCAACTAGCTAGCTAGTAGTACTTACTTTCGGGTATGTATATCGCAGCTCCTTCGGCTGTCCCGGAGCTTCTGCGGTGAACTGTTTCCAAACCCTGCAAGACAAAGAAAATAATTATTATTACTTGAGATATCAGGAAATGAATAAAAAGTTGCCGATATGGTGCGATAATGATCGATTGAACTTACTTGTTGAGCAATTTAGTCATGTCCGCATAGGTTTCGGGATCTTTTCGTCTCGAGTCTAAGACGGTTGCTAGTCCCCGCTCAAGCTTAATCTCCAGAAGAACATAGTGGAAGCTGCGCATGCATGCATAACTCATCAATTACATTACTATAACCTCACTCGAGTAATAAGGAAAACCAAATATGCACACGACAGTAACACTCACTTGAAGTTGTAAAGAAAGAGTATTAAATCTTTGTTTTGATTTTTGATCAACGATTGTAGCAAGTTGGCCTCGACCTCTGTGGCCTTCTTTTTAACCTGAAATTCATCTATGATATTTGTGTTAATGAACCCAATATCATATATTTCTTGTTTTTTGCACTCGGCGATCTTCAATCTGCATAATATAGTGAGGATAATTAATTATAAATACATACAATGAAAGAGCCGAGCTATATATAGAGACTTAATGACAGAAATAGTACTTACAGACAGTAGCAAAAGACCGTTAATTTATCGAGGGCCTTTTGATTGAAGAACTCAAAGAACTCCTCAAATGGAACAGGCAACAGATCAGTTCCAACGAGGTCGTGCTCCTCTTTTATTCTCAGATACAAAGTATTCGTCCACCCAGACTCTCTGCGGGTTTTCATGTACCAATTATGGAATCTTTGCATCATCGTTGTTAGAGATTTTTCATCTTTGACGAGAGGCTTCCCGTACTCGTATTTGTGTTCGTCCACCTCCAAGAAATCAAAATGTACATCGTCTGGCAGGTAATCTCCAAGATTGTTATAACCGGGCACCGTCCCTGGAGCATTAGCGACGATGTCGCTAGACACATTGAGTGGGGGGCACCATTGCTTTGCTTGTTTGCCAAGCTGGGCAATTTTTCCCCAGCTGCTTGTTCTTTTAACCTTTGACCACTGACAGTACTTCCTGACCGGTTAGCTTCGAGATATGTCTTTTCAGTAATGCGCTCATAGTTGTTTTTTGGCAGAGACTTTGGTGGTTTCCTTAGGGCATCGATAGTGTGTTTTGCTTTCACCGGATCTACCTTCTCCTCCGGAGGTGGATGTCTCTTTGCTTTCAACCCTTCAAAGAAGTCCTTCAATTCGCTCTGCATGATCTTTGCGTTTTCCTCCTTGGTCCTCTCGTACGGTAACATCTCTAGAGGCTTGAGAGATGGACCATATCTGTATTGCCTCCTGCCTCTGGCTGTACTGCTAGACGCCGGAGCAGACGGAGCGGCTGCGGCTGTCTTCTTTCGTGCTTGCTTACGAGGCGGAGAAGGACTACGATGCGCCAGAGCAGCCGGGACGGCGGCGGGTCTCTTCTGCCCTTGCTGGCGAGGCAGAGAAGGAGGAGGCAGCTGGCTGCTCGGGCGCGCCGGCGCAGGCGGAGAAAGAGGCGGAGTGCCGCCACGCGCCGGAGAAGGAGGCTGAGTGCCCTGATCGTCACTCGCCGGAGGAGGAGGCGGTGGAGGAGGCGGAGTGCCCTAACTCGCCGGAGGAGGAGGAGGAGGAGGAGGCGGAGGCGTCCAGTTCGGAAGGTTGATGAACTCCTTCCGCCATAGGCATGGAGTCTTCAGAGCAGAACCCAGCCGAGTCTCCCCTTCACCGGTAGGGTGGTCAAGCTGGAGGTCCTCAAATCCCTCCGTTATTTCGTCCACCGTCACCCTAGCATATCCTTCTGGAATCAGATGACAATGAAAAGTTGCACCGGGTTCAGAAGGTTGAGCAGAGCCGACAGCCGCCTTGACTTTTAAGTTCTGCCATTACGTCATAAGGTGGCAATTTTGAGACTCCGTGATAGCATCCACGGGGTAGCTAGCAGGAGCCGTCAAGACATGCTCTGGCTGAAGCAGCTCGGTGGAAGCCATGCTGCTTCTCCGCTGAGATGGCGGGGTAGCTTCGGGGGAAGATTCGACAGTTCGTTTGCTGCGATTTGCTTCTTGTTCCTCTATCGCTTGTATCCTTGCGTGCAGCGCCTGCAGTTCGGTCTGCTGCAGTTTCTTCCTCCTCTCCTAGCATTTGTAACCGCCTGCGTCCGGAAACCCAGCCTGCCACGGAATGGAGCCTGGCGTGCCTCGTGTCCGTCCAGGGTGCTCAGGATTCCCGAGGGCCATTGTGAGCTCGTCGTTCTCTCTGTCTGGAACGAATGTCCCTTTCTACGCTGCATCGATATAGTGCTGAAGCCTCTTGACTGGTATTTTCAATTGCTCATCCGTCCAACGGCACTTCCCTGATATAGGGTCCAAGGTTCCGCCAGCCCCGAAGAACCAAGTCCGGCAACGGTCTGGCCAGTTCATTATCTCTGGTTCGATCCCTTTATCAAGCAGATCATTCTCAGCCTTGCCCCACTTAGGCCGAGCTTTGAGGTAGCCACCTGACCCCATGGGATGGTGAAGCTTCTTCTTCGCAGAATTTTGCTTGTTTGTCGCCGACATCTTCTTACTCTTTTCCGATGTCTTGTGGGCCACAAATGCGGGCCAGTGATCTCTGATCTTCTCATATTTGCCGATGAATTCTGGTGTCTCTTCTTTATCGACAAACTTTTTCAGCTCATTCTTCCACCTCCTGAATAGGTCTGCCATCTTCTTAAGATCATGAGACTTGATTAATTGCTCTTTAACTGGCTTCTCCGGATCCTGCTCTGGCGGTAGGGTGAAATTTGCCTTCAGCTCAGTCCAAAAATCATCTTTCTGCATATCATTGACATAAGACATCTCAGGGTCTTTGTTCTTAGGCTTATACCATTGGTGGATGCTGATCGGGATCTTGTCTCTAACAAGAACCCCGCACTGAGCAGCAAATGTGTCCTTTGTCCGGATGGGTTCAACCGGTTGGCCGTCGCGCGCGATTGTTGTGATCTCAAACCTTTAATCCAAGCGCAACTTTTTCTTCGGGCCTCGTCTCTTTACCGAAGTTGTGCTCGATCCGGAGGGATAGAAAAAAGAAGAAAGACGAGAGTTAATTAATATGTGTACGTATATACCAAAACAATGAATGCATCAATTAGCTAGTCAGCACAGGATTAACTAATATATATACCTGGCCGGACTCGGTTTGGTCACCGGAGCTGTCATCACGATCTCCTTCTTGCACCGTCATTGGGTCACCTGAGCCATCATAATCATGTCTTTCCTCCTCCATTCTTCGTTCACCGTAGCCTGCTTCTTCACCCTGTTCTTCCATACCATCATTGTCGTTAAGATACGAGAAGATATCACCTCCGGCTAAGATTATTTCCCCCAACACCTCTTCTGCTTCCTCGTCTCGTATGTGCTCCTAGTTTCTCCAAATATTACAACATGGCAATTATTACACAAACATGATAGTAGGTGGATATATTAGTGGCAAATGTAGACCGAGCTTATTCCGGGTTTGGGGTGGCCTCGGCAACACTTCAAGGGTAGGGGCGCGGCGGGAGGGGTAGGAGACCGACATCGTTTTTTCTAGGGTTTGGGTGTCCTCGAGAGTTTGGGTCGAGCGAGAGGGGGTGGCCTCGAGAGAGTTTCTCGGGTAGGGGTGCGGCGGGAGGGGGTAGAAGACCGACATCGTTTTTTCTAGGGTTTGGGTGTCCTCGAGAGTTTTCGTACAAGTTATCACAGTCGAGAGGGGGGTAATATCGACAACGACGACATACATACACGGGAAAATAATGTTATCGGGGGGTATATCGACCCCCCCCCCCACATGTTGAAGTTATCGGGAGGGGGTTATATCGACAACAACGACATACGTACATGGGAAAATGATATTATCGGGGAGGGGGTATATCGACCCCCCCCCTCGTGTTGAAGTTATCGGGAGGGGTATATCGACGACGACAGACCCAATAAAACATAAGAAAACGAAAAAGAAATAAAAAGAGGAGAAGAAGAAAGGAATAGATTGAGATGAAGATCGAAGAAAAAAAAAAGAAGAAAAAAAATAGGAGAAGAAGAAAGGAATAGAGGAGAAGAAGAAAAAATAGAATATTTTCTATTTTTGAAGAAAAAATAGAATATTTTCTATTTTTTCTTCTTCTTCTCTATTCCTTTCTTCTTCTCCTCTTATTTTTCTTCTTTTTTCCTCTTCTTCTCCTTTCTTCCTCTTCTTATTTTCGTTTTTCCTCTCCTTCTTTTTCTTCTTCTTCCTTTCCAATATATAAAACTTTCTTCCTTTTCCTTATTTTACGTTTTCCTCTACACTAACCTAAAATGCACTAACCTTCTTTTTCCACTCCTTTATTTTCTTCTAAATATGAACATATACATAAATTGACAAAAAA
>NC_041385.1:32796213-32802992 GCF_002162155.2 Triticum dicoccoides | reverse complement strand
ATATTATCGGGGAGGGGGTATATCGACCCCCCCCCCCTCGTGTTGAAGTTATCGGGAGGGGTATATCGACGACGACAGACCCGATAAAACATAAGAAAACGAAAAAGAAATAAAAAGAGGAGAAGAAGAAAGGAATAGATTGAGATGAAGATCGAAGAAAAAAAAGAAGAAAAAAAATAGGAGAAGAAGAAAGGAATAGAGAAGAAGAAGAAAAAATAGAATACTATTTTTTCTTCTTCTTCTCTATAAGGAATAGAGAAGAAGAAGAAAAAATAGAATACTATTTTTTCTTCTTCTTCTCTATTCCTTTCTTCTTCTCCTCTTATTTTTCTTCTTTTTTCCTCTTCTTCTCCTTTCTTCCTCTTCTTATTTTCGTTTTTCCTCTCCTTCTTTTTCTTCTTCTTCCTTTCCAATATATAAAACTTTCTTCCTTTTCCTTATTTTACGTTTTCCTCTACACTAACCTAAAATGCACTAACCTTCTTTTTCCACTCCTTTATTTTCTTCTAAATATGAACATATACATAAATTGACAAAAAAATATGCATAAAAACATATACATAAATTTTCCTATACATATACAATTGTTTTACAAATATGCACATATATATGAACATATACATAAATTGACAAAAAAATACATTTATGAAAAAAAGATATGAACATGTACACACATATATATACATATACACACACATATACAAAAAAATACATTTATGAAAAATGCTATGAAGGGCAGGGCGGCGGCAGCGAAGGGCAGGGGCGGCGCGCGGCGGTCGCGCAGGGCAGGGGCGGCGCACGGCGGCAGCGAAGGGCAGGGCGGCGGCGCGGTGGCAGCGCGCAGCGGCCACGGCGGCCAGTACAGGGGGAGGAGCAGGGGAACGGGGCGGTGCTCACAGCGAGGTGGCGTCGGTGACGAGAAGGCTCTTGGTGGACGGTGAAGGCGCCCTCGGGGGCGAGGACAGGGGCGCGCGGGCTCGCGGACGTCGTCGACGACGGCGACGGCGAGGCACGGTAGGGGGCGACGACAGGGGCGGCGGACGGCGGCGGGGCAGCCTGGCGGCGATGTGCTCGGCGTCGTCGGGGGCAAATGGAGATGAGAAACTGAAATTTTCACAAGTCCTGGTTATATACCAAGAGCATTGGTCCCGGTTCGTGGCACCAACCGGGACCAATGCCCCCTTTAGTCCCGGTTGGTGCCACCAACCGGGACCTAAGGTCAGTTTTCGGCAGCCCGAAGGGCGGGAAGCGGCGGCCTTTTGTCCCGGTTGGTGGCACCAACCGGGACCAAAGGCCCCTGCGCTGCCCGCGTCGCGGCCAAAGTTTAGTCCCACCTTGCTAGTTGAGAGGAGCTCGGAGTGGTTTATAAGCCCCACTGCGGCTACCCTTTCAAACTCCTCTCAAATGCAGGCTTACGGGCCTAATCTCACACTATGCTGCTTGTGGGCCTATTGGGCCTTCTGCGGGCCTGAATCTTGGCCCGGCTTGGGTTTATAGTCGTATTCAGCCGTGGTGGCCCAATAGGTGGCAGTTTTTTTTAATTTTTTTTCCAGTTTTTTGTTTTGTTTTTTGCATTATTTATTTTCTTTTGTTTTTTGCTTTATTTTTTAATTCTTTTTTGCTTTTAGGTCAGAAAAAATATAAACTTTCTGTTAGTGCCATTACTTTTCAAATTTGAATAGTTAAAATTTGAATTCTTTGAAATTTGTATGAATCACAAGTTTGTGATTAACTTTACTATAAAAATAGTTTTTTTCTAGTTTTTTCTTTTGTTTTTTGCATTATTTATTTTCTTTTGTTTTTTGCTTTGTTTTTTAATTCTTTTTGCTTTTAGGTCAGCAAAATTATAAACTTTCTGTTAGTGCCATTAGTTTTAGAAAAAATATTTTGTTTTTTTGTTTTCTTTGTTGCTTTATTTATTTTATTTTGTTTCTACTTACAAGAAAATACTTATTGTTGCTATTTTTATTTATTTTATTAAAGTTTATGTTTAATTATTTTTCTTTTAAGTCACAAAAATTATAAACTTTCTGTTAGTGCCATTAGTTTTCAAATTTGAATAGTTAAAAGTTGAATTCTTTGAAATTTGTGTGAATCACAAGTTTGTGATTAACTTTACTAAAAAAATGAGCATAGATGCGCCTATAGAGAAAATTCAACCTAAATTCATAATAAATTTCTATGAATTTCAGATAAATTCAGTATGAATTTAGGTCAAATTCCCTGTATAAGGGCATCTATTTTCACTTTGAGAGGAGCTCAACAAGGCAGAGAGGGAGGGGCTTATAAACCGGTGTGAGCGCCCTTCGGTTGGCGAGGTGGGACTAAACTCTGACCGCAACGAGGACCAACCCTTTAGTCCCGGTTTGTGGCACAAGAAGGGACTAATGGTCATGGGCCATGGGCGAGGCGCATTGGTCCCGGTTCGTGCGTTGTTGTGTTCAGCAACTAGTATTTACCAGTTCATTTGGTCACATGAAAACAGAATCGGACGGTGTTGTGTTCAGCAAACATCAGGGAGAGATTCTGCACGCCATGGAAAATGAAAAAAAAATGAGTGTCGCAATGGGTGAACTGAGTCAAGGAAGATGTCTGAATGGACCGTGATGGGTGCCGCGGCGTTGTTGTGCTATCAGGGGCGTGTTGTGCTGAATGAACCACGGTGGTAGCCTAAAGATAGTAACTGACAATCTCCTCCGCCGTCTGTGCTGTATTTTTAAACTGGGAAACAGGAAGAAGAAAAGCCAAATGCTGCAGCTGTTACTAATAGAGTTTGTGGTAGACGTGTTACAAAAAGAGTTTGTGGTAGACAGCTCGAAACGCCAAACAAATGTATTCATAGGTGGTGAAGAGCTGCCATAAAAGAGAACAAGAGCACCTACAAGGCTAAAGCTCTAGTGCGGATATCAAGGAGAAGCTGAAGTGTTTCTTTGAAGGAGGACCAGAGCTCCTACAAGGCTAGAACTCTAGTTTTCGAGATCAATGAGAAAAATTCTTATTTTTCTGGCATGAGCGGTAGGAGTATCAAGTACTCCCCTCCGTCCCAAAATATAAGAACATTTTTTACCCTAGCATAGTGTCAAAAACTTTATTATATTTTGGGAAGGAGGGAGTACTTCACAATTTTGTTGCATAAAAGAGACCAAAAAATTGTTGGATGAGAATTTCCTTTTTGTTGCAATGGATTTATAAATTT
Source organism: Triticum dicoccoides (assembly GCF_002162155.2). NCBI lineage: Eukaryota > Viridiplantae > Streptophyta > Magnoliopsida > Poales > Poaceae > Triticum > Triticum dicoccoides. The sequence continues at coordinate 32,799,796 of NC_041385.1, read as the reverse complement.
GGAGCGTAAGTTTAATCTGGTTTGTAGTTGGATGGTTGTCGGCTAGAATAGCGGTAAACAGCAGACTACCAATCTTATTCATCCTTATTGTTACATTGAGAGAAGTAAATTTGACCATGAAATCATCAACAGAAGAAGCAGCTAACAAACATGCATGCACAATGAAAGAAGCAGCTAACAAACATGCATGCACAATAAAGATAGGGGTTGTCCAAATTAACAATAGTGCGGACGTCTAAATTGGTTCACACGGTAGGATCAATCATTGATGGTCTGGAGCAAGGGCTAGTCATCCATCTTGACGTAGATGCCAAGCGCGTCAAGGAGGCCTCCGGAACGCCCGTGGAAGACGATGATTTGGCCGGCCGCCGCAGGCAACTCGAACGGCGGGCCTTTCCTTGTCCCGTATGGTCCGAAGGAGCGCCGGTTGCCAACTAAATTAAGCGCTCCGACAAGGAAAGAGCCACCGAACTCGCCCACATGCCCTTTCATACCGGTGAGGTATTCATCCGGATCCAAACAGATCTGCACATGCCAAAAACAAAATAACAGATACATGAAGTGCTAATTTTCCTAGGCGCATTTTGAATGATTCAATTCAAAAGTTGTACGTTCATTGGAATGGCATGGCATCCCCTTCAGAAAAGATCTATCAAAGAATAATGTGATGAATGGAGTAGGTCTTAATTAGGAGTATCACCTCTGAGCGTTGTCGACCCTCAGGTTTCCCCCAGTGCTCGGTCTGCTCAATCTGGCCATCCCGCTCGTACGAAACCGAGATTGCGTCGACTGCGCCTGCATGCCACAGGATCACCTTGACGATGCGGTCGACGCCGCGCACGTCCATCTTCCACACGTCGCCACCAGGGCCACCACAAGGACCCATCTTGAGAACCCGCCCCCGAGAGCACAACACAAGAAAGTAGTATCACGCGAGATCATTCAGATGGAGAAATTGCCAGATACATGGAACCACGTATATAAATCACTAAAAAAAATGGCGCGCTATAGAAAATAGCGTGGCCCCTGAAAATATGCTATTAGCGTGCTATAGCGCGCTATAACATGCTATTAGCGAGGCATTGTACATTAATTTTTTTAGTGAGACCATTCTCCATATGCTATAGCGTGCTATTAGCGCTGCTATAGCACGCTATTTTTTTCGGTGATATAAATGCTAGCTAGGATGCACGCATTACCTTTGCTTTTACGGCCTTCTCGCGCTTGTCCTCAGTGGCTTTCCCCTTGCTGCGATGGTCGCCGATGCTGACCGTGATTGTGGCGGGGGCGCCACTGGTGATCTCCGGCAGAACAACCGCGAAGGGGCCCGCCGGTAAACATGCGACTTGCTGGAGCGGGATCACTGCTGACGATCCTGCCGGCATGCAGATCGCGGTGGCCGACAACGATCTGGCCTGCGGGATGCTGCCGTGATCCTCTTGCTTCGGCTCCTTCACTTTGACGGTCACCTTGCTACCGGCCTTCTCTATCTTCTTGTGGATGGACGTTTCCACTACCAGCTCCACGAGCTGGCGATGGTGAATTGGTGATGGGGAAGCTAGCAGCTAGCTAGGACCAAATATATACTGAGGCTTTTCGGTTCGTCTTCCATACCATGTTCATTTAAGACTTGAGACCGGGGATGCCATGCGGGAGGCTTCTGGCTTTCATCGATCGATCTGTTCCGATTCCCAGGAAACCAGAGTTTAAGTGAGCGTGCAATTTAATGGGTCACTAAGTTTGCTGATTTATTTTATTTTGCCGCAAAATAAAATGAAGAGTCACTAGTCCTCCCCTTCTTCTTCTGAGAAAATCGACCTCGGCCGAATAGAATTTCAAGCGACTTACAAATAGCAAACGCAAGCCAGTGTTCACAAAAGAGTGGTAGTACTACCCCATTGATCGTTTGTTTCGACTTCCGCCCTTTTACACCCTTAAAAACCAGACTCCGGAGCATGGAATTTGGTTGGTGAGTGTGACAATCTTTGCAATGTAAGGTTTAAAAAAACTTTTCAATGATCAGTGATTGTAATCGTCGCTAGACGGTCTACAAATCTGGATGTAATTTTCTTTGCTTATGCTACCATGAGAAAGTTAAGTAATAATATAGATGCATCGGTACAATTTAAATAACCAAGCATGCGGAAATGAACCACGCGATGAGAAAGTTAAGTTGCATACAAGACATAGTTGTTGGAAATAATCATCATCATCAATAGAGATAATAAGCAAAGCCTCACCCACACGCCTCCTTGCCACCACATCACACAACGACACGGACAAGTGAGGTGTACTTATTCAGTCTAGTCAAGATCATCATCATCATCATCATGACACCATATGATCTTGCTTCCTCCCCGCATCTTAATTTCCTCATTGATCTGAGTTACGAGGTGACCGTAATTACTTTGCTTGTACTCCCTCTGTAAATAAATATAAGATGTTTTAGGTCACTAAGGGAATAAGCGTCGGTACATACCTGCGGCATCAGCCAAGTAGCCATTCACCCACGCATCCGGCGACGTGTCCATGGTGCAGCAATCAGAATTCAGAACAACCGCAACCAGCAGCGCCTGAGGGGAGGACAGCGATCCGGTCTTTTACTGAGCCTGTTTTTTTCCTCGTTGATTTATGTTCAGAGATGCTAATAATGTAAGCTTAATATAGTGGGGCATGCACTGATGTGCTGCGTAGGTCCGTGGTGATCATAGTCATAGTGTCATGCTTTGCCTGCTGAAAGTCTGATTAGAAATGCTGCAGAGTGGTCGGTTATTGTCACGTGGTACTTGCAGGCTTCCAGCGTGCCAAGATTACGACCTCCATGAAGCCATTGCATACTGGACGAACGGAAGACTCCAAAGGAAGAGGGGCATCAGCCATTGCTGTTGAAGGTATCTCCAATCCGCAGGGAAGCTCTTGGAGAGATGCTGCCGACACTGACATACATCACGGATGCCCTATATATAAGTAAATAGGCTGTCTCCACTAATATATTTCTCTCCACATGCAAATATGTGATCACAATAGTCAACCAAAGGGTCACCTTAGTTTGCAACCATGCATGGGAAGAAGCACATGCATTTTCATTTCATTACTCAACTTATATACTTACAAAATAGTTTAGAACTATACAATAATCATATGTACTTTCAGGGTCAATTCCCAAATTATCAATCATAATATTCATGTTCGATACACCTGAATTTCATTCAAATATATTACAACCCTGAGCAGCAATATATGTGGTGCCATCTTATTCAACTGAAACCACTAAACATTGTTGAAACTAAGTAACTTCTTGACTCTACACATCCTCATGACACCGTGCCACCCAACGCCGAGTGTGGTCAGCCCCGCGGCGATGGCGAGTACCCTCCACCTGGCCACCACACACACGTAGGCGAGGAACGATAATGGCACGATGCACATGACCACAAGTGCGGGAACTGGTAGCGGCACGCGGTAGGGACGTTTCAGTGCAGGATGCCTAACTCGGAGCCATAGAAAGGATGCGAACTCAAGCAACGTGCCGAGGCCATACATGAAGTTGGATGTTGCTATGACGTCGTCGAACCCAAGGAAG